>NW_020456110.1:2214937-2313379 GCF_003342845.1 Nothoprocta perdicaria
AAAAAAAACCCTCAGTTTTATATACTTATCTATTTTCAGTATCACTCACATCATTTCCCTTTTTAATGAGGTCATCTAGGAATTTTAATTTAGTATAGAGTATTTTTATAAAGCATGTACTCAAATTTCAAAGAACTTAGCTGATTCTGCCTTTTTTGATGGCTCCCCCTCTCCTACACAATAACTTTTTTCCTCTTCTTATAAGCTGTTTGCTGGTCCTCATCTTGCCTGTTACCTACCACAGGRTGACTCCTCTTCAGCAGAGTGTTCACGTTTAGGCAAACTCCTACAGTGCTTCCTCCTATCAAACTTTGTTTTGCCACTCTGTGATTGAGAGTAACTCAGATATTCTCTCTCCAGATGCTCTCTTCACCCAGGAGGCAACACTTACATGGTTGGTAATTTCTAACCTGAGCAGTCACATCTAATTATTTCCATGGCAACAGATGGTGGTGTTGGTAATGTGACTTCACCTAGCAGAGTGGGAAGAGGAAGTTTGCCGGGGTGAGCAGGTAGGTGGAAAGGTCTTCTCCAGCACAGAGCCTTCAGGAAGGTGGCAGCTATGAGAACTGTGGAAGGAACAAGCCTGTTTCTGGTCCTGGAGTCCTCCTTACTGTAATGTCAGGATGCAGCAGAATCATCTCATGGAGGTGGGGATTTGTGGTTAGCAACAACTTACAGCAAATGCATCTCGATTGAAGAGTGTGCATGCAGTTTGGGTTAAACACCTTTTTGTCTATATAATGAGAAAGTAGTCAACATTGATTACATTTTATCAAGTCAGGGYACAAACTAGATGGCTCTTTTCCGCTTTATGAATCTCTCTTGGCTTGGCATTTTTTTTTCCCTCTATATAGAGCATATACTGTTTTAAATTGCCTTTTAAACCTTGAAGTTCAAAGTAATTTGAACTGTCGTTTATTTTAACGCAAATTAATGAATTTGTCAAATATTCTGATCATATATTAGAAGAAGAAAACAGATTACCTTCTGAAATGAAAGAATGCTTGAAATGTCTTCTGGCTAAAAGCTGCTGAAAGCTAATAGTAGGTTAATATTTGTATTAAGTTCCTTTTCCTCGCACAAGGAAAGAATTCCTCTTTGGACTGTTGTCAGTTTCTTAGGCTGATTTTAGAAGAAGTTGAAGGAAGTGAATGGTCTGACTGATTCATAAATTATTATGAGAGACTGATAAGTGCACTGTGAATTTAAAATATGTATATGTATTTTGGAGGGAAATGTAATTATGCTGGCTACAAGGAATGAGCCATTGAAAGGAATTTGCAGGAAAGTTGTGCCGTATCTCCTCTCTGCAACACAGCTCTAATTAAGTCAAACAATTAATTAAATATGTGCAGCTCAATTGGCTGTTTTACAAAGCAATTTGAAAAGTGCTGTGTTTTCTTAAGCGACATTTGGCCTTTTGAAGAACAAAAAATTGGAAATGGCTAATGTTTTTCAGCCAAGTAAGGGAAGAAAATAAAAATGTCTCCATAGCAATAAAGCTGCTTTCTAGATGGTTTCCTAAGATATGGCTGAACTAGAAGCAGATGTCTGATTTGAGAATCTTGCCTCCTTCAATGTAAACAAATAACTTCTAGGCAGGTGTTGGAAATAATATGGAAATCCTATTAAGGGGCCCTGGGTTCCTGTCACTCAGGAAGCCCCTGCCACAAAAGGGTTGGTTGTCTGAATAAAAGAGACAGAGTAAATTCTCATTAGGCTTTAGCTTTTCCCAGGAAATGATTGTCTCTGCGTGTTCTTTCTCCTGTGAATCTGAATGTAAGCTGTTTCGTCTATTGATCTATTCTGCCAACCCTCGCTTTCTCCCGCTCTCTTTTGGATTAACACTTAATATGTGCTGCTGCTCTCGGAGTTGTGACATTTGTGATTTTAACCCCCAACCTTCCATCTCCCCACCTACTCTGATAAAACAACAAGCAAAAAAGAAACCAAACAAAACACAACTCGGGCTGTGGTGTCGCGGGCCTGTTGAGAGGGAACAAGTTGGATTAGGGAGAGGATAGAAAATCAGTGATGGGGGAGGCGGAGCAGCAATGTCAGAGATGGCTTATTGCTCCTGCTTGTTTGTGTGAATTTATAGATTATGTTGTAGTCCTTGACATTGTAACATGGGGCATTGCTTTAAAAAGGGGTTTTCTTTCTCTTTTGCAGGGAATGAAACTTTGGAAGGGTTTTGATAAAGGTTCGTGCTCTGCTTGATTACAGATGATAGGCTTTGGGATGCAAAATGAGATTACAGCTTTTTCCATAATGTGGCTAGGAAGTCTCTGCTTTTTCTTTTCCTTCCTTTTGAAGTTACTGCGAAAACATGTTGTGTCTGCAGTTAATAATTTGTAATTCTAATTTATCACTTGTGCTGCATTTGCACTTCATAGCATCAATTTTGGACCCAAACCCCATCGTGCTAAAAACTCTGCAAACACAACACTAGCATAATTAACTTAGGGCCCACAGGTGAAAACTCTAACAGAAGCCTTTCAGGAACAGACTCTGAGGATATGTTTTCCATTGTTTCTAGGGTTGGGATCTGATACCATATTCCCTCCTTGTTGCCTGTTTTTTTTTTTTTTTTTTTTTTTTTTTTTTTTTTTTTTTTTTTTTTTTTTTTTTTTTTTTTATGTGTAAGATGTGCATAGTGATGCTCTTAATACTCAGAGGGTTAAATGTGGATAAACACAAAACAGAGCCTCTGAAAAGCCTCACCATTATCATGCAGCATTTCTCGGACTATAGTCCCCGAGACACACTTCATAAAGCCAATAAAGCGCACACTGGTGGTCTCCTGTTGCCCTAGCAACAGACCATAGGGCACAGTGTATGTGAAATGCATGAACATCTGTGAATTAATCTTTTTTAGTTTGTTCTTTTCTTGGCACTGATTGGGCCACTCCGGCTTGTGCTTGTGACATTGCGTGAGGAGGGATAAGCTGAAGAGTCCCCCTGGGCCCTGCCCTAAGTGGTTGGCAGAATGGAAAGTGAAGTGAGATTTATCCAGGCAGCGCTTTCAGTAGTTGAGGGATTTAGCCTGACAGCACTCTCGGTGGGATGTTATTAGCTTACTTTTGGCTGCGCTGGGAAATGAATAAAAAATTTTCTAGTAAATCTAGGCATTATTGGGTTTATTGGTCTGCCATGAAAAAATAATCTGAGGAGAAAATTGAAATAATCACTTGTGTTTATACGGCAATTTACTGGACTTTACCACTCCTATGGTTCATTCTCATTGGATTAGAGCAAAAATAAGAGAATAAAAATTGAGGGCTAGTTTGTCTCGGGGAAACCACAAAATGGAGACGAGACATACAGGCAGAGTCAGCACCGATCACTGACTCAAGGAGAGACCCAATCAGCATCACGTTTCTGGAGATTCAGAATTTGAGAGGTGAATTCTGCAGTGGGCAGCAGGATGGAGGGCACCTCCCCGAGCAGTCGCCCCATGTGCCACCCCGTGCAGAGGTAGTTKGCATCTCACCCACTGGCCCCAGGCTGGAGATCTGTTTTCCCTTCCCCTCGTCACCAGCCATGGGCTGCAGGTTCTGTGCTCAGCTCCCAATGTCAGTAGCTGCTGCGCGCTTGCAATCGGCTCCGCTCGCCTGTGCCGCTGATTTCCACTGTGCCTCTGAGAGGACTGTAGGGGGAACACTGTGTATGTTGTATAATCAGCTAATGCTGGATGCAATCAGTATTTTAATGAAGTATTGAACGTGAAATGCCGCTTTAATCTGCTAATTGCATTAAGAGGACAACAGATTGCTCTGTATCACTTCTTTTTGAGCTGCGAGCTTATCAAAGAATACCAAGGTGCTTTTAAGTGAGGTATTACAGCCAGTTGGACTCAACTTGTTTGCATACGAATATTAACAGGCACAGCTGTACCTCTGTTTTTCTGTCTCTCGAGAGGTAGTGAATGCAGCTGTGGGAGTTTCCCTAATGTGCACTTATGAGTAAGCAGGGCTGAGGGGWGGAAGGAGGGAAAATTTTCAACACCATTTGTTCCTCTTTTTTTTTGTTTACAGGATGAGTTGTCTGTTGGCTTCTCGCAGAGGCCAAAGAGTGCATGAAGCTGAAGTATCACAAGTCATTGTGGTTTTGGAGCAGAATAAAAAAAAAAACCTGTTTTCTTTACAATATTAATCATGGTTGGTGAAAGTAATTTAGCATCTGGCTTTTATTGACACTGTCCTGTTTTGTCAGACTTGTGTGTCATGCAGAGTTACAGCACAGGTGTGTGGAAGAAGAGTGGTATCTTTTGCTTGCAGCTACACACAAAAGAGTTGGGGCTGAGATAGGACTCTGGATCAGATCACAGACAGTACAAAACGTAGAAGTTACAGCAGCACCAGCAGCACATTCCTTTCCACATTTTATTTTCATGAAAAGTGGCCAGACTGCAAAGAAATCATTGCTTGCATGGAATTAAAAAGCAAGTGCTGACCTAAATCAGTGAACATCACATGCCTTGTGATGTTATTGCCCAACATTGGTAAGTCATTGTGAATGTCTTACTGTAATTGTAACTGTGTGGCTCTATTTCTTCTCTCTTCTTGCTATGCGTTTGCTGAATTCAAACCTGTTGGTGTTATTTCCAGGCCACCTCTATTTKGCAGGGTTTCTTTTAAAATATCAAACTTTGATATATGTATCTGCAAATATTTTTGCGTTCTATTTTCCTTCCCTGATTCAAGAAAGTAGTTTCTTACTGAGAGATGCAAATACATTTTGTAAATGAGCTTTGCTGTCCCAAAATTCAAAATGCAGGAGGAATTGTGCACCTGACAAATTTAAAAGCAAGTGCTTGAAAATCACTCACCAATAAACCTGGTGGAGAAAGAGGTACCATTTTTTTGCCATTCCGCTGTCCAAGTGCACTGTCAGTATACATAATTGGTGTTAAGAGTAGCAAGGGCACCCAGCTTTCAACATAAAGACAGCCTGTCCAGGGTCAGTTTCGTGTCTTTGTAGAAAGCACTGTATGCTCGCCACCAACGAAGCCTAAAAGCTTTGCCTCACACCACAGGGTGCTAGGAAGCAATTAAGTATTTAGCAGGCCTTCTGCAGGACTCCCACACGCTTCATGAAAATTTTCTGGTGACTGTGTTGTCCCAAGCCATGGCAAAGGCTGGAAATGCATTTTTCCATCCTTTTTCCTGCTCCATGGGATGGGGAGTGGGAGATGACTTCCATGTCATGTTGTCTCTTCCACTTCTTTTTAGTGCATTTAGCACAGTATTTTACAGTCATTCCCAGTTAATCTGTGCAGGTTGCAGCCTTTTTGATACTAAATGCTTTCTGTGCTGTAATACTTTCTGTGGTGTCTAGGGGCCACATCAAAAAACATCTACAAATAGTGCTATCTGACTATGTCAGTGAAGGAAACCAGTCTTACTAATACTGATGAAAAAATAAAATAATGTCGCATGCTTTTGGTAACTTAATTTATGACAGTAAATGTAACTTAAGATGTCCACCCGGAGAAGCAGGTCTCAAATATGTAGGAATAGCTACCCCAACCCCAAAGTCACAGAGCTAGACTTGCTTAATAACTTTAATAAC
Organism: Nothoprocta perdicaria; assembly: GCF_003342845.1. Lineage (NCBI taxonomy): Eukaryota > Metazoa > Chordata > Aves > Tinamiformes > Tinamidae > Nothoprocta > Nothoprocta perdicaria. The sequence goes on from NW_020456110.1 coordinate 2,220,515, forward strand.
ATTTCGTTCCTGTTTTGAACAGGAATGGGAAGTAAATTGTATTTGTCTGAAGATGGTTCTTTATGTTCACAACACAGAACTCCAGAGACAGTTACAGTGTAATCAATACTTTTTGTTTTACAAACAAAATAGGATATAGATTTTAATTATAAAAACAAATATATGTATTTTAATTTGACATATAGGCAGAATTTCTCTTGCTCTTTTACTAAAACTCAAAACTGCTGTGAATTCTCTTTGGAATACTGTATAATCAGTATGCACACTGCTGCTGTGGATGTCAAAAATAAAATATTTATAAGTGTATTTGATACTGTGTTCTGGCTCAAAATATGTATCTGTCCAACACTGAGCTGTGATGTATATGTAAACTGTTCTTAGAAAAGAAACAGTTGTTCATATCCAGAGTTATTCTTGCCAATGGAAAGATTAAATCAAAGCAAGCATCATGTTAACTCCTTTTTTTTTTTTTTTTTTAAGTTTAAAAATAATCTGTTAATATTTTGTATAGTGATGAATGACCAAAGCCAAAGAAAACAAGGAAATTAACATCAGAAGTTGTCTGCTTCCTGTGGTAAAGAGAGAACTGAGGTGAAAAAATGTAATGTTTACCACTTAGGTTCTGCCTGCCCTGACTGGTTTATGCTGCTCTTTGAAAATGTAAATATCAAACCTCATGAGACCAATAAAGAAAAGCATGTGAATATTCATCTTATAGGTGAGGAGAAAGAACTGCTAAGGTAGGCGATTAGTGAGAGATCACATGACAAGACAAGAGGCAGAAGTGGAGAAAATGCACATTTTCTCTTTGTGGCCATTTTACTAACTACTGTGCCTAGTTTATCTACATTTTACATATTCCCTAGAGAATAGTTTCTTTTACTGCTTGTATGAGAGAAGAAAATTCATGGGCTGCAGCCTTGATTTTGTTGTAAAAAATCAGACAACTGATAGACCAATGTGTACATAACATTTTTTTTTTTAATTTAATCTATATAATGACACCAGAAGCTTTGGGTAAAAGATAATTAATCCTCTGAACATTAAGCTTTTTACCAGTACAGGTTACCACTGCCCTCTGTTATGTCAGAATTTGCCCAATGTTTCCTTTCCTCCATCGGACATCTGGTAGTTCCTTGGACGTATTTGAAGAGCCATCATTTAGTAGTTTATGTGAAAAGCCTTGAATAATTCACACAACAAATGATTAGGCAAGCTCTTGTCTGCCTAACTGAATTATTCTGCATGTTTGCTGAAGCAGTAAAGCAGGAGAACAGCATTTCCTTCTCTAGAGGGTTTACAGTGGTAGTATTGACCCACCTAGTTATTGGGTTTCAGCCTTTTGTTGACACTGTTGTAAATGAAAGCAGCCTGGACAGGCACTGAGCAGCTGGGCTGGATAACTGCGAGGGATTCATGCTTGTTGCTGCTACCCCCAGTGTTTGTAGTGGGTTGTTTGCTTTGACTTTTGTTGAACTGTTGACAAAAGCATTAGATACAAATGGGAACAAATAAAGTGGTGAGATGCCAGGAGGGCTTGGCAGTAATGGTGGTTTTCATTCTGACTTAAATGGGGGATGTCGACAGTTATCTGGATGGAAAATAGAAGGTGTGTTTAGTGTTTGTGTGCTTCCCCCTTCCCGTCCTCCTAGTTTCCATTGCCCTTAAATATGTTTTTGGCAAACACGTGCATAAAAACGGAGTGGAGGCAATATCACCGTTGCCTTAACTCTTTGGCACTGCATTTTTCAAAGCTTTTTCTGCCTGTGGATGTCTTGCTGGGCAAATCCAGTTCCTGGCATGAAAGGATTAAGTATAAAAAGACAGAGAGAGAGAGAGAGGGAGAAAAAAATCATAAAAAAAAAAAAAAAGAGAGAAAGAAAGAGGAGGAGACTGAAGGGACAGAGTAGAGAGAAGGGAGGATTAAATAGAACAGTATACACTGAAGTAGTATAGCCAGCAAAATTGAAGTCATTTACTGGAACGCTTTTAATTTGGTTTAAACAAAATACTCTTTTGTATATTCAAATGGGGAGTAGCTCAGCTGTTGTGAAGCCAGAAAATTAATGGTATTTTTAGTGAAATAGCAAAAGCATGTCAACAACATAGCTGTGGATGATAATGTTGGCATTTTATTCATGAGGAATTATCAATGCAGGTTACTGGACAACATAGTGTGACTGCAATGATTGAGCACAGGGGGAAAGCGGCTGTCCTTCTGTAAGATGATTTCATTTTGCATTTAGTATTTCAGGAGGAGAGGAAGGAGAGAGAGAGAAAGGAAACATTTAAAATCATACATCTAAGATGCCTATCCATGTGGTTTCTGATGGCCAGGATCTAACCTTTTTACCTCTGACTCATGGTTTTGTCACTCTTTTCTTTTTGCCAGCTGTCCTTTCATCTTAAGTCAGTCTTGAGGTATGTCAGAGAATAGAGGGAGAAGAACAGAGTAAATTTAGGAAACCTTTGCTGAAAAGGTAGGTTGGCCCTGGATAAGCCGCAAGCTTGTGCTAGCTTTTTCAGGCTCTCTGTTTTGTCCCTGCATGTTGTTTGCTTGGGACCCTTAATATATTTAATGCATTGTGAAATATGGTTACCATGGCTGGTCATGGAGGAAGTTAGTATGTGATCTAGAAGGTCTTATCACTTAGCAGGAAAGGTGCTTTGTATTTGTGATTCCAGCTAGCATTTTCTTGTAGCAATCAATCTCAGAGTGTGCTGCAGGTCAACTGGAAAGTAGCAAACACAGTTCACAGGGTTGAAGTCACCACTACAGTGAAATGAGAAACTGATTCTGTGTGGCTGGCTGAGGGCATACAAAGGTATTTCTTGCCTCTGTGGTACTGTGTGTCTAGTAGCATCTGAGATGCTGGGGAGTTCAAAGCACCAGAGCTGTCCAGTGCGGGATTCTGCCGCCTGCGTTTATGTAGTTTCAAGTTTTCCTAAAACAAAAACGCTACTATAGCAAGGTGGTTATGGCATTTATGGGCTCCACTTTGAGCAATCACCCATGAGTGTTTTTGTTACCCATTGTCCTAGGGGCCATATTGTTCCTAGCAGCTTCACAATAACAACAAAAGAAGGGCAGCACAAAGAGAGATAAGGAATAAATTGTCTTTTACTGCTGCCATTACTAAGTTTTTTTTTGTTACATGCAGTATTTTTATTGTGCCAGCCCAGAGCCCTGTGGACGTCAGCAAGGGGCATTTTGCCCAGATGTTAAATACTGTGGGATCAGGGCCTGAATTTGTTATTAATCCTACAAATATTAAAAGTAAGTGAAGAAATATCAAGCTATTTCCAGCAAACATGTACTGGGAGTGGTGTTACTGTAAATATCAGCTTGTGCACGATGAATTCCCGATTTTTTTTTTCTCTGTCTCTTTAGGGAATACCCTGAACAATTCTGCAGGGGGCTCATGAAATTCTCATAGCAAATTTCAACCTTAAGCAAAGGAAAAAATGAGAAATCTCTGAAAGGTAGAGACTTACAGCTCAATGAAAACAAATATATCCCAGTATCATGTCTGTACAGCATTTAGGAAATCCTGATTTGGTTCATCCAAATTGTAAGAGAATTCACAAAGAAAAAAAAAAAGAGAGAAAAAAAGAAAACTTTTTTTTTTTTAATCAAGCTTGGATAGCTTTCTGTTTTCATAAGAAATGCACTTTCCCCTGTACTTGGTCACACAGAATTTACTCTCTAGGCTAATCTGCTTTGCTCACAGGTCTGTAAGAAGGGCCCCAAGCTGTGTTTTACTAGGAGAAGGCAGAAGTTGCAGGCATCTGGACCTGGAAGCAGGAAAGTGCTTTTGGGAAGAATTTGCATTGCAGTAACAATAGTTGTGAATGATTACAGGAGTAAAGAGGAGAGAGATAAGTGCTGTATTACATAGACTGAGATTGGTTTTGGACTCGCTTAAAATCACAAAATGATTATGTGTCACGGTGCAAGACTTCTTATATCGTCTCCTGTCAGCTAGTAAGAAAATGTTAAACTGGCCAGGTAGAAATAAGAACAGAGGTGGGGAAGTATTTTAAATAATGTGACATAGGAAAGTGTAAAGTAATGATGCCCTAAATCAGTGATGCACAACTTTCAGCACAGAAGGTCTTTACTGGAAACTTGCCATGAGCCAGTGGGCTACACCTATTTTACATGTAATTTACATTGGATTTTAATCAGATAGGCAACCCTGTTTGTTTGCTTTATTTACTTATGGGAAGTGGTAAGCATAAACACTGGATAATACAATAAAATATAACGTGCTTTATAAAAGGCTGTCATAAAAGGAGTGATGAGGAGACAACTAAGTCTGTTTTGTTTGTTTAAGTCTGGTTATATCTCATCTGCCTGTCTTTGAAATGGTCTTGTGCATGTTGAAGTACGGGTTTGAATTTATTAGTCATGTTTAGCTTTGTTCACATTTCAAATACATAGTGCTAGTTTGAAGAGTAAAAAAATAATAATTTGAAAGACAAACTCCCAGGTAACAGTTTTCCTGTTTAACTGTGTTATCCATGGGTAATTGAGATGGGAGGAAATAAGGTGGTGTTTGTGTTTTTGTATTTTATTTTGTTTGGCTTGTTTGTTTTTAATTTTATTTAGGGAGTCTTAGTCATGTCTCAGATATAGTGGGCTTAGCTTCTCTGAGTTTAGCTGATGACAGTGTTGCATATGTAGAAGTGTTTCCTCTTCTACACTTGCTATGTTTGTGTGATACGGGTTTATAAAAAACTAAGAACAGGCTAAAATTATTACTTGCTGACATATTAGTTGCTGGACTTACTGATAGGCACACTGTTACAATAATTGGATTACTGTATTTGTTGTTGTTTCTGATTTTCTTTTTTTTTATTTTTCCTGCCCTATTTGTCCATTCCAGGATAAGGTACTTAACGAATTCATCCCCATAATACTGGAGTACCTCCAAATCTTTAATACTTTAATCATCCCAACAACCCTATAAGGAAAAAAAATGCGCTCTACGCATGTGAAATTATCCCTATTTTTCAGATAATGAATTGAGGCGTGAAGAGGCTTAATTGACTTCACAAGATCAGACAAAAGAGCAGACTACAGAGCCTGGATTTCCCAAATATAAACACAGTTTTCCATGCTTTCCAATCTTAGTTTCGTGCTCATGTTACCTTATGATCTGCTTTTATCTCATTCTTCCGTTTAAAACCTCTCTGTGTCCTGCATTTGTGTCCTATTAATGGCCAGTGATTTTTTTCTTTTTAATAGCTTATAGTGGGGTTAGTTTGTCAGCTATATTATTTTCGGTTAGTATGTGTTTCAGCCAAGCCAACTACCTAATCTCTATATGTTTTCCTGAAGAGAATCTTTGTCTGGATTTTCATTTCATTTCATTTCATTTCATTTTTACCTATACTGGGATTTGATTACTTTGCCCCTTTGTGTGTTGCAGTTCCTTGGGCACAAAGCTACGGGAGCGGCAGAGCTGGCCCTTGTGCCCCGGGACACCCAGGGCAAGGGCAGCACGCTCGGATGCAGTGTCCCCACATTTGTGGCCACGTTTGTGACCGCGTTGCTGGCGCTCACCCGTCTTGGCACCCGTGCCTCACCCTCTGCCTCCGGCTCAACGCTGCACTCATGGGGCTGGTGCTGGCCCCTCTKGGCCTCTCTTGGCCCCTCTGGCCAAGTGCCCCACGCATGAGCCTGCTGCCCACGGACTCTCAGGCTAACAGCTTTGAGGCTCCTGTTTCCTCTTGTGCTGCTGCAGATGGGGCAGCCCCGTAGGTGAATGGTGTGAATGAGATTTTGCTGCTGGTGAAACTGCCCAGGAGGTAGAGCATGTAGTCTCTGAAGAAGGATTTCCATCGTTGGACTTGTGCCAGCTATGAAAGAGTCTGTTAGACTTTCTCACTAAAAAGGCTCCATCTGGTACTCTAGGTGTCTTGAAGTGGGAGTTTACATTTGATGTCAAACCTAAAGTCTATACACAAAGAACAGTGATGAATTTATCAGTCCCACTGTATTCTGTAACTCCTTCCTTTTGTGTGTCCTCTGCTGATGTCAAAGTTCAAGCTGGTGTGTGCGGAGTTCATCATTACAGCTATTGGAAAATTGCTGTAATTGGAAAATTGGCTAGCTATTGGAAAATCTGCCTTGAAATGCCTTGGTATTGCCAGATTCTGAAGGGGAAAAGGGTACACTAACAAAGTGCTGCAGTCCGGGATTTAATTAAGTTTCTAATCTGAGAAACTCATTTTATAAATTAGAGCTGTACATAACTATGTGTATCCCCAGCTTTTTTTTTTTTTTTTTTTTTTTCTTTTTTCTTTTCACCATCTAGCTTCCTCAGTCCCATCTGGATCAATCCTGTCAAGCTGCTAATACTTAGATTCTCGCAGGTCAAATAGTTGCTGCCAATACAGAAAATCAAATTACGCATTTAGATGCTCATTAAAAAAGGAGATGATGTTTTAACCTACTCCACACTGAGCTAAAACGTGCTCGTATCTGCTTTTGCATTAGCCTGACTACTGCAGTGTAGGAGGAGGAAATTTCTGAATTGGGGTGATTTGATAAGGCTTTCATCTAACTCTGTAACTTCCGGGCTTATTGTGCTGCTTGGGCCTTTGATCTCCACGTTATTAATTGGCTAGTGGTTATTGCTTTGCAATCAACAAGGAAAATACCTGCCTTTGTCATTTTAATAAACTTGTTACGTGTCAGCCTCTCTAGAGGCATCCCAAACCGAAATAAACATCTTTCATTTTGCTTTATAAATAAATCTAAAAGTGGTTTCCTAGACAACCTTGATGAAATGTCAACTTCTTCTCAGATCTAAACCCACACCATAGGTATTGTTATCTCCATCCCTGCTGGGTAATTTGTACACTGCAAGTTTGTTTGGAAACATGCCTGTTGTYCTTTAAAATACACTTAGTGCTAGATTAGAGAATATAAGACTTTTTTTTCCCCTGTTTCTACAAGCTCATTTCTAAGCCATTTAAAATAAAGAGCTTGAGCATGTATGGTATGTAAAAAAAAAAAACACCTTCCACATGATGTTTTTAAAACAGATCAGTTTCAGCATTAAAATGTTAGGAATTCAGCCAAGGAAAATTCAGCTCATGATTGTATAGCTGTAATGATAATGTGCTATACCCGTCTTTCTGGAAAATGATTTTAACAGTGGAGTTGAACCTAGTGAGTTACATAAATTAGAAGCGTTTGCCAGAATGCTGCTTCAGGGGGATTACTGAGGTCTTCTCTTAACAAAAGCAAAGGAAAAGATGGATCATTTTATGAAGTACTTAAATGAGGGAGAGTAGTCTCCACAAATTATCTAAGATAACTCATTTGAGTAGAACAGAAGGTCATGTGTGTGCATGCCAGTTATCACACTTAGCTGCATGGCAAAGTGTAGGGGGAGTACAAGAGAAAGACTTGTGCTTTTTCTCTCCTCTAGCCTGAATTAAAAATGTATTGGATTCTCATTGCTGACATCAAAACACTTCGACTAGCCTGAAGTTAGTATTTGATTGTGCTTTTAACATTTAAAAAATTAACAGCATGACCTGTCTAATATAAATAATGAAAGGCCCATCAAAATAAAAGCTACTGCTGCTTTTCTTGGCAAAGCTCTAAGATGTTCATGAGTGTGTAATGCCTCTGAAAATCTGGCAGAAGCACTGTGTGTTTTACTTTCTTAGTCTGCAAAGTAGGAGTTGTATGTATAACGTACTATTATATACTGATGTAAATGCTTTAATGCTAGTAAGAGAATCTGTGTTACCACCACTCCTTCATGCATTGTGCTTACCAGAATCTTTGATTTAAGGATTTAGCTTGGGATCAGCTATTTTTTTGCAACAAGCAAAAGTCCTGAGCTTATGTAGAGTAGGTGCATAAGGATCAGCAAGCACATCCTGCACTCCTCTGATTTCTTTGCTTAACTCATGACTTCTGTGAGATCAAAGCATGCACCTCAAATCTGGCACCTGCTTGAGTGCTTTACTGAATAGGAAATAGGATAGTTTCCTGAACAAAGGTCTTGGGAACACAAACAAGTGAGTTTGGATGAAGTGAGGCAGATGTAATAGGCTTGAATGCTGTTTGGGCAGAGACGCAAACAGTAGCATTCAGAGATTGCTTTCTGGAAAGCGTTGTCATAGACAGTTGAGAGAACATTTTGGTCAGGATCAACAAGAACCAGAATCTGCTAATGCTTAATAGCACCCAGTCATGCTTTATGTACCTGCCCAATTAATAGACTRGTCAGGTAATGAATTCTGTTTTCACTTGGTGCTTTGCAGTGGCTCTGGCTTCCTGAGTCATGTAGGATACAGAAAAAGCCTAAAATAAACTGGATCTTTAGCAGCCATGCAAAATCAGACAAGGGAGGAGATGAGTGAATTGCCAGCCTTTTAGTTAATACCTGGGACAAATGGGAACATGTTTCTTCTGATTGAAGCCATTGGGAAATGAAATGACTGTTTCTTTTCAATTCAGGGTGTTTATTGTAATCCTGGGAGCTTTTGAAGTTCTTCCACTACTTCTCTGCTGTTCAAGTTAGGGAAAAACAGAATTTTGAAAAAAGCAACAAAAATAAGTCAGCATGAAAAGAGATCATTAACTCTATCCTTGAAATATTTAGTAAAAACATATATTTTTAAACTAATTTCTAGGACATCTCTGCAGCGAGACAACTCTAAAATATTTTAAAGATAAACAGAATGAAAATGAAATTATTTTTATCTCCCTAAAGGTTTCATGCATGTATATGAAGTGGAAGATAACACAAATGCACCCAGTCTGGGTTTGCCATAGATATAATCTCTGCAAAAATCTGAGGTACTGGGGAAAAGCAACTGATTCAAACATCTGTAGCTAAATGTAATTTCTTTTAAGGCTGTCTTCAGAAGTGATCTGTGTGGTTTTAAAGCAACAGAAAAGGCTAATTAATGCTAGGTTATATCCGTCTGGTCAAACTGAAGAATTAGATGGGGAATGCAAATCCCAAGAGAAAATTGTTCAGACCTGTCACTTCAGAAGTGAATCCACTTAGCTATCTCTGGACAAGGTGAGGCTTAAAACTTGGCTGTTATTAGTTTGAAACCTTTAATAGGGAAATTATGGGGGATGTARGTGTGTGTATTTTTACCTCCTAACCTCTGTTACTAGTACTGCTACACTACTGACAAGATTTTTATAACCCCTGCACCTTGAGTGGCTGCAGGAAAGCGTTCACGTTCACCTTGGCACAATGCCGTACAGTCCATTTTAATCACCGTGCAAAGTGAGGGGATAACAGTTTTACTGTTGTGCTCAGTCTGAGAAGAGGGCTCAAAGCAAAAGCTGGTTATTCTTCACAGGGATTTCTTGATTCTTGCAGATATGTTTTAACAATGTGTACTAACGCAGGCCTTTAATGGGCAGCATAAAACATTTCCTCTTCAGGATTTTCTTACTAGTCTGAAAGTATCCCAATTAGTGTATGCTTTGCTTAAATTCAGTTGCTGTGCAAACACAATTAGTGATAATATGCTGGAGATGCGTTGGACAGTAGGAATTTCCTTGTGTGTGTCAGTCTTCGTCCCTTGAAGAGTGCTGGCAGYGCTGACAGCAAGTGCTTTTCCTGGCCTTGCGGAGTGTCGCTGAATCGAAGCCCGTAATACAGGCTGGTGGTTATCGTTCCATCTATCTTTCATGCTGGTGAGCCCACAATTAAATTGCTGCATTGAATGCTCCAGCTAGTTGAGCTTTTTCTCTCATCCTGTGATTGTGCGCTCTGGTGCATGCTCTCTCCCTCTAGCCAACTCTGCTTGCCTTTTCTGCTTCTATTTTGCTGGAGTTGCTCAAGGTCTGTTCTGAAGGAAATAGCATGAAAGATCAGTAATTGGAACCCCAAGTAAATATCTGAGGAGTGGAGAGATGCACTCTAGCATTTCCGTGGTACTGTTCAGTTCTTCAAATTTGCAAAAATGATGGTTTATCTTCCATCCATCTGCATCTCTGTAACCCAACATCCTTTGACATCCTCTTACGGCATGTCTGATTTAGGTTAAATTAGCGTTTAGGATTTTGTATGATGTGATTATGCAGGTTTCTCCCGGATTTTGACATTTATTTTCTCAAAYGCCAGCAATACAGTTTTCTTTGTCTGATAGCATTTCCAGGCTTCCAACTCTTTGATATTGCAGAGTGCTCGTTATTAGGAATAGGATTCCTTTACAGCTCACCTGTGCCCCTGGGTTTGTTCACTGCATTGCGTATCACCTATAATTTGTGTGTAAGCACCTTCTTGTAAATCGTTTTCATTCTTTGCAAATTTCCTGTCACCTGCTCTTGTGTCCCAAAACACAGAGGCTCAATTTGAGGGCAATGGGAGGAGGCCGGAGCGACAAGTGTTGAATGGGAAGCAAATTAGGTGGGTTCCTTTATGACTTAAAAGGGAGGATGTGTGACARTGCCTGGGTTGTTACCATCAATTAAATTCACTGTTTATGAGGTGTCAGGTGTGGACAAGAGCAGACCTGATGGTAAATGGAATCTGTGAACTTTGAAGCTTCTGCAAACCTATCGGGAATGTTTAACTTCCTTCCCTGCCCCATCTGTTTCTTATACTTTTGTTCCTTCATAAACCTAGGTCATTTGTGTCTTGCCTACCAAAAGATGCTTGTTATTCCTACTGCACTCCTTGATTTCCCTTGATTTCATGTGCTTGTGCTAAGCTATCCTTTAACCTAAACCTGTCTTCGCTTTTTTTCCTCACAGCTGTGCTCCTCTAGGATTTCCTTGCCTGTCCTTAAGCAGCGCTGGTTCTGCTCTCCATCCTGTGACTCTTGCAGTTTCAGCAGTGATTAGGCCTCGCATGTGCTATGTCCCTCAGTCAGTGATTACTGGAGAAGCTGTATTTTGAAGGGCTTATTGTAAAAATCCATCTGTGAAGGTCCAGCCAGCAGCCCTTGACACTGCTTTAACCCCTGCTTTTCTTGCCGCTCTGCTCCTGTGCACCAGGAGGGGCCAGAGGAGCAGTTGCACATGCTGGCAGGATTAAACATCAAAATTGCTGGGTATCCCTATCCTGCTGCATGGCCTATGCAGTTTATAATATCTAGACTCTGATGTTTTTTAATTAGCTTACATTAAATGTCATGGTGGTAAACATCACCAGTGTAAATAGTTTAGATTAATAGTTTTAAAGAAATTGCAAACATATGCATTATATATGCACATGTATATACTTTCCTTATGTAAAAGTTTTGAGGACATTGTGCTTGGAAGGCTAACTGCTGAGCCTGTACATTTTCTTTATATTCTGTAAAGAAAAATCCTAGATTTTTTTTTTTATGGCTGTTTCATTGTTCTTGCAGCAGCATTGCACATCTAGACTTTGATGTTTTATATGACACTCTTATCCACTAATTAACTTCATTAATTTTGCAATTAGTGAAGTTAATTAGTGGATAAAAATGCTATATAAAACTTCAAAGTTTGCATTTTAATCATAGTTTGTATTAAAAATAATTATCACATCCTTGATTACCAAACTTGGTCCAATTAGCTTAGGCAAGGTCATGTGATATTAAAAAATAGCTTTGTTCTGTATTTTCTCAAGTTAGATGGGAGCATTTTTCACCAACAATTACAGAGATTTTGTCTGTTATCTGTACATGCAGCTACAGGGAAAGGTCAATGAATCAGACAAGTAATGTGATCTTGACACAGCTGAGTGGGAGTTTGGTTTCTGTTTGGGAACATAGAGAAACAAGTTGCAAATGAGAGGTGAAAATGTAGAAAAAGTTCACTGTGACCAGTGATGTATGTGGTGACAATACTTGGCTATSATCCTGGGATGATTTTGTGAGTGATTTCTGAGGAGTCATGCTCCAAGCTGTACTGCATACATCAGTCTGCTGGCCTATTGTACATACTGTATACAATAAAGAAAACCCAGTTGTTCTGAGGAGGAAAGCAGAGTAGAGAAAGCAGAGAGCAGAGTAAATGCAAGTAAATAGCTCAAAGTCATTGAGACCAGAGTGGATAGAAGAGCTATTTTTTTTTTTTTTAAAGTAGAAGTGTTAGTGTGAATATGGTATAGATACTTTATAGTATCTATAGGACAGCCCACAGAATTATGCACTCTCTCCCTCAGTGTCATAAATGTAATGTTCATGTATGTAAATGTGTGTATATAAATGTATTTACATGTATGTAAATGAACATGTTTTCTTAAACAGAAGAATGATCTCTTGTATTTACATCTGTGCTTTATTATGCACGGATATTTTTTCCTATCAACCGTATAATGTGGACACTGCATATTGTTTTATAATATTTTTACCTGACTTCATAAGGAGAAGTTGGGCTGAAGAATCAAACAGCAGATATCATAATTTTACAGATTAGGCAAGAGAGTCATTTCTCATGAAGTCATTTCCATACCTCTCCTAAACTGAGAGTGGTAGTATGAGATTTGGGTAGGCTTCTACTTTGCCGAAAACTTGTTGTCTGACAAGGCTTTGGCAACCCACACTTTGTCTTCTGAGACCTCTGCAAAAGTGAATATGTTTCTCCCTTCATTAGACCTGATGTAAGACTTGAGTTGAAGGGAAAATAAGTCATTGCTCTAAGTCTGATGGCTGCCTTCTTGTGCATGGTGTTCTGGACAGTTCTGGACTCTGTATTTCAAGGATAACATAGCAGAGCTAGAAGAGTTACATGGAAAGGTGACTAAAATTATAAAGGAAATGGAATAGTTGCCTCACAAGGAGATATTCAAAAGACTGGATTTCTTCAGTTTATGGAGGAGAGGGCTGAGGCAAGATGTGCCTGAAATTTGTAGAATTGCGAGAATATTGGTAAAGTAAATGTAGAGCTGTATTCAGTAAGTCCTTGCAGTACTACATCTAGGGGACTCTTCATCCCCTGACTTGCAAGAGGTAACATTACTTGATTTCTTTGTGTTTCTGATTTAAACATAAGGTTTTATCTCAAAGAGTTAAGAGTGYCAAACCAAATTCTGGAGCAATGCCCAGCCTTGGAATTTTTTGCTTCATGTACATCATTGACAGCAGTCAACCTAGCAGTATTACTCTAAGGTCATTTTCATGTGATGCATATTGTATCCATTTTTATAGTTTCTTTTATACTTTCAACAGACTTTATAACAGCAGTAATGTCATTCAGATAATTATATTGTAATTGACCTTAGTGTTGAGCATCCTTGGCTTTTACTGCAGTTTGCTTAATACTTCAGGATGGTCAATTATCTCATAATTCCCAYTTTGTTGGGAATTATTGTTGAAATTATTATACTCCAAATAAATCAGTGTGGAAGAGTTGTAAAGTTACGCTAGGGAATGGTCATATTCACAAATGCTTTAAAGAGTTACTAGCTTCCTCATAGGGGAGGATTTTCATGCTGTCATCTCTAGTCATTACTTTTAACAGTGATTTCATTTAATTATCACTTCATCTACTCAGGCCAGGAGTTAGCAGGAGTTATCTGCAGGAGAGCTAGCATATGGGGAGTCGGAGCTTATAGGGTTTGAGAGTGGATGGAAGACTGCATGATCTGACTATACTTTTCCTTATCTTCTGCTGTGTTGCAGCATGAGTCATCTATCTAAATGGAAGTAACTTGCAGTGGAAGTTGAGGTTAAAATGATGATAATGAATCTGGATTTTTCAAGCAATTCGAAATATTAATTATCCCAAGTAGACAGCATGCTGATGTTTGCGTTGCTAGTGGTGAGAATTTTATGGCTTATGGTATAAGAGGTTTATAGCGTCTTCTTTATGATCATTTAATTTGTGCGTCTGGCATGAGCATTCCGCCTGGAGCAACACCTAGGTGGATGTTGATGAGTGTTGGAAAGAAAACATACCACTTCATGTAATGAAGTCTGAATGGTCTTTGTGTGTGTCGTTTTGTTGATGTTTGTTTGTTTAGCTTTGTTTCTTTCTTGTTTATTTTAAACACTGTGTTCAACACTATGCAAAATACAGAGTGAAGTACTGTGCTTCGTGCTTTATAGTCTGGTGTAAAAAATTCTATGGATTCAGCACTAGAAACTATTTCACCTCTTAAGCAAATTATATGAACAAGGCAACATGCTCAGCTTTTCTGTAAATGTATGCCTTGAATAGATTTTTGTCAGCATTTTGCGGTGTATTTGGCATGAATAAAATGTTCTACCTAAGCAGAAAGTGAAAACCTAGTACGTTGTGCTATAACACAAACTAAAAATAACCCACTTTCTAAAGAATGTTTTTTTCCTGTGTTTTATCCAATTATTATATGTGAACAAAATTGGTGTTTGTTAGTGGGAAAATGCTACTTTCTCTAGTAGGCTAAAACATTTTATTGAAGAAAAACAGCAGTGAATATTTCTCTATAAATTGTAATAGTTGCTAAAATGAGAATTCTGGCCCATTAAGTTTCAGCCTTTCAAGACATAATGCTGAATCACTTAATTTCTCTAAGTGGCTGTCCTCTTACAGCTTCTAAAAGGYAGCTGTTAGGAGACCTAAGATGTTTTAATCGAGGAACAGAGCTGAACCTGACAGATTAATGCTGTGCTTTGATCGAGGTTTTTGTGTGACATGTGGGAACATAAGTTTCTCTCTTGGAAYATGTAGACTTCCTGTGTGAGTACCAATTTATATGTAGAAAACTAATGTCAGTGGAAACCAAGATGCCCAGGCATATCACATTTGAAAATACACCCTTACAGTTGCTTACAGTCTGAACTGCTATTGTAAGCCTTCGTAGGACCTTGGGACGAATAAATGCCCCTTGTGTACTGAAATCAGTAGAGGTTAGGTACTTTACAAGATCTAGAGCATAGATTTTTGGCTGAGCAGTACATGATATATTATTGTTATTTAGTATAGAAGATAATTTTAGATCTGTCAGCACCAGTCCCAGAGATCCCGTGAAGTCAAGAGATTTTTGTATGGCAGATGTGTTGCATATTGGAAAGGAAAAAAAAAAATACTATTGCAGGAATGTTGCTGGGTAACCGCAGTTCCCATGCAAGAAAAGGAAGGAAACAGTTAAAGGAAGAGTGATTGACTTGTCTTGTAAAATTGATACTTTAGGCAAAATAATATTAGTCCTAATACACTTCCCAAATTTCAGTTTGGGAAATGAAGTTTTGTCAGCTTCCTGCACTTCGCTAATGTGACGCCTCTCCTTACCAGCAATCAATAGGTCAATTGTCTGCATTTTAGTTCTTATGCAGGTGGGATACCCTGGTGAATTTTTTTTTTTCATACAGATACCAAAACTAGTCAGTCTTTCATGTAAACACACATACAGACACACATGCAGAAAGAAAAAAAAAAAAATTACGCTCTACACATTGCTGCAGTGCACAGTGTGGTGTTCATCCTTATTGTGTTAGTGATAATTAACTACTTTATCATTTAAGTAGGGAGCTTTAATTTACTACTTTATTACAGAGTGAAATCAAAGATTAAAGTGGTATCTATAGCACACAGCTAGCTGTATTGTGAAAAATTAAACTGCATGGTTTCAAATTTATAGAAATAAATATTTCTGTTTAACTAAGTATAGTAGTTTAATTCTTTAGATACCACCACTCTAATCTGTAGTTTGCTAATGATTATTTTTCTTTGTTTAAGGCAGATTGTCTTTTGTGTGGTGAAGTTGAGAAATAATGAACTGAATTCTCATTATGAGCTACTACTTCCCAAATTGTAAATGCATATAAATATGTGTGTACTCTTAAAATCTCTTACAAAAGACTAAGCTATATCATTTCAGTAAGCAAATGTATTTCTCAAGCCATCAGGTCATTTAATGTTGCATTTCTGCCTGGCTCTTGAAGGGTTTCTGAGCCTACTGTCACCACTGTCTCCAAATGTTTTAACATGTGCTGTCTATTCAGAGCAAACAAGAGCTTTTTCTTTTTTTTAACAGCATAATAGTTGTTTATAATGGCTCACTTTAAATGTAAATCAGTGAACACATTTTAAGATGTATTTGCAGCATAGGAAATCCTTGTCTACCATTTTACAGTGTTGGAAGAGAGGACAGAGGGAAATAAGAAAGACACAGCCTCTATTCAGCACTAGCTTTGCTTTAAAATTTTCATTTCCTTGCAGCACTGTTAATGACTAACAGTCAAAAATAGACAAAAGATGTTTTCATCCTGTAATCTGAACTGCTGTTAACAGTTAACAACAGTTAACAAAAGTTCGAGGTTTTAGAGAAGTGACATGGAGACCAGGACGTGATGGTCCAGTTTTCTTATGAGGCAAGACAAGAAACTTCAGCTTAGCTTCTGTGGACAGGTATTTTTGATGATTACCAGAAGTTTGTGGTGTAGTAGGTCAAGGGAAAGAAGTGATTTGGTGATAGTGATGGAGCAGAAATTGCATAATGTAGATGTTAATTTCCTGGTTTGCATTCCTGGTAGCAGCTAAACAATAAACTTAGGTGTGCACTTGAACCAAGAAGAAGAAATCAGTAAGGAGTATTGTGCTGTTTTATGTAAAGCAATGGCTAGCCACATGCATAGAAGAGAACACCTTCTGAATGAATAGCAAGGTCTTAAATTCAAGAGTAATTACTTCATTACTTGTTTTTACCCTCTTATGTAAGGAGGCTAGATAAAGGGAAATAGTCAGGAGAGTTTCAATGGAGAATGACTTTCATCTTCATTCCTGTCAGTTCTGATTCTTCAAAATGCCTGAGCATGTTCTTACTTCTGTATATTTAACCATTGGCTTCACTGTGAGACATATTTTAGGTCATCCATTAAGTGTTTTTGTGAACTAAGGGCAAAACCTTATGCTGCTGTTAGAATCAGTCCTATAGAAAACTTGCAATCTTTCATTTCATCCTTGTGTGTATGTCAAGATACAGACTCGGTCAAGCTCTGGAAATAGGGCAAGAGCTGATAAATAATGTCTTTCTGGTTTGTATAAGTAAAGTAGAATTGTAGGACAGTCCACAAAGTACAAATGATCTTTCAATCTCATGTGTCTCTTTATCAGGCTCTGTAGTAGGTAGGCTAGGTAGGGCTGCAGGACAAGGATAGATTTCAGGAGCTCTTGTGTTCCAGCCTACCACCGGCCCCCATCTACCTTTAATTGTATAAGGCATCAGATTTGCCTCTACTGCTTACTTCTGATGCAAGACTTTTCAAGACCTTGCTTCCCTTCTTGCTAGCAAACTTTTCTCAGGTGTTGGCTGGAGTGTGTCATCTTTGCACAACCTTTGTTGTTGTTTTTGATTTCCCACACCCTACTCTAGGAGGTCAGTATTGCATTGACTCTGCATATTTATTGAGTAAATAACCCAAAGCCAGGCCAATATTCATTATTTTTAAAGTGATCCATGGTGGTTCTACTTTCTTTCCATCAATGTTGCTGATATCAGCTGTTTAATGAGGCTGCTGATACCAACAATTCAGTGAGTCAATAACTGATATCCTTTACCTGTGCCTCTTGCAATGTTATGTACACTTAATATACAAAAGTTTGTATACTCTTAGTATACAAAAAAAATGTTGAGTAGCACTCACTCAATCACTGATTAAAACTCACAGTGCTGTCCATCAGAACATCCTCAGAGACATACTGAGGGATAGTGACAAACAAATTGTTATTTTGAATGAGCATACAATGATGTTTTTTCTTTTTCTCTCTTTCTCAACCACTTCTAACTGCAGAGCTCTTCTGTATCTCCATCAGCCAGTTTCAGAACAGCAGAAAAGCACAGAAACTCAACAGATTATTCTTCAGACAGTAAAAAACAGAAAACAGAAGAGAAGGAAATAGCAGCTCGTTATGTGAGTAAAACATTTAAATTTTGCATTGTTGAATTTGGCTCCTCTGTAACTGTCAATTTCCTACTTCATACCTGGGTTTAAATTTGCAGGTCAGTTTTTAACAGGTACTCATTGTCTGCATTTATCTGCTGGGTGGAAGACTTAAGTGCACAGGATTTATAGTACTTTAGGTCATATAAATGCAGGATGTCTGGAAGCAGGTGATGAGCACTGAGCCTTCAGCTACAACTCAGTAGCTCTGAGTACAGCTGGGGTATACTTTGTCATGCTTCTCCATGCTGTGCAACTTCTTACAAATATTTTCATCTTCTGTCTTTATTCATTTATGTGAAAACTGGGAAGAATGCTACATCTCTGAGTTCTATTAAGAAGAAGCACTATAAGAGACCTAAATATATTTGCATTATCCCATAAAGCTAAGTAAAAATAAAAACTATACTGTATAGAAATAAGCAGCTTTGTATTTCATCTTTTTTTTTCCTTTATGCTTAAGTTACTTAATATGTTATATAATAAATTATATATTTAAATATTATACACTGTAATTTGTCGTTGCAGGACAGTGATGGTGAAAAGAGTGATGACAACTTGGTAGTTGATGTTTCCAATGAGGTATAAGTAATGCTATTTTGGTACCTATAATAGCAAGGAGAGGGGGGAGGTTCAGCGGTTTCCATGCATATTAGATATGAGAATAAGCTTACATTCTTTGCCTTCACAAAGGAGCCTGAAATTCCTGAGGGAATCCAGGCAGGTCTTCTTTCTATAGAAGACAAATCGTATCTATAACACTTTTTTTGTTGTTTATCTTGCTACAAATGAGCTTATGTTTCTTGCACAAACCAAAAGACTACTTTTGGCTATTTGAAACCAGTCATATACAAAAGATAGGGTGCTGCTTGTAGTGGTATTTGTGTTTTCTTTTGCTCTGCTCTTGACTTCTTTTGCGAACTTTAATCAGGAGTGCCGAGTACCTCTGTTTGCCACCTGAAAAATGAAAATTACTAGCCTACTTCAACAATTCAGCACTTGAAGGTTTTTAACTTTTTTTTKGGGGGGGGTAATGGCATTCAATTTTAAAACCTTCAAAAATAATTTAAATAATTTTCTTTGATTATGAACTTGATTTCACAATTTCTTCTGCTAAATCACACAGATTGAACAGACATGCCACCTTTTAGGGCAGATCTTCACTCCAAAATGTAAATTACTAAAGACAAGGGTTAGTGTTTTCCATGATTTTTTTTTCCTACTAACCAACGTTTCTGATGTTTAGGATCCTTCCTCTCCTCGGGGAAGCCCAGCACACTCTCCACGGGAGAATGGCTTGGATAAGACTCGACTGCTGAAGAAAGATGCACCAATTAGTCCAGCATCTATTGCGTCCTCCAGCAGTACTCCTTCCTCCAAATCCAAAGAACTTAGCCTTGTAAGTGCCTCTGAATGTTCCTCATCTGTGATGATATAATAAAACATATGTTAACCACCTTTGCATATAGGCACAATTTGAATTCCTAAGGCTATCAGTATCAGGTACGAAAAATCACTTTAAAGTTCCTTTTATTTCTGTTTCGAGCTAAATCAATAAAATACTAAGGAGAAAGTCCATAGCCTTTTGGGGGGTTGGAAAGAACTTATTTTAACTAGTCATGTGCATAAAATGATGGATGTTATGTGCAGAGAGATATTTTTCTCCTTCTCCATAAGAAAAACTGTCATTCTGTGAGTAAAAAAGAGTACACAGGGGTTCCTTGAACAGTTTTCTTGTGTTGTGGTTTATAGCAAATTCAGTTCCCTGCTTGGATGTGATTTGGTGTTAGCTTTGTTTGAATTACCAGGCCATATACAATAACAATAATTTTTATTTTCTATCTAAAAAGTAATCAGTCATTTACAAGAGCCTTCTTTGACTTGTGTCACAAATCACAATGAAAAAAAAAACCTGGCTGCAAGTCAGGGGTGTTTTTGCCTATCCTGCTTGTGACTGTAGTTAATCACGTTTCTGAGCTGCACCATAACTCTTCTCATAGTTCTTTGTAGGTCAGGGTACATGATTATTTAAAAGAAAAACAAAACAAAAACAAAACAAAATACCAAATTGATGGTAGTCCTTAGAAGGGTGATGACAGACTCAGACCCAGGAGTCAGCTCTTTGTCAAACGAACAAGCTTTGCACAGGAGTGGCGCTGTGCAGTGCCTGACTTTATGCCCAATGTTTATGACAAGTTTTGTTATCTGACTGTATATGGGCATGGGTTCTTGCATGGTTTTGAGTTTTCTTTTGCTCTTCCTGTCCACCAGGCAGTGGCTTATCTAAAATACTTGTCGTGTGAACAGGTCCACTGTAAGCAATGTTGAGACCTCCAAAAGACTTTGCACATTCTACCAATAGAATTGTCAGTTGATAATGATTTTCAGTCATTGATCTTATTCCAGATCATATAGGTGGCCCAAATGAGAAAAGCTGTGAAAATTACAATTAATTTACAAAGGTATTCTATGCTTTTAAGTGTCCCTGCATGTTTTATTTCATTGACACTGACTATTAAAGTCAAAATTCAAGCTTCACGAGTTGCACCACACTCTAGTTGTCATCTGCTGTCTTTTCAGCCACAGGTTAAGAAGCCAAAAAGTAAGATAACTAAAATAACTTTTCATCTTTCTTTATCTTTTTTGATTATTAGAATGAGAAGTCTACTACACCTGTATCTAAATCAAATACCCCAACTCCACGGACTGATGCTCCAACTCCAGGCAGCAATTCCACTCCTGGATTGAGGCCTGTGCCTGGCAAGCCCCCAAGTGTTGACCCACTAGGTTAGTATCAGTAAATTGAAAACTATATGCCATATAAAATAGCCATTAATCCCTGAACAGCTTCCCCTTTACTCTAAAGTTACAAAGCTGTAGAGTGCAGCTTTTCAATATAAATGCTGAGCTGATTTTAGCACAGCTCTTCACTACTGTTTTTTGTTTTTTGGTTTTTTTTTTTTTTTGACTGTTTGCCACTGTGTTTGAACTACTTGTGTTTGCCTGGCTGTGTATAACTCCTCTTGTCTTCTGTAGCTTCAGGTTTAAGGACACCTATGGCAGTGCCGTGTCCTTACCCTACTCCTTTTGGAATTGTGCCACATGCTGGTATGAATGGTGAGCTGACCAGCCCTGGAGCTGCCTATGCTGGTCTACACAACATTTCCCCCCAAATGAGTGCAGCAGCCGCAGCAGCAGCAGCAGCTGCAGCTTATGGGAGATCTCCAGTGGT
The DNA here is from genome assembly GCF_003342845.1 of Nothoprocta perdicaria. Taxonomy (NCBI): domain Eukaryota; kingdom Metazoa; phylum Chordata; class Aves; order Tinamiformes; family Tinamidae; genus Nothoprocta; species Nothoprocta perdicaria. The sequence continues at coordinate 2,241,582 of NW_020456110.1, forward strand.
AAGTGTTTGTCATTAATGCATTTGAGCATGAGAACAGTTTATGTTAAATGTTTGACCTGCAAGGTTAAATCTGATTTGGTCTGTTTGTTAGCTGGATTTTGGAGGATATGGACTAAACTGTCTTCTTTTGCATAACTCCATTTTTAATAAAGCTTTTTATTTTGCCTGGGGAAAACTGCAGGTTGGTTTTGATCCTCATCATCATATGCGAGTTCCAGGCATCCCTCCCAACCTCACAGGCATCCCAGGAGGAAAACCGTGAGTATCAAATATTCAACTTTAAAAGTTAATCATCTATTGAAGTTGTGTTCCCTTGCCACTTGGAATTCCCTTTAGCTATTGAAAATTATTGTAAGAATAAATACAGCCATTTAGCAAGGGAGGAAAAAGCACTATTCAATCTTAAAATTGTATTTGTAAAATTGTTTTGAAGACTAATTGCAGCCATCAAGTACTGGGTGGTATAGAATAAGGTGAGATGGTGATAAATGCAGAAGAGACCCGAATTTCCAGATGTTGTAGCTGAATCTGACTGGTTGGTTTAATAAAGAAATGCAAAATTTAATAGGATGCCAGCTTTCCATCTCTGCCATACTCTGTCTCTCAGGTGAAGAAATAATTTCTTTGTTCACAAAAGCCTTGAAATCACTTGCAAACTTATCAGATGTTATAAACTGCAATGTGCAGAGAAAGGAACACAGAAATGCTTTGTTTGATTGAAAATACTGGAAAGAATTATGATATTGTAATGTTCAAATTCATCCTTGATGGAAATGACTGTAAAAAGTGACCTACTCCACCAGACATAGTTTCTTGTGAGCCTAGGAAAAAAGAGTTACACAGATGTGAAGAACTCTTTACTTGCATTTCTCCTGAGTTAGAGAGGACAACAAAAAAAAGCAATGATGCAAACCACTTTGATACTTTGATCCATATTTCAGGTAAGGATTGTCAAGTTCCACTTCATATGTGACACTCACAAGAAATTGTGACCTGCTAATATTGGAGGGTTTGAAGGAGATGTAGAATGTGCCTTCCCTTCCCTCTCTGCCTTATGTGTGAGTGTGTTTATGAGGGAGGTAGTGCACAACATACTCACACATTTGTTTATATATGCATACATTTGCCTGCTAGTGTACTTTGAGACACGCAAGATTAATAATACGTTGTGGGAAAAGCGATCAATGCTAGTTCCTCTCTTACAGGCTTCACACATTGATTATTGTGTCAGTTTTCTCTTCTTGTAGTTATTCTAGCCTAGCATATAGCTGCATAAGATGATTTTGGAAGCTGGTATACAAAAGTTTCTAAGTGTTTGGATTAAGAATTCTGTAGGATCTTGATCCTTCACAAGAAATGGATGCATAGAAATTTCTAGACATAGTATTCAAAATTTCAAACTCATCCTTGGTGGATGTAGTGGCCCAGAAAAGGTGACCTACTGTGCTAGGCTTTGCTTTTTGTAACTTCAGAATAAAAGGTTTTATAGAAATAGAGATCGCTTTACCTGCCTCCCCCTTGAGTTAGAGAGGAGAACACAAAATGATGTGATGTGAATTAAAACTAAGCCAGTCAAAGATCTTTTGCATCTCAAATATTTTTGAAGTGTATAGACAGATTGATGACTTTTTCAAAGGACAGTTGCAGCTATTTGTCAGCTGTAGGGATTGAAAACTTTGAAATCTGTGGTCATTTTATCATGATTGCACTGATTTCTCATGTTCAGTGTTTTTCACATCTATCGCTTGGGATTGTTGTGCTCTCATTTAACTTTCCTTCTCCCTGAAAGCAAAAAATGAGCGTTGAGGATTTGCTGAAATGAGATGAGTGTTGTGTGGCACATCGGGGATCTAGCTACCTAATAACTCTTTAGTCCTGAGATGAATCAAAAAGTTGAGGACAGTACAATACATATGTAGAAGAATTAGCTAAGAAGAAGGAAAAAATTGTTTGTCAGGTTTGTGATATCAGATATTTATAACATATTTAAAATGCTTCAAATGAGCAACAAGTAGTAGCAAATTTAATTACAGTCCTGGTATGGAATGTTGAATTGAGTGAGAATAGGAATTATAGGTTACTCCAGAACTAAGGCTTCTTTTTTTTTTAATTGTTCAAACATATTCCCTATGTAACTATAAGCACAACAAAAATTCCTGTGGGTTAATGAAGATGACATATATTAAGTGTTTGGCATGACTGTACAGAGAATTAAACTTTTTGCTGAAATTAGAAAGGATGATAAAGAAGTTGCACTTGTTTTGTTATAGATTCCAGGTCACCACCTGCTTCTTCTATTAGTACTTAACTTCAGAGAAAATAATTAGATAATGAAGATCTTTCATATTTCTGTAATGATAATTGAACTCAAAATTCCACTCAATATAGTCAGTTTGCTGCTTCTAACAACCACAGAACTCTATCCTACCCTTTCCTGAATGTGTTTAATGTCAAAAAATGAAGAATGATGATACGATCTGTCACTCAGATCCACCAGAACAAGCAACATAGGGCAATAGTAGGAGAAAGTGAAAAGCTATGGGAATAGGGCAGAATGATGAAAATGCGGTTGTATTTTATCCTCCTGAAAATTATTGTTCTGATATTAATTCAAAGTGAATCTTCAGTAACAAATGGATTATGAAGTCTACCTTTTTCAGTGACTTTCAAGCAATAATTAAGGAAACAAGCTAAGTAGTCTGATAAAATGATATTTTTTGTGAACTGTTCTCATCACCACCATTGTAACAATGGATTTTTCATTAGTACCACTGTTATTTTTTTAGGCCTGAGGAAATTAAAACCTTCCATTAAGCACTCATTCGTATGTGTAGGTGAACCCTCTTACAAAATTTGTGCTCTGTAATAGATGTGATATGTCAGGGTGCATCTGAAAATGAGACAATTTCACAACCTAAACATTCTCCCTGGAAAATATTTTGAGATAAAACTGTTGATAGGTTATTCACAGGTGGTATAACTGGCAGTCACACAACACATTGTTTCTCAGTGAGAGTCCTGATTCTGGCAAGAAAAATTGGGATTTGTGGTGGTTTTGTCAATTCTACAAAAAAAAAAAAAAAAAAGAAAGAAAAATCGCAGAGAAGGAAAAAATCCCAATGTGTTTTTACTAGTCTGTCGTGTCAGATGTCAGCAAGCATGTCTTGAGGACTTAACTCCTTGACAGCAGTGATTTCACTGCACCTTACAGGCAGCACAAGGCAGTGTCCTTTGAGTCATGTGGGACCATTGGTACCTTGGGCAGCCTGGCAGCCCCCAGGCTCCCACATGCCAAGTTCATGTCTTAGAGTCAGTAAGGGCCAACCAAAAGTCCTCTGGCACTCAGTCCCCACTAATGTTCTGCAGTAGCCAGCTTGCTACTTCTGTCTTCCTGGAGGCCCCTGATGTGTTGCACCTGTGCATGTGCTGGTCTCTCCACATACGGGAGTTTAAGAATAGTGTAATGTATCCTTGCTCGTGCCAGAAGTTATAGCTGCATAAGTTATAAAAGCTTGTTTCATTAGTAGGTGAAGCTAGGCTGAAAACATCAAAAGGAAAGCTACCCAAGTGTTGTTTGGGTATCCATACTTTAGATTTCTAAATGTCTAAGAAATGTTGCCCTTCAAGTTAGTGTAGAAATTGCAACAAGCAGTAGGTGCACAGCGTGAATTGCCATAATGGAAAATACTAGGCTGTTGATCTCTATACACATGTACCACATGCATCTTGTTCTTTTTTCTTAGAGGCTTGAAGAATAACTTACATCACTGTTCCTTTCCTTCTCACCTTTCTTTTTTGTCTTCAGAGCATATTCATTTCATGTAAGCGCCGATGGTCAGATGCAGCCTGTACCTTTCCCTCCTGACGCCCTCATCGGTCCAGGAATCCCTCGCCATGCCCGTCAGATCAACACCCTGAACCATGGGGAAGTTGTGTGTGCAGTTACTATCAGCAACCCCACGAGACACGTGTACACAGGTGGGAAGGGATGCGTCAAAGTCTGGGATATCAGCCACCCTGGCAACAAGAGCCCTGTCTCTCAGCTGGACTGCCTGGTAAGTGAACAGCTATATATGACAGTGGAAGAAGTAGCAGATTGTGTTAAGTTTGAAATTGTGCTGTTTAAGTACAAAAAGCAGTGGTGGTCTATGAGGGCTGTCATTGATACCAAAGTTTGATCTTCCATTTGTAATTTTATTGTTTCTTCTGGAACTAAGCTTGAATCAAGTGCCAAGTAATTCTTGTGCTTTTCTCTCCACAATGAATTAAAAAATCCTTAATATCCTAAATTTGTATTGTTAAGGGGAAAGATCAGGAAGCACAAAAGATATTGTTTATAAACTTTGACATTTGTTGGCAGTCTTAAAACTTGATATTTTATCATGCTAAAAATTAATGTCTTGCAGCTCCCTTCTGAGAGAATATTTGAAGCTTGTGTCACATATTGTGTGTCTTTGTATGTGTGAATGCATTGCCCTGCCTTAATGTGACAATTAAAAATATCCCTGAGTGTTATTCACAAATTATTTGAATGTGCTAACAAGATGAACCATTGTTAGCAGCTTTTTTTAATGTCATTTACCAGTTCTTGGTAAGATGTTGCATCTTGTTACAGAGACTGTTAAATGAGAATTGTGCAGCACGTGCGGACGTATAATGAATTACTACACAAATTGCTACACAAATGAAGAAAATTGCCCAAATATTTTTTTCTGACATCTCCTAGATGGCGACATCAAGTCTCATTGCAACAGAGGGGGAGGTGTGCAAGGAATTTGGTACTCTCCCATGCTGAGAGGTTAATGTGCTGAAATAAACAGAGTATGAAAATGTAACTTTCTACACAAGCTGTTGGGTGCAGCTATCTCAAATTGTTTGGGGCTGGGTTCAGATCTTTGCATTTTGATGCTAATTAAGATTAAATATCTCTCACTACTGAATTTTGTAGATCAAGTTTAAGCACTTCCCTAATGTCATGTAATTTTCTAGCATTAATACACTTTATCATTGTCATAAGTATAAATGGCTCATTAAAACCAGGAGGGAATACAATACTTTTATGGATTTCTGCTCTCATGTTAATGCTGTTTTCCTTTCCTCATGAGTAATCTCTTGATGGCTTCTGTCTCCACAGAACAGAGATAACTACATCCGTTCCTGCAGATTGCTCCCAGACGGCCGCACCCTGATTGTTGGTGGGGAAGCCAGTACATTATCCATTTGGGACCTGGCAGCTCCAACTCCCCGGATTAAGGCAGAGCTGACATCTTCTGCTCCGGCTTGCTATGCTCTAGCTATCAGTCCCGATTCCAAGGTCTGCTTCTCTTGTTGCAGTGATGGCAACATTGCAGTCTGGGATCTGCATAACCAGACTCTAGTAAGGTAGGTCGACAGAACTGTATCATCAGATTGTGAAGACGTAATTAGATGTAGCAGTACGTGCTCTTCTGCTTAAATATGCTCGTGTCTTAGTAGAGTCAACATAACTGTTTTCAGTATTTCATTGCTAGGCAATAACCGTGGTTATATCTCAATAAGATTGTTTATGATTGTTTATAGGTTTTGAGACTTTTATAATTCCATACCCATCAAGCAGCCTCAGAACTAGAGTTGCCTAAAATCAGCCAGTGCTGGCATTGCCCTGGAAATTTTCAGCAAATTGATACTTTTGTTTCCATACAGTATGCTGTACTCAAATGCCATTCTCTTTAATAAATGTCCTAGTGAGAATGCCTTGGATAAACATGTGTAAATCACTGCATTGCACACTTCAACCTCCTGAGAATGAGTTGCTACTCTACACCAGCATACAGATAGCTAGGGCCAGTTGTGCAGAGCTTCTGCATACACTACTGCATTGTGTAATACATATATAGATGGACTTCTGCCAGCTGATGCTTCTAATTTAGGCTGCTCTATTTTAAAGCTTGCCATCTTAAAACAGGTGAATTTTGACTATTGTGCTGATTTCTTTCATTGGGGAGTGCGGTATTTCCTGTCAAATGGTGGATATCACACAGTCAGCATCAAAGATCCTCAAAATATCTGACTTGTGATGCATACTTCTGAAAAACAAATTAGTGCTCAGCTGTCTGACCTCATTGCTTGATAAATTTGTCACAAAATTCACATGATTGTCTCAAGATTTTAATTTTAAATTGTTACAGTTTTCTTTAATGGTTGTCTGTACAACACTGAAACAAAAATAAGGTATTCTGAGTTAAGAATTCCAAACTGACAGTTTCCAATGTGAGAATGTATCTTCTCGTGGTATTTTCAGGCAATTTCAGGGCCACACAGATGGAGCCAGCTGTATTGATATTTCTAATGATGGCACTAAACTCTGGACAGGAGGCTTGGATAATACAGTCAGATCCTGGGATCTCAGAGAAGGAAGACAGCTACAACAACATGACTTTACATCACAGGTTAGATATTAGTATCTTTGTCATTTAAAAAAAAATCTCTTGCGTTTTACTAAAACACACACTTAAAAAAAAAAACAAAAACCAAAAAGAAAGGTAGTCTAGGAGAACTCCAAAATAATTTTCCACTTAGTCTCACACATCTTTTTCCTTTGATATAGCAGTAAAACATCTTTCTGGATTATGACTCTGTTTGACAGACTAGTACATCTCCCATGAGAGCAGTGGAGAATCATTTTTGTAAAAGAATTGCCAGATTAAGGTATTCCTGTGCACAATCTGTTACAGTTTCTGTAGATCCTTGTACAAAAATATTTTACAAAAATATTTTTAAATGCTGTCATATAAGCTAGGACATTAACTTTTATAGCTTGATTCAGTGCTTCTGTATTACAGTTTTAATTGAGCTTTGTTTACATGAGCTAATTTATCTTGATTACTATAGTAATTGGATTAGCATGTTTTTAAAACTGTGTAGCAGACCAAAATGTGTTTTTGCATAGTGTTAACAGTGTAGCAGGAGTCGGGTTTGAATATCTCAAGCTTATTCCTGACTGATTGAAGCATGTGTTGTGCTAATTCCAGATCTTCTCACTGGGCTATTGTCCAACTGGTGAATGGTTAGCAGTAGGAATGGAAAATAGTAACGTTGAGGTGCTTCATGTTACTAAACCGGACAAGTATCAGCTGCATCTTCATGAGAGCTGTGTGTTGTCACTCAAATTTGCTCACTGTGGTAAGTTTTCTTTACCAGTATCTTCTGTCCTTGGAAATTTATTCAATATCACCTTTTAATAACAACTGAGAAATTTAAAAACTAAATGTTAAGTTTAAGTATTAAGATTAAAAAAAATCCATGACTGCCTTTTTGTATACCACTTAAATTGCAATCAAACATCTTAGATTAACCAGATGAAGGTGTGTCTCGTTTCAGGTATGAATTTCATTAATATATAGATGAATAGCTTTTGTGACTAATCTTTTTCCTGCGGTGCATTCTTTGATAGCATTTAAACAATGTGTTGCAGGCAAATGGTTTGTAAGCACTGGAAAAGATAACCTTCTCAATGCCTGGAGAACACCTTATGGAGCCAGTATATTCCAGGTAATAATCTCCTAAAAGCTGTTTTCCACAATGCAGTGCAATAGAGCTACACTTCTTGGGATCTGTCATTATCTTAAGAAAGTTCTTGAGTGGAAATTCAGTGATAATTATTTTATTCTTTTACAAATTTATCTGAAATTAGAGGCATACACTTGTGACCTTAGTAGCATTTTAGTGATTTATCTCTTACCATAACTGAATCCTTTACTCTGAAATTCCCTTCTCTCTCTTTCTCACCTTTGTATGTATTGGTGTAATACAGCATTCCAGTTATATTAGCTTAGCATTCCTAAAAGGTCCAAAATGTAGCTTAAATAATGAAAGTCATATTCAACATGCTGAGGAGGTTATTAATTTAAGGTTCATGAGTACTTTCTCACAGTTTATATTTGGATAAGTAACACTAAGGTTTCATACCTTGTATAATACCATACAGTCAATTGATTAAACTGGACTCTTGAGCTGAAAACTTGATCCTTGTAGATGTGTCCTATCAAATGTAACTGGAAGTCATAATCTTTCTCTAATCTTTAATCCCTCTATACTCACTCTTAGTAGAGCTTCAGTGCCATGAAAGAAGATCCCTTTCTTCTTCATCCATACTGGGAACCTCTATGTTGAGAATATTTTGAGCTGTGTTACAAGTGATGTAGCTGTTTAAACAGTGAAATATTCTGGAAAAAAAACTCCTACGGAATATACAAGTGATCTTTCCAAAATCATCATCCTTAAAACTATATAATTTCCTGGGGCACCTTTTCCAGTTAGGATCAGAGGAAGAAATGGCTGTATTGTGCTGTAGAAGTTTCTTTGCAGGAACTTAGCATGATTGGGAACTATTTAGCTCTTGCACTGAAGGACAGGAAAGAAAGTGTAGTCATATATGTTATATAGAGAAAACATCCCCTGAAACAGCAAGCATAATGTGACCGCATACATCACAGGATGTATGTATATTATCTCAGGAAAGATCCTTCTCCATGCTAATAGAAAAGTYGGGGGAGATAAAGCTGCTGTAACCCTTCTGCCATTCAGCTGCTGCATGCTGTTGCTTTTACTGCAGTGGTACTTTTTCATATTTGCTTTCTCTTTGGAAATGTAAATTTCTTTGTGCATATTTTTTTCCTTTGTGTTGGATGAATACTGATAGGAGATAAAGTTATTTCCATGAAATCATGAAATTTCTTTGTTTTATGCCTGTGGATAGATAGGACTTTCTCGTACTTCTCCATTAAGGATTTCTGGTTTAAAACAGAAAGGAGGAGGAGAAAGAAGATGGGTTTTGATTCATTCTTATGCAAAGACTAACATAAGATTTTAATAAATACTCGTTGTAAAGTTAATAGAAGGGACTGCTTATTTTTGTTTGATTGATAGGTTATCTCTAGTTCCTTACCATTAAATAAAACATTCTTTTCTGCTGACCTTTTTTGTTGCCATAGAGCTTTAGGTGAGACAAGTCTGGAGAAACAGCTTTGTTATAAAAACTGCCACCCTTTTTACTTTTACTTTGCGTCTACACTGGTGATATTTGAATGAGCTTTCCCCTGCATTTCCCCTCTGTAAACTATTCTGGTATATCTTCAAGTACTTACATGGGTTGAAAAGAGTTAAAATTAATTATTATATATATGTATTTCTCTTTTTTTCCCTTGTAGTCCAAAGAATCCTCATCTGTGCTTAGCTGTGATATTTCTGTGGATGACAAATACATCGTCACTGGCTCTGGGGATAAGAAGGCTACGGTCTACGAAGTTATTTATTAGAGACACATCTGAATACAGACAGGACTCCTTCTCGTAGCACTTTGCTGTATATTCCGTTCTTTCTTTCTTTTCCTTTTCCTTTTTTTTTTTTTTTTTTTTTTTTTTTTTTTTTTTTTTTTTTTTTTTTNTGTGTGTGTGTGTGTTTCCCAAACTGAGAACGTAAATGCTTATCACAGTTATGGAATTTATTTTTCCCCTTTTAACTTGATATTGAATTGTGAATGCTGATTAAGAATTTGTGATACCAAATCATCAGATATATACTTGGAAGAAGATAAAATAAGCATACTTAACAGTGAACTTGACTCTTTAATTATGTATTATAGCTGTAATGTATTTATTTTGTTTAAAGAAGGCTTTCTAACAATGAACTGACTAAATAAAGCTGTCTGGCCCGGCTTTAGTTTGAAAGGTGCATTGTATATTTTGTGCTTTTGCTGGTGGATGACAGGGATTGAAGAGAAGGATGTTGCAGAAATAATAAAAGCTACACTGAATAGACTTGTAGCTTCTGATTTAAAAAAAAAAAAAAAAGGGGATTTTTTTAGTGCTATTGTTGGTGAGGCCTCAAAGTACTGTTACAGTATAAATATTTGATGGGGATATGCTTAGTTTAACTATTTTAGATAGTCTTGAAAATTTAGGAAATTGCAACCTATAGCCAATGATTTATATGCCTGTGATGAATGGCAAGTTCAGTTCTCATCTAAGTTAAATACCTTTTATGAGAATGTGCCAATTTATTTCCAATGTCTATATAGCATCTTCTGAAAAGATTTGTTCTTAGTGTTTTTCTATTGATGAACAAAGGATTTTGGTGTCAATGTAGCTTTTTTAATATAACACCTCTCTTTGTATATTGTAGAGAGAAGTATAATAAGTTGCCTCAAAGAATTATTACTTCTGGAAACTTGCCACGTTTCTTTCAATGGGGATATGTGTCTTTGGGCAATTTTTCAATTACAAGAGATTATGAAAAATATTTGATATATTCATTGCAAACTGCACTGAAATAAGAATGAATTCCTACCAATTTACAAACGTATAAAAGCAAGGACCTCTGAGGTAGGATTTACAAGAGCATTCATTCTTAAATACAATAAAGGAATGGATTCTCACTTGAGAAAAGACTTGCTTTGTTTGCCACCATTTCAATCCAAGTCTTGATTGGATGTACCCAAAATGGACACAGGCTGAGCCACTGTGCCGGAGACATTGTGTTATCTTTTTATGTTGTTGTTGTTGCTGTTAAACTATGATCTGTGACTTTTTTTTTTTTTTTTGAATGCTTTAAAAAAATCTTTAAGTCTGTGGATCTGCTGATGTACAGTGCCTTTGCTGCTATGGATCAAAATCAAAAGACCCGTGTAGATAAATCTTATTGTATAAGTAGAAGATTACTTAATTTCATACTAGAAATGGATTGATGCTGCAAGTTAAAATGGACTGTTCATTGAAGTTCCAAATGTGGTAGCAAAAAATGGTGTCTTAAGTGCTTAGTGTTTGATGTCATTAACAGTTTCGTAATACTCTACAGTGTAGAAAAATTTTGATACTAAACTGTGTCATTGTACATAGTTCTAATGCATTGTATTGACCACCAGTACTTCTATAATGGTAGATTATTGTTTGTGCATTCAGACTTTTAAGCATTAAACATAAGTAACTTCTAAGATGTATTTTTCTGGCTTTTTTTTTCTCCTCACAACCACCCCCATTTTGCATGCGCTTATCTCTGTGTTCAGTGAAGATCATTTTATGGTGAACTGGCATTCAGTCATAGAGCATACCACTATGGATAATTTGAAATTTTATCATTGAATGGTAATGGGTGTTTTTACAATTTTTTTTCAGCAGTTTCAGTGAATTTAGAATTTCTCAAGCGTTATTTGACTGCAGCGATTCTCACCTCCTGGAAACATCAGCTGTAAGGATCCAGCCATACCACCTAAGAGTTGCCTCCTCCCACTTTTGTATTTCTCATTTGATACAATGATTGTTTTATCTCACACATTAGTGAGAGTGAAATTTGGAATAATTCTTGATCTGTAGGCTGCCAAAGTATACGGAGCTCTATGGGTTGTAGGGAGAGAGGTTGCAATGATATATATAACACATGGGTTTCCTTGTCAATTTGATATAAAGCCTTTCAAGCTCTGCAAAAAGATTTCTGTTAACTTAAAAAAAMTTAACCCAGCTTCTGTTCTGTTAAGGCATAGGTTAAAACAGTTTAGGGGCAGTGAATTYAGTTCACTATGCAACAGGAAGAAACTTGTATTCTGCGTAATGGGAGAACTGGGGAAAAAAAAGTGTAATTGAATTCTTTTCATGTAACCTGAAGCATTGTCCATGTTAGAAGTTCTTAGCCATATTAGCCTGTCATGTGAAGTGGCATCCCTTGGTGACCACTTGGTCTCTGAGCTCCAGACTGAGAGAGCAAATTTTTAATTTCCCAAGTACCAAAGGCAGACCTTGTCTAATAAGGTTGATTTATTTACCTGTGCTGTGAATGCTTGGGTAATACTTGTTGATGCAGAAGAGCACAGATGAAAGTTTTGAAGTTTTTTTCTCTCAGAGTTATCAGATTCCTTAGAATTATGATAAAGAGGAAATTTCCAGAAATTTGCCATAATACCTTAAATTTTAACTTATATGGAAATATTCTGCTATTGATAAAAATATACTTCCTAAAGGTAAATATGGTACAGATGTTTTCTGTTAATTACTCCTTTCATATAACTTACCTTTTACAAACAGATTATTTTGGAGACACCAATTTTCCAAGCCATTCATAAATTTAAAAGTCTAGGTATACCCTTATTTGCCAACAAAAGAGCAACTACCTACTTAATGTTTGCAGAGGATATTGTATTTCTGTGAGGTAGTTCAGACATAGAAGATTATTTCAGACCCCTAAAAAAAACCCTTTCTTTAAAAAGATTAACACATAGCATACTCCTGAATTTATACTACAGCTAGTTTTGACAGCAAAGTAATATACTTTTAAATCAAGTCTGCCGTATATCTGCTTATTGTTTGTATTGATGGTTTGTAAACAGTCTATGAAATTAAATGCCTTAATCCAGGATTACTGTGGTTGAATATGTAATCATCCTAATTTTCTCCCTTCAGGGTTCAGTGCAAATGAGAACTGGTACAAAGTTACTTTGTTTTATATTATTTGAATATAAGCACCCAAGGTCACTTTCTGTTTTGCATACTTTTGCATACTTTTATTTCTGTAGCCCCTACAGAGCACTTTTTTTTTCTTGTGCAATTTTTTTTTTCTGCACCGCAAATCTGACTTGCATTGTCTGTCTCTAAGATGTAACCATTCCTCTCTATGCATTCTTTTCTCTTCCTGTTTGTTCTTTAAAGCAATGATGAAAAACAGATATTTCTAATCTGCTTTTTGACTGTCCAGTACAGACATATTTAGGATAAACACTTTCCATCAAAATAGTACTTTCTAAAAATTTGCAATTTTTAATTATATGTCTCTGATGTCAACCCAAAGTGATTTTTCTCTCTTATTTTCTTTTTAAGCAATTCAGTTAAGTATGAAAAGGGTGATTTTATCAGCTGTGATTTCTCCATATGAAGAATTTTTTAGTCTATATATGAGTAGTTCAGACTGGACTGTGTATTTGTTTTTACTCTGGCATCCAAAACATATTCTTTCTCTTCCCTGAATTTTTGATGGATTTTGATATATGAGAAGAACTTGAAGGCATCTATCTATGGCAGAAGATCTATGTATATCTGCAGCATCTTCTATGGGAAACACAGGTCAGATCCTTGATTCAAATGAACATACCTGTACTGAAGGCAGCAATGCTCCCATGACTTAGGCTCTGAAAATCTAGCTTGCTATATATTGCAAATGGGACCCAGTCAACCAATTTGATTTTTCTGACAGTTTGGTCCTYTGAGTACCTTCTGATTTTCTTCTAGCATGTATATTTGTCATTATCCTAACTGAAATCCTGATCTGGCTAGCTTCTGCTCAAGGATTTATGTTCTGAAAGAATAAAAAGAAAAAAAAAAAAGAAAAAAGAAAAAGAAACATTGAATAAAATATGCTCAAGTCTCAAGTTTTTTTGTACACAGGACTTCGGAAATTCAAAGCAGTAGCTTAGACTGCAACTGTTTCTCACTTACATTGAATATGTCTGTTGCACCAAATTAACACTGAATAGAATATAGCAATAGAAAATATGCATAAGAACATAAACATGTCTTCTGTGAGAACTGTTGCTTTGAATTTTTCAGAGTAAGTGCATACTGAAAAGCTTGTTCATAGACCTGCATTTAAGTGGCATATGTGGGAGGAGGCACTGCATCCAATATTGGAGAGCTTTCCAAAATTAATATTTTGTCGTGACCACAGTGGTACTGAAGTAGCACAGGCAGTGTGGGCTCGATGCACTGCTAGCCAGTTCTGCCATATATTTACATGAGACATTCCTGTCTTCCTGGGCATAGCCAGAGAGGAGTCCTGGAGCAGCGCGCTGCAGAAGATCATCTTTGACAAGCTCTTAAATAATGCACCTGCAGCGTCTGCTTTTGAACCAGGAGTTAGTGAACATAACCCTTGAGATTTCACGTTCCTTCCGGTATTTGGAGGACAGCATTTCCACCTCACAGCAAGAAATTTTTATGTCAAAACCAATAAATGTTCTTACTCTTACCAAATGATTTTCTGTCCTGGTTACAAGGAAACAGTATTATAGTGTCTTTCTATATTATTAAAAAAGGCGTAGTCTGACATTTACAGCATGKCCATAAACTTGCCATCAAGTGCAAGGAAGCAATTCAGGTGGCCACTTAAACTCACACTCACTCTGAAATATTATTATAGAAACACTTTTTTTTTTTTTTTTTTCTTGTGTTTTGATGGATTAACCAATGGTTTTGTATGCATAGTATACAAATTAAGACAGAGACTGTCTACTAGCCACTTCTGTGTCTGTGGTTTGGACTTAGCTAATTGCCTCAGAATCCTAAAATGCATCTGAAGGGTAAAACCAGAAAGTACAAATATTTAAGGATAAGTAAAAAAAAAATCCTCTATTAATTATATTGACCCAAACTGTCTTTTAATGTCATATCAAGGTAAGCATCGGTATTAAACTTTCTTTTCATATTCAAATAAAGAAAGGGGTGGAGGAATTTTAAACTAATCTTTATCTTTCAATCAAAACCATTCTTTTAAAAAAATACCCCAATGTTAGTGCTTGGAGGAGTAATTGCCTGGGTTGTATTATCATCATTCTTGAGTACTTTATAACAGATGTGCTCAAGCACAGTAATGCTGTAAATATGGATGAATGATATGGTTGTTCATAACAAAAAAAAGGCCTTCAAAGGTCCTTTTGGCATTAAAATGTCCATGTGATTTGATGATCATAGCTATCACTATTTCATAAGCAACAATATACTGGATTTTTGGCAATACATTTTGAATATATTCTGATGCTTGTCCAGTATATATTTTGGAAATTTGCTGTTGTCTCTCAGTATCCTGTAGTGAGAATGGCTATGCTACAAAACGAAGAAACTCTCCAAGTTTTCATGGATTTCAAAAAAATCTGTCTCAATAATTTAAGATTTGATTAAGACAGAGATCAGAACTTCAGTGAGGAGCAGGCAGCTAAGGTCAGAGGAAGAAGATGTAGGGTGCAGAATGACCACCCCATTTTTATTTCCAGGCTTTCTGCTGCTTAGCATGTAGTGAAATAATCTGTATATATGCTGTGTGAACTGTTTCTACATTCTTCTGGATGAAAGGTGTTATATAAATGCCTTTATCTCAATTCAGCTGTGACAATTTTTATCTGTCGGGGAGGGGAAAAAGAAGAGGAGGACCTCTGAKGAAATGAGCATTTCAACCTTTCATCAAGCAAGAAAAGTGTGCAAATGAGGCACTTGCACAGCTGCTTTATAAACTGTCAGTATCCTGCCCAATAGCTGGAAGCTGCTAATGGGGTGGGAAAAAATCTAAAAATACGTAGTATAAAAATAATAGACATTTTTTGTGTTACAAGAAGGCTTTAAGGCATTAGGTGTAAAGTCCAATTGGTGTTCCTTCTAAAATAAATGAACATGGTAGCCTTTGTGATTTTAGCTATGTCATGGTTTGCTGTTCTAAAGCTATTTTTTTTCATGTTACAGAAAATAGTGAATTTGAAGGAATGGAGGAGTTTACAGGCTTTTGCTCCAACAATATATGAAGCAATATTGTACAAAAGGGTGCTAATTTTACAGCATGTCCTGCTTGTTTTAGACTGCAAAGTTAATATTTTCAATGAAATTTTTTTCAAAGCAACATGACTGTCATCCTCCTGTTTCCCTATGTGCACTTTTTATTTGATTTAATAACCTCACATCTGTCTTCAGACAAGCTTGTTTCGTTTGCATTGTTTTCCCTCAGACTTTTCACAAATAATCAGCATAGCTTCTATGCCTCAGAGCATTTTTAGTAACTTTTTTCCATGCCAAGGCTGCCATCTCCCTCCCCCTGCCCCCCGCACTGGGGAACTTGCTGAAGTCAGTTCTCAGCACTCAAGAGCTGCTGTAGTTGTAGCTGGGTCCTGATCTTCTGCTGTGCTTGAGGAATGGGAGTGGAAACCACCATTCACAGGTTCTGGAGGACGGTAACAACTGCTGTGGCAGCTGTTTTAGGCTCATTTATGTCACTTTCTTCCTCTGAGCAGTCTTAAATAAAGAGGTATGATCCAAGCTGTCCTCTGTCTCACTGGCCCTTCTGCTTTACCAAGTTTCAACGTGCTCATCAGTTGGAAAAGTGATGGAGGAGGAGAATGACCTGGGAGTCCTGAGTACAGCACAGCAGCATATGGCCATGAAAAAGACAAATATGATCTAGGATGTGTCAGGAGAGACATCTGCAGCAGAGGTGGGGAGGTTTTACTGCWATTACACCAGACACTTATCTCATATGAAATACTGAGAACAACTCTGGTCACCCATGTTCAAAAATACTTAATGGAAAATGAGACTGGTAGAAGGGTCTATTAGAAATACTGGAAATTCAAGGGAAAGGAGAGCATTTCACGTAAGAAAAACTTTCTTTTAATCTAGCAAATGAAGACTCAGAGTAGGTAATGGTGTTGCCTGTAAGTGCTTTGTGTCTCCAGTTTCCAAAGGTGTTAAAGGTAATACTGGTAGAAAAAACAAGGGGCTGTTTTCTTAGAAGAAGTGGCACAGGGAGGTTATTGTGGCACAGGGAGGTTAGAGTAGCTTTGCGAAAGGAAAAAAAACCCTGCTTTTAGGATAGAGTATGATATATCAATGAAGGAGTGTGTGTGATAACAGCACACTGGAGTCCTCAGCAAGGGCCTTGCAGCTCTCTCCAGTCCTTGCTACATATTCAAAATGTGTAAATAAAGAGTGTACAACGTCAATGGAATGAATGGATGTTTATTTTTTAAGAAAGTTGGAGTGAGAGCAGGAAAGGAGGAAGGTGGGAGAACGGAGTGGGAGAGAAGGACTGTCAATCAGAAAACACTCAATCGAAGTGTTTCTCTGCAAGCTGAAAAATCAGTACTTCTTCATAGGCCTACCTATTACAACACTGCTTATCTAAAGACAATAGTTAAAAGGAAACCAGAACATTATTCCTGCTCTAATTATTCCTGCTCCAAGGTACCTTGTTTTAGCCTGCTTATACTCACTAGGTTTGAAAGCCACGATCCCAGACAAATTTCTTTGGTGAGCCAAAGCATTTGGTTGCTTTTGTGCTTGGTGAGGCTACAGGTGCTGCTGCTTGGCGCTGTCGCCAACCATATCCGTAGCACTCAGGCTCAGTGGGTACTGCCAGCTGATTCCTGGAAGCCACTTGGAGCAGGAGCAAGAGAAGATATTTTATTTTGCTGCACTGAGTGGGAGGTTGGGTGCTTACACTTTGGGCAGTTGGCTCTGATCCATTGTGGTGAGAGATGTGGCCTGAAGACAGCAGTTGCTGAGGATCCCATCACCACATCTCGGAAGAATAGAAGAAAATGGTCTTACCAGAGAAGTCGCTGTAAGTGAGATCAGGCAGCCTTCCTATAGGAGGCTAAGTCTCACCAGCCTTGTGTTCTAGTTTGGGAAATTTCTTAATGCCAGGAAAAGAAAAAACTCTGGTATCTTCCTAGTATTAAGATAGTTTGGGCTGGGCAAGGCTGCAGTCGGACATATGGGTATGGAGGCTTGATGGATCCGCTTGAGAGTTGTTTTCTATCTTCACACTTTTTTCAGACACACTATTTTCTTAAGCTGTATAAGTATATAATGACAATGCAAGAACACTGTGAGCTTAGCCTGTAAGTCTTAGGCCACTGGTAGCATGGCCTCTACCAGTTTTAGATATGACCCAAAAGAAGTTAGTTACATAACTACTTTTGATACTAAAATACAACATATAGGTAGAAGGGCACCCAGAAAGGCACAAAAAAAAAAAAAGCGGATGAATGAGTCTTCATGTGCTGAAAACAGCCAAGGGGCTGACAGTGTCTAGCATACTCAAAAACAAAACAGAATAAAAGCACTGTGTTCCCYTGCATCTTGAACATGAGAGGGACCATGGACCTGTGCTTGCTAGCTCCTGTGTGTAGTCTTATTGCTCTGTTACTGTGGCTTATGAGAGGAAACTTGCTGCAGACTGTTCTGGGGGGCCTAAAAGGATGATGTGAACACTACCAGATATGTGGCAACACTTATTTCTGACATCCTTTATAGCAGCTTCCCCTAGGGAAAAGCCTGAAATAACTAGAGACAATTTATATAGCACCTTTGTTCCGTGCAGTTGGTAAACCACAGGCACAGACTAGGGAAAACTTTATTTATTGCTGAGCTCCAGCTATTACTGGATTGACAGGAAGCAGATATTTAAGACAGGATGCATGCACATTAGAGAACAAATAACTCTTTATTCTTTGAAAATGTGGAAGCTATATTTTGCTCCCACAAAAGAGCAACAAGTAGAGGTGTAATCCGTTATACATTTGCTCATGCTAGCAGGTTTTGATAATCCTTCATAAGCCCTCTGTTTCTGAACCCACTCTTTCCCACTGCGTAAGATTTTGGGAGAAGGAAGGTCAGGTAGTGATTTAGATTTTTCTTGTTGATCTCTTAGTGAATTACTGACCTGTTTTTGATGGTACTGAAAAAACTGGAACTTAAAGAGCATGCCATTATTCTTTTGTTCTCATTTGGTGTTACATGGCTACATGATASAGGGACTTGTGGGGCCTAAATAGTGCATGACTTTCATCTGGTGTAATCTTGTTTACCCAAATGCAGTCTCCTCCCACTGCATTCACCTAAAGATCTGTGCCAGTTGATGAGCATCACCCTGCTCAACAGGGTGTAACAAAAATTACAAATGCTTTTACTGTTGCTTTCTTCTTTCTTTAAAGACTGGCGTAATTGAACAAGAGAGTTCAAGAAAGTTAATTTCATGAAGAATGTATTCAAAAACCTTGACAATCATTCTGCAATTAGAAGCGAATGGAAAAAATATTTTTTCACCTTTTTCTTGATATCTACATGATGATTTGACCCAGTGTAGGATTATGGAAACATAATTTTTAGGAAAAAATGTATTGTTCTGGATTAACTGTGATGTGACTCAGAAAGAATGTCTTCCTATTACTAGCGTCTTTTTCTTTGGTTTCAAAACACATCCTTGATTAAGCTAGTGATCATCCTTGTGTTCAACTTCGAAGCTCCGAAGCTCCGAAGGTGTGGGATAGATGAGTGCACGGGGAGGTGGTTTGGGAATTGGCTCRATGGCAGGGTGCAGAGAGTGGTTGTCAATGGTGCGGAGTCCAGCTGGAGGCCTGTACTTAGTGGTGTCCCCCAGGGGTCAGTTCTCGGTCCGGTCCTGTTCAACTTACTCATTAACGACCTGGATGAAGGGCTGGAGTGCTCCCTCAGCAAGTTTGCCGATGATACCAAACTGGGAGGAGTAGCTGATAGCCCTGAGGGCTGTGCTGCCCTCCAGAGGGACCTGGACAGACTAGACAACTGGACGGTGAGAAACCTCATGAGGTTCAACAGGGGCAAGTGCAGGGTCCTGCACTTGGGGAGGAATAACCCCGGACACCAGTACAGATTAGGCGTGGACCTGCTGGAGAGCAGCTCCGCAGAGAGGGACCTGGGTGTCATGGTGGACGACAAGTTGACCATGAGGCAGCAATGTGCCCTGGTGGCCAAGAAGGCCAACTGGATCCTGGGGTGCATTAAGAAGAGCGTCTCCAGCAGGTCGAGGGAAGTGATCATCCCCCTCTRCTCAGCCCTGGTGAGGCCACATCTGGAGACTGCGTCCAGTTCTGGGCTCCCCAGTACAAGAGGGATGTGGAGCTGCTGGAGAGAGTCCAGCGCAGGGCTACCAGGATGATCACGGGCCTGGAACATCTGCCCTATGAGCAAAGGCTGAGAGAGCTGGGCCTGTTCAGCCTGGAGAAGAGGAGGCTGAGGAGTGACCTGATCAGCGTGTATAAATACCTCAAGGGAGGCAGTGAGGAGGAGGGGGCGGCCTCTTCTCAGTGGTGGACAGTGATAGGACTAGAGGAAATGGCTTCAAACTGAAGCATCGGAAGTTCCACAGGAACTTAAGGAAGCATTTCTTCACTGTGAGGGTGACAAAGCACTGGAACAGGCTGCCCAGAGAGGTTGTGGAGTCTTCTTCTTTGGAGATCTTTAAAACCCGCTTGGATGCAGCCCTGTGCCACGTGCTCTGGGTGACCCTGCATGTGCACGGAGGTTGGACTCGATGACCTCTGAGGTCCCTCCCAACCTTAAGGATTCTATGATTCTATGATTCTAACTGTTTATAGGACTACAGATGCATCAAATTATAGACAGCTACAGTGTTAAACAATAGAATAACAACAACAAAAGAAAAATTAGAAGAATGTTACATTTCTCCCCTCAGAAAACCTCAGATAATGGAACCTAATTCATTTTTTAAATTGAAAATTATATTTTGAACAGATTTTCATCTGGATGCTTTCTCATTACTCCAAAAGAAGTTTCTGATGATGATGAATTCTCCACTCCAAGTGAGAGATCCACTCCTGCATGAGTGGGAATGTATGTAAGAATATAGCAGCCCAGGTCCAAAGTATGTAGGAATATATAGGCAATTCCCTGCTCTTCTGAACACAGGAGTTCGAACTCCCAGCATTGTCAACATGGCAGATTATGGACCCTTGCTGTCAGATTATACACCTTCAGGTCTAAGTTTTTCCTATCCTCACTTTCTAGATTGTAGCCCCCTTGGGATTTGGCTGTGTTTGAGTGGTGCCTGGGTCTCCTTAAGAGGTTCAGGTTTAACTAAAACTATAAAAAAATAAAAGCCACTCTCTGGTTGTAGCTTTCWGCAGAAGCCTTAGGAGGCCCCCAGTTCAGTTCAGCTCTCTAAATCATTAGCCCATCTTTAATCTGTTATACTGATAATTTGTTATAATAAATTTTCTCATCAATTGAATATTGTAGGTCTGGGTCTCCTTTTGCTGTCTTGGGAGTTAGGAGGCATCAATTCCTATTAATCCTATTATGAACAAGCTAGAAGATCTTAAAAGCATATTTGACATTGCTTTCTGYTACCTTATATATTCCCACAGCTGTGACTGCAGTCAGAGCAGGGAATATTAGACTGATATTAATCATGTTCCTTTCTTCTGTAATGGTCATAATGGATCAGTTATTCCACAGTGATCAAATATTCTGATAATGTCCTCCATTAGCACCTATAAACATTTTTCTATTAAAGTATTTAATTTGAACTTAGCTTTTATCCTTTATTAAAAYGAGGTTTATAAATATGTTTCTTTATGAGACACTTTGATAACTGTGGATTAAAAGTAGGAAGTACGACTATTATCTTTTACTTAGGAATTCATTTGTAGGTTTCATAACCTAGTGTTTCAGTGAGTGGCTATATAGGGAGCAGAAACATATTTTTATTGTCTCTGCTTCAGGAAATTTGAGATCAAGAGACAGGCTAATGTGAAAACCTGACACATGGATAGAGATTCCAGAACCCAGAAAGCTTGCACGTTGTGTCTCATTATGCAGTATCATGTGCAAAATGAGGTACCTCCCTGAGGGATATCACAGTGTCTGTCAGTTGGCATTTGCCTTGCTCTGTGATGCTACTCTCGGATGTACTAGTCTCTGAGGAGGACTTAATGTAACATGGAAGCTTGGAGGAGGTTTCCCAGGCAAACCTGAAACAACATATGAAGCATAGGGTGGGTCTCTAAGCAGCCTTCCAGTAAACAGTGATCACAACTGGAGTCTCATTTCTCATTTCACCCAGATTCCAGACAATTTTTTTTTTCTTTCCAGAAGAGTTTATTGAAAACCTTTTCTGGCCACTATCATGTGATTAGAAGTTTTGCTAGCAAGAAATGCTAGCATTTTGGAGTACACCTTTGCTYATCAGTTGAAACAACATGTGTTGTTAGTTACAGGCATTTGGTGCTCATATGGTATTTGAAAACAAATTTATTTTCTATTTAGTGAGGTAGTATGAGAGTGCCATTTTCTGTGTTTGGAGATGGTTAAAAGTCCTTGATCATGAGCCAGGTAGAAAATGGAAGATGCTTCCATTGATGTGACCTTCCATGTGATGCTTCCATGATGGTGACCTACTTGGCTGCATTTCTATTYCAATGCCTGCTTTTTAAGAAATTGGTAAAAATATTTTTGTGACAGATATTGTTTATGTGATGACATGAGCTAAAAATGGTGCCAAAAGGTAAAATTTGTGGAAAAAAAGTTTAAGGAAATGCTGAAGTTTCCTACAAACTGTGTTCTCTGAGATCCRTTGTCACTTGCCAAGAGTTTCAAGCTGCCTTTAAATGACCATATGAAAATCTGTGATGGCTCACATAAAAGCATTTCAAAATCTTCCTCTATTATAAATTATGTGTGGTGAGTAGCCATATTAATGTTTGTGGGAGAGCCCTTTAAAAGAAAAAAATATTTATGATTTTCTTAAAATGTATTCAGTTTTCATTAGATATAAGTCACTGATTTTTTTTTTTTTTTTCTCAAAAAAGATCCATATTTCTTCGTTAAGCTGTCAGGAGCTATACAAAGCTGTTAGCCTATGTGAATCTTTCACCTTCCCAATCATCCTTTCAGGTTTATGCAGATGGGCTATAAATGAAAGACAAATATAAAACAAGCATTTTATCCTGAAAAAAAATCTATTTATTTTGTTTGGAGGCACTGTGTATAACTGATACTTTCCATTGTCCATTAGATGGTTAATTAATGATGGATTTTTTTTTTAAATACATGAAGCATCATTTCGTTAGCATCAGCAGTACTAAGTAATGTGGGCCTTTATAATTCAAGAAGTCAAGGTAGAACAGATTTTCCATGTAAATATGTGTAAATTTTTGTGAATTTCAGCTCATGCAAATTTGTCTCTGGGTGACCTAGGTCTTAGCACAGAYGCATCACTGATAGTCAGAGTTACTGATGCTCCATTTTGTTCTGAACAGAAATTATGAAATCATCAAAATTCTACAGCTTCTTTTTAAAGGCATGATCAGCAGTAATCTGCCTTGCTCTGTTTCAGGCAACCTTGTATTTTGCAAACTACTGCTGGGAATGTATTTCCTTCTGGAAAGGAGTGTTTCATTCCATTTTTTTTTTCTGGCTTACTTTYCACAAGTCTTCATTTTTACTGAGTAAAAATCCCCTATCAGTGCAGGCAACTACTTCTAAAATAGGGTGGTGGGTCCATGATAAGGTCCTGCCCAGGCATCAGGGAGACCTCCATGCAGCCTGTCAGCCCTGCCCGCCGTGGCACTGTTACACAGGCGGTCAGCAAAAGCGGCACAGGAATTTGTTGTTGCTGCTTTTAGTGGCTGACTATTTGGATCGGTGCTGTTCAAGTGACTGGTGACTGGTGACTACTGATGAGTGGTGATGTCCTGGCCTCTGCTTGCCCCTCCTTTGCCTCTCATTTAAAAAAAAAAAAAAAAATCTGCTATTTATTACTGAAATAATTGACACTATAACTGTTCTCTACAAAATTCTTTTGAAATTAAAACTGAGCTACATCTCTCAAATTGGATTCTTTTACATAATACATAAAAGTATGTATAATAATACAGTAGCTGTGTTCGCTCATTATGCTATAATTCATTTCATGTCCTATTGTGATGTGCCATTCTGTTTAATACCTGTAACTTGCTCAACTGAAGCACAAAAGTAGCAGAGCTGTAATGCAGCCATCAAGAATGATCCTGAAAGATATATTYGTCTTAAAGAGACAATCCTCTAATTTCCATCTAGTCTCATTTGGGCAAATTACCTTTTAATTTTGTGTATTTTTGCCTAGGAAAAAGTCTTCAGTTTTAGGGCTGAGATTAGAGTATACAGCTAGTTTTTATAGTTATGTTTTTAAGCAACTTTACTCTGCAGCTAATAGTAAGGTTATGAGAAGAAGTGATTTTTTACAAAGTGTTTTCTTAGAATTCTCATAAAAATAGTCAGTGAAAAAACTGTTTTYATCTTTGAAGAACAAAAAAGTGGTAGCAGACTGACACCAACCTTTAGTTTATTTGCTTTAGAAGCAAATCAAATGTGAAATAATATTTTGATGGGAAAAGAATGTTCAAATATATATTACCTAGGTTATGTAAATATGTATATGTAAATGCAAAAATATAAATGTGGAGACAGTTTTTGTTTAGATGCATTATATTTATATATATAGACAGCTTGACCTACACTCTTTAGAGCACAGGCGAATATATAATTGCACTCAGGACCAAGGATAGATTCATGATGTTAAAAAAAAATTATGGTAATTAGTCCAGGTGGTAAAGGCACTGCAATCTTCAAGACAGTTCAACCCCTAAAACTAATTGCTGGGAAACACTTAAAACAAAAAGCTCAGAATTAAACAAGGTGCTCCTTGATTCAACCAAACAAAATTGTAATAAGATTATTCTGGTCATTAGTTCTTCTCTTCCTGATGTCCAAAGAAAATAGTCAGCTGAACATGGTTATGTAGCTGATTTTTGCTTTCCATTGTTCATTTTTTTAAATAAGTATTGCAGAGAATCTAAAATGGATGGGGGTCTGCAGATGATTCCCATTGCAATATTGCAAGCAGTTACTTTTTAATAGGGTTTTTAAATGTATTTTTTTTCAATAATAGGAACAGGGGAAGACACAGATGAATGTACATAACTCTTCTCTAACAGAGTCAGCAGAGGTATTTTTACTTCAACAGAAAGAGAAAGGATAAAGGCTACTTATCTGATCTTGTATCCTGAGGATTCTTGCCGAAGGCCTTAAAGAAGATGGTTTGAGTTTTTTCAACACTGAAACATCTACTTATTGATCATGATATGGTGTTTTGCTGTCTACATTCACCATGTATCTTCACTGGAAATGCTTTTGGGTCAAATAAAGTAATTCACTGCCATAGCTGAAGATCCAGAGYTAAGCCATGCAAAACCACTCTTGTAGTACAAGTGGTTGTAGCTCAAAAGAAAAGAATTTGACAACAACTAAGTTTATTAAGAAAGGTGTTTTATAAAATTTCTTGTGCTTTTCTTTTCTGAGGGCAATAGGGGCCATGATGCCTATGAGATGAGCCTGAATGGCTGGGGAAGAAAGGCTGAGCAATCCTTCCAAAATATGGAGTCATGTTTGAATGTCATCCCGGGGCCCCAGTAAACTAATTTTCTCAAAATCACAATTTTGACCATGTAAGCCTCTTCCCAGCTGTAGTGCATGTGATGCAGCAGCAATTTGCTTATTGGCAGAACAATAGGCAAGTGCAGGAAGAATTCGCTATCGCAGATKGTTCTTACTTGGTGGGGAAAGAATCTCTTCTTTCCTGCTATATTTCCTGCTACCTCACACCACTTTCTGCATTAAGAAAAATATGTTCTGATAGCTGACATCCCAGTCTGCATTTTTATTTCAGCCATTATTGCTGACTGGCAGAAGTTGAGGGGAAATCCGATGAGATGGGAAGAAGAGACGTTGCACAAAGCAAGACCAGAGCGATGGGTCGGTTAGCGGGGCCACCTGGCCCCAGTGCCATTTTTGGTGCTTCCAGGATATTTAATTGCAGGAAGGCAGTAGAAGAGAAGGATCATTTTGCAGCATTTTCAAAGCTTCAAAAGCTGTTGAGGAAAGCTGTGCAAGATTTATATTTCAACATCTCATCCCTTATTTAAAGCCAGTTACAGCATGTTTCCAAGAATACTCTGACCATTACAACAGCCACCAATACAACACTGAGAAAGCTCCTCTCAGCAGAAAGCAACCACCTTAGAGAATAACTCTGCTATGGGTTTAATATCCATGCTGGCTGCTTGCCAAGGGGCAATGTAAGTCTGTTATCACAAGGAAGACTAACACTTGTCCCTGGAAACATATCCTGGATTGTGGAAAACAATTTAAATAAAATCATTGATCTCTTTTAGTTACTTTTTCTTTTTTTTTCATTTACATGGATTACATTAACATATCAAAATGTGAAATCAGTATTTCTACTAGTGTGAATTAATGAGTTTCTACAAAATTATTGTAGGATATACACTATTTTATGCTATTCATATTGTATAAAAATAATATACTATATGCCCTGGAAGTGAAATATAGAAAAGAGCCTGTCAGCTGACTATTATTAATTTTATAGTAAGTACTAATTACAGAAAATTTTAATTAAAGGAAAACAATTAGGGGTAAGATTTTCAAAGGCACTTGTCTTCCCATCAGCTTAATTGCTGGGGAAATCTGGCAACTGGAGTACCTAACTCAATTGTGATAGAAGTGGAGGGACAAGAGGCCTCATATGAGTATTTTGGAACTTGCTTCTTTAAAGATGTGAAACATGCTAAGCTGCAAAGACTTCTAAAATACCATGAAGGCTCCTCTTGCTAATAAAGAGATAGGTGTTGATTTCACCCAAGAGCAATATAGAGGTTTATTTATAATAATTAATAAATATAATAAATATAATATAAATAAATAAATATAAATATAATTAGAGGTTATGTTTAACAGATTTTTCAGGGTTGTATGCAGTATTGAACTTTTTAATCATTTTTAACAACTTTATTGTTGAACTTTTCTTGCAGTCCAGAAGAGAATCACTAAACATTTGCTTTTCTTCTTTTGGAGAGCTGACCTGGATCAGGACATCTCTGTCCTTTGGATTTACTTTCATTAGAATCAGAATTTAGAACAGGGCTGTCAAACAGAGTACATTACAAATATAGGCTGTACCTAAGAAAATAGAGCAGCATGCAAGTCTTGATGATAGTGATAGACCTGGTTGTGATCTTGAAGGGATGAGATGATAGATTAGATTTCTGTCTGTCTTGCTTAGACTTCTATATCTGTTTAGGTTTCCTAGGATTTTGGCCTGGTTCTGCAGCTCAATCCTTGTACTCCTGTTGTAAAATAAAATGGCAAGCAAGATATTTGAGAGAATGGTGTCTTATCTGAGTCCTGCAATGTGGTGACATCATTAGAAATGCAGGTAAGATTGAAGTAACTGAACTTCTCAAAAGTCCTATCTTAATAAGAATAAATAAGTAGTTGGACTTTTGTTTTATCTTGGGAGAAGGAGAGGGGAAATGATCTTCGTTTTGGTGTTTTGTCTCTGTTAACAATGCAAACTCATTAGCCTGCAAAGCTCAGTATTACCATAGATAAGGATTTTATTATTTATTTATTTATTTAAAAATTAAGTTAATCTGAGGCCTAGCTTCAGAAAATCACGTAAGCATATATCTTAATCTTTTTTCACCTAGGGTAAGATCCATATTCACGTATGAAAGGAGGTGGAAAGGTATGATCTGTACAGCTTGTCCTTTTATACAATATGGTATTTCTCTGACAATTTTTTCTGTTTCGTAAGGAAAGTATTGCATGGTTTGTATTCCACATGTAAATATTTGTGTGATTTTTTTTCATCAAAGTGAAGAAATATGAGATATATAAATATCTCAGTTCTTAAAAGAGAAATTTATATTTATATTTCATTTATATTTAGATGAATACCTTAATTGAATACTATATTAAGAGAAGATAGGTTCAGAATTTGACAAGTTTCCTGGAGATCCTCTACTTTCAAGATACTGATAATCAACTTACTACTACTAATTTTATTATTTTGAAGAACTCATTGTTTCCAGCTACACTTTGGAGTGTCTATTGGCATATTTGTGACTGAACAGATTAAACTGGATGGTCCTAGAGCTTATCATCACTCATGTTCTTGGGGTTGCAAAACTCAAAACTGAAGTGATGAGCAAAACTGTTGAAACTATGTCTGGTGCTCATATAGAATGTGACATTCCGGGAATGAAATCAGTTTTCTTTTGATTTGGTGAATAAGTGTAGTTTTCAGAGTTCAGAAATCTTAACTTATTTGAATTGCAACTCTTCTCTGTCAGCTTGAAGAAAGTGTTTATGACTGTTAAGACAAGAATGAAAAATATGGGCATGAAACAGATGTTACTTTTGCCTGCCAGACCAAGAATTGGCTAAGACTGCATATTCTTATGTCTAGTTACTACAGCTAATGCAGTATTTCTGAATGAAAATTATGTGCATCGGATCTCAGAAAAGAAAAGACTTTTAAATATCCAGCCATATAACTGGATTCTGTAACCCTCCATATCAGCTTAGGTGGTTGTGTTCTCTGAATAGTCTATGTTTCTTTTTATTATTCAGTCTATGCTTGTTTAGTGCACCATCAATGTACTGCCTACTACTAGAGTGGCCTCAATAAAAAGCTGTATTCTCTACCCCATAGTAATTAATGCATGTTATGAAAGTGGAAATCATTCCAGAATAAAGAAATATAAACTAACATTCCAGAATAAAACACCCTTGGTTTTGAAGGCACTAACTAAAGGAGTAACTAAACCAGTGCAATTACCCATATAGACAAGCTCTTAATGTTCTGTCTAAATGAAGCATCAGCCTAAACCCATCTAGAAGATACAAGTATATCTAGAAGAAGATAAAACCCAACAGCGTAGCAAACAGGAGCTAGAGAATGATATAGCCAAATTAATTTTGCACCCCATAGCCCTGTTTTTTGTTTGTTTGGTTGGTTTTGTTGTTTTAAGTAATAGGAAGTTTGGGTTTCTGATAAAACACTGGACTAAGAYGAGTGAAGCTGAATTTATGTGCACGGTGACTGACCTCAAGCAAATCACCCAGGTCACAGGTGAGCAGAAGGCTTGAGCACAGATTTATGATGATGGTAATCACAGAGCACGTGGCTTGAGGAGCAGAGGCAGTAATCCCACCTCGGCTTAGTTCTTCTCTTGAAATAATGAAGAAAAATACCAACACTTTTCTATCTACCTTTTTCTGTCTGGCCCACTTACATTGTCAGCTTTCCAAGACAAGGATTTTCTCTTTGCTGTAGAAATGCATCCTCTTCATGAGGCATCTCTGCCAGGTGAATTGGTTCATGCTATCAACTGTCATCACCAGCTCCCTATCAGCAATTACTGCTCCCTGAGATTTTCTGGCACAGCTGCTTATGTGAGTCTTCTGTAACCTGTTTCAGCCAAATGAAAGATCTACTACTGAAACTGCTTTTTGCAGTTAATTTGGGTAATTTGGGCTCAGATAAAATGCTCATCTGGGAGTAGCAATGTCATCTGACAGTAGGTAGTTCTGAGAAGAAGGGGATGTTGTGTTCTTTTACAGCTACAGCACAATCAGAAGAGTTTTTGGATACAGGGCTAAACAGAGTGCTGCTTTTTTTGTAAAGAGAGATCTGAATTGTAGTGCCATAGAGCTAGTTGTCTTGTTTTTCTAATAGTTTCTCTATAACTAGGCTAATGATCTTTACTTGCTTCAATTACATTATAGTATCTTAATTTTTTCTTATATTTGCATATTCTTTTATTTTTGTTTATAATGCATTTTAAATTTGGATGCACAAGGTTTTGGAAGAGTTGTGTGTTTGTTACTTCTGAATGCTTAGCCAGAGTATTTTATGTCTCCAAAACATACACATAATTTTCTCCCTTAAAACCAAAAGAAGTTATTTGTCAGTCAATCAAAATAAAAATGTCAGAAATGCTAGAATCTTATTTTCATGATTGAAGATGCCAATCCCTCTTCCAAGACAGTAATATTACATTTCAGCCTTACTAGCTTTCTATTTTACCATTTAAAAAAGAAAATCTCATACAGAAGATATATTTAAGAAAGAAGCGTAAGAGTCCATGATTATGTTCTGAAAAGCCAGAATCAAACGCAGCATGCTAGAGCATGACCCCGTAAGCCACCCTTGCTGTATTTACTCCCTAAATATAATGATTTAGGATCCGTTCTTTGTGTGAATCTCCATTTGTATTCTTTTTTTTGTAACATCAGTCTTTGAAAGGGGAAATTAAACTAAATGATGGATTCTTAAGAGGAGTGAAGAGAAGTCGCTCTTGGTTCTTTGATCTTTCATTCATTCCATCTGTCTGCAGCAAGGCCCTTTACCTCATTTTCACATTGCAGTTATTTAGGGATTTGAAGATGGAGAGTTTGAAGATTGCTGATATTTTTTGACTTCTTGATAGATAAGGTCCGTAACATTCCTGCTTGTTGCTTATAAAAATGCTATAAAAGCAAGATGATCTGAAAGTCATTGTCTGCTCTTGAGTTTTCCACCAGCCACAGCTTACCAGATGGCGTTCTATACATAGGCTTGGTTGGCTATCACTGGAGCCTTTCTGATACTGCCAACTAAAAATCATCTCCAGGCAAGAGGTGTTGAAAACTTCCAATTATCTCTGTGCATTTTGCTCCATATTCTGTTTTAGTGTTGACAAGGCATTGCTGTTGCACATTTTCAATTTAGTTTTTAGTTTAGATCAGGCATCTGCATCAGATCTTTCTCACTTGTCTCAATGCTTTTTTTTTTTTTTTTTTGCTGTTGGGGTTTGGTTNTTTAGATTTTTCTGACAGTTGGTCTTATTCTTAACTCATTCCTTTTTTTTTTTTTTTTCAATTACTCACTTATATACAGACATGTGCCCACATTCCTTTTCTTAGCTTTGAGAAAATAACTTTTTATTTTAATTCCTTCAAATGCGTACTATATTTCGCATCATCTGTCATTCTTTGTAAAGTTTCCAAACGTTTTTACAATGTAGCATATGCAAATTACAGATCCTTTAACTATTCCCCTTCATCTGTTTGACTCCTGTGCAGTAGTAACTCTGCAATTTCTCTCCATCACAGTGGCTGATTATGGAGACACAAACATATTTTAAAGAGAATGAACTTGTGTGTATACATCACACTCAGGGACTTGAAGACAGACCCACTCCAATCCATTACATTTAATTTTATCAGTCCTAATGGGTCATCTTCTGTGATTAAAAAGTCCGTATTTTTCTTTTTCAGATCAGAAATGTACATGGCAGTTATTAATGAAAATTATTCTCCTTTAAATATTATTTATGGCCATTGAAAAAAGGCATTTATCATTTTTCTAAACTTTTAGTTATCCTTACTGTCTTCAAAATAAGTTATTCCAAATAAAATCACTACTTTATCTTTCTGAGGAGAACAACAACAAAAGAAATTAAGACCTAAAGAATGTTTTAGATGAAAAAAAAAGTGCACTGAGATCTCAAAAATTAAAGAAATGGATAAACCAGGCCCCAAAATATCATATGACAGGTGCTGAGTCACTGATGCTGAGTTGTTTTCATTTGTTCTCTGGTTTCTGAGTTTTTTTTAGTGAGGTCTAGGGATTTTTTTTCCCGCAGGACACTCCTGGGACATATAGAATTATGGATATAAGTCAATATTTCTCCTATGTGAAAACTGTGAAAACTGAGTTTTTATCCAATGACTGTTTGGATAACCTGAGTTGGGAAAAAAAGAAAAAAAAAAGGGAGGGGGGAAGAATAAATATCATGGGAGTTATAACAAAAGCAATTTGTATTCTCTATTGCTCTAGTAGAAAATGTGACAATAGAAAGTAGAAAATTATTGCATCCATAAAATAGTGATGTCTCTGTCCACAGTTCTTTTGGTACAAGTATAATTAATTGCATATGGGAAGAGTGGTTGTATCAGAAGGAGAATTTTCTTCCTCTCAACTGGTAGGGTGCACACACCTTTTATCACATCAGTCAGCTCTTGGTGTTTGACTTTCTCACAGCTGTGTATGGTTTCTGTATGGACAGAAAGTTGAAAGGAACTGAAATTGTTCATCTTGATGTTATTAAATTTAATGTGAGRTCTTCTGTTCATCTGGTGAAATCAGGATTGGAGCTCTATGTAAGCAATAATATTATATGATATGTCAGTTTACTGATGATAAAACAATCCTACTATGCACCTATAAGTGCTTTTTAAAAGAGAAAATATGACAAACATCAAAGGAAAAGCTGACACTGGTAAACAATCATCAATTATTTAAAATATTTCTATGAAAACTTGCAGTACTTTATTAGTTTCAAACAGAAAATGTGAGAAAAATAATTATTTTCAAATCGCCATCACCTGAAATCGAATTTTTGAGTAGCATGTTTCCTGTTTAAAATTAATCTTCATGGAAGCTTTTTTCATTCCATACTAGTAAACCCTTTTCTGTACGGATTATGTATGGAATCTGTGGGAATATGAAGGTTACTCATCATTCTGCTGCATCTCCTGAAGAGTTTTGATAGCTGTATTCCTGGCTTGGTTTTGTAACTGTTTGGTGTGTCTTGCACAACCATTATCTATACAAATTATCCTTAAAAAAAAAAAAAAAAAAAAAGAGTGGTTTAGTCAGAAACAGGGCAGACATCTTTAGTTGATTGAGAATGCACCCCCTCAACTCCCATTTTGCAAATGTCCCTAATGCAGATAAATTACTTTTTGAATTCTGTGGCACTCTTTGCATACCTAAGTGCGCACTTAAGCACTTTGCTTACATGTTTGGCTTTGTATGCAGCTTGATCCTGCAATCTGTTACTTTCATGAGTACTGCCTGTATTGTTAAGGGTCTCTTTAAACTTCAAATGAGTGAGCAGTGCTTGCAAAAGTGAGTGTTTCCAGGACTCCACACTTAGAACATGTAGCAAATGTCCTGGTTTCAATCACATCCATCGTGCAGGGTGGCTATAATGGGACATGCTGTAGGAAATACAGTAAATAAGCCAGGAGCTTGGATTCTCAGCTCTTCCCCTGTTCTTAAGAATAGAGCAAATATCTTATGAGCTTAATATTTCTACTCTTTGACAATGTATATGGCAGAGATAAGCTTGCTGGGTCAGACATATGAAATAAAGAAATAGAATGAGGTTTCATAAGAATGAAATAAAGTTTTAGCCTTTCCTCTTCTCCATGAGAAAATTCAGCCTTAATCTCAGTGTCTTGCTGCTAAACTTAAAAAATAGCTTTTTTTTAAATCATTCTACAAAAAAAAGAAAATAAATGACAGCTTTTTAAAATACAGAAAATGCACTGTTTTTTATTGGTGACCTTAGTGCTTTGTATGCACATGAACTTTAGCATAACAGTTTAGGAGATGACATGAATCCTCTAAATTAGTAAATCTAATTACAACAGACAACGACTATGTTCTGATGCTTCTGACCTTTGCCTTTGGCAGCCCTAAGGAGATGTAGAAAGGACCAAGGTTTCTGGGCAATGAGGAAAAATTCACCACCCACCAACCCTTGGATGCTTAGGGAGAGATGATGGAGACCTTTAACTCTCCCTTAATGCTTGTCACATGCAGAGCCAGGGCACCTTGCAAAGGCAAGTGGCAAAGGTGCAGAGAGGAGCGTGGGAAGGCAGATTTTTTAGAGATGCCCAGCACGTTTCTTCCCCACAGCAGCTGATGATGAGCACGAGTTGCTTGGAACAGCTCTGTCCTGGTCATATGGAGACGCAGAGAGTCGTAATGGAACTTTGTAGAAGATATTTATTCTAATGTTGCCTTCACAGTTAACAAGCTAAATCTGCCAACAACGAAGACTTTTAAATATTTACTACTTTGCTTCTAAGGCAATCATTTCTGACAAGCTAGGAAGTAGCATTAAAGCTCTATGGAAAATGGTTTATAATCCTCTTATATTTATCACCCACATTGCTGGGGTCAAAGATGATGTCATTTTTCAGTGGTTGCCAGCAGCCATATGCTCTGAAATTACCAATACTGCTAACTGAAACCTTCCTTATTTGAAAAATTCAGATTTTTATGCAAGTGCTTTCTCTATGCGATCTTCTAGAATTCCATTGTCTCCCTCATAAAATAAATAATAAATGCTAATCCTTTTAGTCTAGTTAATCACTGCATAGCTGTAAAGTGCTAGTGTTCATTCAGCCATTTTCCAAAGTGTGATATGCTGCTTTTAAAAGCTGTGTATGCCCAATCTTTTTTCTAATGCTAAGGATGTTTCTGTTATAATCATTCTTTTCCACCATTATGAAAGGATGAGATGGCAAGGAGAAATGAGTGTGAGTGTAAAACCTTAGTAAGATCTTTTTTATTTTTTTTCTTCAGCAACTGTCACAAACTGTGAGTCAGGGAGGTGGGTAAAGATGGAAAATCTTTGTTCGACACAGTACTTAAACTTGCACCTGCACCTAAGATGCTTTAAATCACAGAATCACAGAATGGTTGAGGTTGGAAGGGAGCTCTGGAGATCATCTAGTCCAAACCCCCTGCTCAAGCGGGGATGTCTAGCGCATATGGCATGGGGTGGCATCCAGACAAGTTTGGAAGATCTCCAGAGAAGGAGACTCCACAGCCTCTCTGGGCAGCCTGTGCCAGGGCTCCATCACTGTCATAGGAAAGAAGTTCTTCCTCACATAGAGATGGAACTTCTGGTATTTCAGTTTGTACCCATCACCCCTTGTCCTCTCACTGGCCACCACTGAGAAGACTTTGGCCCCATCCTCCTGTGACGTACTTGTACATATTTATTAAATCTCCTCTCAATCTTCTTCAGGTTAAACAGGCCCTTGCTTAGTCTTTCCTCATAAGATAGATGTTCAAGGTCCTTAACCATCTTTGTTGCTCTACACTAGACCCTCTCTAGAAGTTTCACATCTGTGTTGTACTGGGTAGTCCAGAAACGCCCTCAATACTCCAGGTGTGGCCTAGAGGAGAGGGGCAGGATCCCCTCCCTCCCCTTGCTGGCAACATCCTCCTCATGCAGCCAGGAGCCCATTGGCCTTCTTGGCTACGAGGGCACTGCTGCCTCATGACTAACTTGGTGTCCACCAGGACTCCCAGGTCCCTCTCTGCAGAGCTGCTCTCCAGCAGGTCRAGCCCTAATCTGTCCTGGTGCCTGGGGTTATTCTGCCCAGGGGCAGGACCCTGCCCTTGTCCTTGTTGAACCTCATGAGGTTCCTCTGCCCAACTCTCCAGCCTGTCCAGCTYTCTCTGAATGGCAGCACAGCCCTCTGGAGTGTCAGCCACTCCCCCCAGCTTGGKATCATCCGCCATTTTGCTGAGGCTGCACTAATGAACAAGTTAAATGGCACTGGGCCCCGTACTGACCCCTGCAGGACACCACAGGCCAGAGAGCTCCAACTAGGTGGCCTCATTTATCACTCCCCTCTGAGCTCTGCCATCTGGCCAGTTATCAATCCACCTCACTGTTCACTCATCTAACATACAGTTCCTGAGCTTTCCTAGGAGGATGTAATCAGAGACGGTGTCGAAAACCTTGCTGAAGTCAAAGTACACAACATCCACGGCTCTCCCATCATCTATCCAGCCATGTCATCCCATCATAGAAGGCTACTAGGTTTGTCAAACACAATTTCCTCTCGGTGAACCCATGCTGACTACTCTTTATCAACTTCTCTTCCTTCACATGCCTAGAGATGCTCTCTAGAATAAGCTGCTCCATCACCTTTCCAGGGACGGAGGTGAGACTGACCGACTCACCTCTGGGATACAGACTGGGATAGGGACCAACCTTAGCAGTAAAGACAGAAGTAAAGAAGGCATTTAGTAACTTTGCCATCTCTGCATCCTCCATCATCAAGGTACACTCCCCATTCAACAGCAGACCTACATTTTCCCTAATCTTTCTCTTGCTGCAGCTGTATTTATAGGAGTCCTTCCTGTGTTTCTGACATCTTTTGATAACTCTATTTCCTTGGCCTTCTTCGTTGCATTGTCTTTCAATGTTTCTGTGTTCTAACAATATTTCTTTTGCAGTGAGTGCTTAAATTTAATCATTTTTTTTCTAAGTTGAGTTTATGGTATACACATACTAATGTGTTTGTTTAATGAATAATTTTACTTAAAGTACGTTTTCCTTTTGCCTGCTTAGCAAAACCTCACTCATTTTCATTCCTGCTATTAAAGATGTGCCCGTTTCACAACAACTTTATTTCAGGAAGCACAGAGTTTTCTTACATCCTGCAAATTTGTGATTGCCAAAACTCACTTTCCGTCACGGCAGAGCCTCTGAGAATTTCCAGTGC
Source organism: Nothoprocta perdicaria (assembly GCF_003342845.1). Lineage (NCBI taxonomy): Eukaryota > Metazoa > Chordata > Aves > Tinamiformes > Tinamidae > Nothoprocta > Nothoprocta perdicaria. The sequence goes on from NW_020456110.1 coordinate 2,277,347, forward strand.
TCATTGTCATGTTTTTAGTTTTATTATTTCAACTTGTCTTTAATAAAAGCTGGTTTTATTGGTAAACCAGCTTAAAATAAAATAAAAGTGATGCTGAATGAGAAGATAGGTAGTAATTATAATAACAGTCATTGTCTGCATCACTGCTTTCTACATAGAAACTCTAAGGTAACACAGTGATTTTTTTTTTTGAAATTAATAATCCCATTTTAAACAGGGATAAATTACATCACTGTAAATGGTCCTATATCAGGCTATCGAAACTACGCCAGCCATGTGAAAATATTTTATGACTGGCAATATTTGTATGGAATTCCATCTTTAGGCAAATCCTTTGTGCCCTTGGCTGTCTCCAAAATGATGAGCCCAGTGTTGATACTGGACAGGTGGGAGAGCATGGGGCAGTGCTGCTGTTTGGGCCACAGGATCAGGAGAGTTATGCAATACAGGAAAACAACAGAGCAATAAACGGGGATTTGTGCACTGACCATCACCCTAGCAAGTCCCTCCCTTAAAGCAGCGCATGGGAGCGCAGGCCTCCATAGTGGCTGTCTGGATCCTGCTTTCAATCAGTTTATTATTGCACACTAGATGAAAGCATTAATCTTGGCTTGAATGCCAGCTTGTATAAACTACATCTATATCCCCTGTAGCCCTTCCATTAACATTCCTACATGTTTATGAGAAAGTTCGTTTATTTGTAAGCCTTTAGGTGGCCTCTTTTAGGCTGTAAATAAATGAAACCATGAAGAGAAATATTGGCTTGTGTGGTTTTACTGTAAATGTTAAAGCTACTAAGGGAAAGTATCATATTCAGCTGTTAAATTTTTTAAAGAAATATATAGAGCTATAATTGCTTCCTACAAAATAAAAGAAAGAAAAGAATTTCCAACAAATAAATATGAAGTCCTGCTTTCCTAATAAAAATTATTGAGGTTCTATTTCTTTCTGTAAGCCAAACCTATATTATTGAAAAGTGCAAAAAAATCTTGAAACAACAATGTAGCACTGTGTGTGAGGTATATCTTAATGTAAAGAGCTCTTTTACTCTATATCTTTAGTTAAAATAGATGAAAATGTAGTATCAGTAGTAAAAATAATACAATATTAGACTAAATTCTGTTACACTGAGCTCCATTGGAAACACATTTTTGTAGCTAACCTGTAAACTTCAGAAAGAGGACTTAGAAATATTTGCAAATAGGTAGTTATTCACTTCACTTCACTGACTCTCTAATAAATTCCCTGCAGTATTTTAAGTTATTATACTACCAAGTTTATTCAAAACCAATATTAGTTTTAATTTACATCCAATACATATTAAAAAAAACTGCTATTTTTAACCTTTTGGTCAAACACTAATCACTTCAGATTATAATACTGTATCAAAGCGCAGGAATTTAATATTGATTTTGTTAAGATGTTTGTCACTAATCTTTCTGTATTTATCACTTCTTTCATGGTGATAGGTAAGAAGTATAAGTTGTGCAGACTGACATTTAACTCATGTCTTTGAGTATAAGACCATTGTAAAATTAGGAAATGGAACTTCATGTTACGCCAAATAAAATTAACAGTTGAGTAAATACTGCTGTGTGATTTCAAGTAGGATATCTTTCTGGCATGCTTCAAAATCCCGTTACTTGTATGTTCAGTATAAATAATTCCTCTGATTCCTCACCAAGGTTCTTATTTTGGTCTAAATACAACAGGATTTTCTAATTTTGTGAACTGAGACAGGACATATCTGAAACATGGCTACTACTGCAGTCATGTTTCTGTCTATATACAGGAGCACTCCCTGCACTTCTACCTCTGGAAGTTAAACTTTCTGAATCACTTGCGGACAATTGACAGCGTTGGCTTTTCTGCATGATGACAAGAGAGTGGTTCTTCAGAGCGTAGGATCTGAAGGACAGAAGCTATTTATAGGTCATCTGTCATAGTGGAATCTGAGTCTATGGACTAAACATTTTTTTAACTTGATAAATTCTTTGACCTATAAAAAAAAAAAAGAGAAATTCTTTGATAAATGTTATGGCAGAACATTATCATTTCTGTCAAAAATCATGAAGACTTGAAGAACGAAGTGACAGGTGTATAACATTGTTATGCAGATTAATTTATACACGTGATTTTGGTAAGCTAGAAAATKAAGTGATTTGCAATCAGATATTTGAAACTAGATCAGAGTTCTCTTGGAAATGTTAAGTCCTCAGTGAAAACKCTAAAAGAGTTTAAATTACTGGGAAAAGAGATACAGATTGCTGTTTGCTATATCATCTAAGCTACAGTRTTGGGGATCCTACTACATGAAAATAAATAAATCAAAACAAGCAGAAATATACAGCTTTCCAYTTATAAATAAATAGAAGCCAAGCTGCAAAAATGCATTATTTCAGATATTCTGGTAATGGTAGTCTTTCTACAAATTCTTTCTCAGAATATGATACAAAAACAAAGTGAAAAATGTGGATATGCTAGGGTTCAGAAGTCAAGATGAGAGAAGGGAGGTAACAAAAAATAGAGTGACAACCTTTTAACATTCCTTTTTGCTATAGTTAGTACAAGTGAAAATATTTGGGTTTTTTTATAGGTCAAATATGGCTGAATATTAGAAAAGTTATCTAGCCATGTCTTCTGAATTACGGGAAAATGTTTTATTAATTTTATATTCTTTTTTATTTTGTAAACCGTAAAGCTGCATTAATTAAAATAGGTACATCTCTGATACTGTTACAAATCTTAACTACTTCAGTTGAGAAACTGTAGGTTTTTTCTTAAAAATTTACTATGTGGGCAATTGTTTTTTTCAGCTTATGTGTGACAGATTTCAAAACAACCTCGATCCTCACTGACTTTTTATTTTAACGGCTTACTGACTCAGTGAAATCACTGGATTGTCTATTCATATAGGAGAGGTCGTCACTGAACAAACTGATTTTGTGCTGCACAGAGGTAGTTGTTCTTCTCTGGAAGGAGTCAGGCCACCTGTTTTAAAGACTGGAGTCAGCTTCAAATATCTTCCAATTAATCAAGTATTTTTATTCATTCTGAGTATGCCTCCATTTCAAATGCCTAGCAGATCTGTAAGTAACTGGAAGTGTCTGCAAATATCTGACATTCAAAATGCTAAAATGTAAAASTCAGAAGTGGCAATTTGTCAATTTATGAATTGAATTGTGTTTACTGACTACGGTAGATTTGTTCCCGCCCTTACAAAATGTGTTACAATTGTTTTTTAAGAGTTTTTTTAAGAGTATTCTTTTGTGTACTTCGTACACAAAAGAGTGGGTTGATTGTTCCAACCAATAAACCAGGAGTCCAATCTCATTGTTTCTCTTGAACAGAAAAGCCAGTTTCCAAAAACTCTGAAAACACTTCTTTTTGTAACTATACTGGAAACTTGCTTTTCAAACCAAACACTTAAAAACCACACAATGGCATGAAACATGAATGTTTTGTAATCCAGAGGATAAGATTCAAGATTCTGTAACAACAAAGAAAGAATGGCTTTTCAAAATTATGTCTTTTTTTAGGTCAAAGTGACATCAAAGTTGTTGCAGAAACTCAAGTTATGGTCTGTGAGTCATTGTTCACTCATCTGTTCAAAAGAGTTTTCTGGCTGGACTTCTGTTCCTCTGCAACTGCAGTGGAAAAAAAATAAAACTATCAGCTATGAATAATCTCTCTCCTCTCTGTTTTTCCCCACTGATCTGTTAGATAACTAAACAACTTGTATCTAGATTATTTCAAAATCTCTGTGATAAACTAATATGAACTTGCATTTTGTAAATGATGAAAATTATGTGTGAGCATAAGATAATATCCCCTTCATATTTTCATTGAATTATAGGCAACCTTTGCATAATTATTGAAAGACAGGTTAGTGGGCAGAATATTCTTTCCAAATAAACATAATATTCTTTTTTTTTTTTTTTTGTGGAGCATGCATAATGCCGTTGATAACTCTGTATTAGACATCTGCTGTATTGTAGAGGCTTTTGTTTTAATGGGCAAATAAACAGAAATCCTTTTAAATGAGAAAATCATCTTGTGCATCATATGAGGTGTGAAAATCTTGTTATAACACTGAAGAATCAATCTGAGTTTCCATATATACTTGCAATAAGTTGATCTATTTGCCTCTGAAAAGAAGGTAAATTGATGTCTTTGGTGGTAGACAGTATTTCTGCTTCTATTAGACTTTAAAAAAAGATAAGCAAACAAGAAACAATGAACATCTCTTTTTCTATATCCTATATCAGGCAAAAAAATAATACAGTTAATCAATGAAAAGGATTCTAACCATTTCATTTAGTCTAATTTGTTGCCTCAATACAAATAAAGCTTTTGGATCTGCCTTCCTGAAATCACTGCTTATTTCGGTTTGCGAAATGTTTTGGTTCAAAACTGACACTGAGATTTTATTCATAATGAAAAGATCATTTACACTTGCACTAGACATAAGAATATGACTTATTTGCAGACTATTCAGTGCTCAGCCCATAGGATGTTTGATTCTGCAGCTTCCGTGTGCAGAGAGACCTGGATGGTGTGGGATAAATGTGGAATAGTTTGGATTCCTGTATTATATTGGGTTCCCCTATTGCCTTGGGTTCCTGTATTACTGATTTTTTCCTCAGCACCACTTCTGGAATCCAACTCACCAAACCTGCTTTGCCCATAGGCAGATCATACTAAAAGCTGGATTCCATCTGCCAAGAGGTAGGCAAGTAGTAAAGAGAGGAGCCTTCCATTCAGGAAACTCTTGTTGAGATTTCCAAAGCGTTGTCTGAAGAAAAATGAGACACAGACCACTTCCGCTTCTCAGGGCTGAAGCCAATGAGAGACTGGAGAGAGACCTTCCTTACATCCCAATCCCAGTGASTGATTTAACTTTAGCTGCTAGGGGATTTTTTTGAGTATTTTGTTAAGATATGTGGTCTGACCGTGCATTATCGCTGTAACTAAGATATATGTGTCTATCTGCAACACATGCTTTAAATTCTACTTTACTCAGCTGACCAGAAAGGAAATATCTGTGATTAACACTTTGTTCTTGACAACAACAGTGAGTCAAAAGTGTGAGCAGGGCTGACAAGAAAGAAGTAGTGGACATTGAATTTGACTGAGCATAATTCAGAAGCTTCATGGCCCAAACATTAGTGTGAATGGGTTTCTTTTTTGATTTGTGGAAAAAGTGGATTGTTTTCCCACCTTATATGTTGAATGTCAGATATGTGAGTCCTGAGTTTCATCTGCTTGCCCATGCAGCTCTAGGTAAAGCATCATTTGTATGATGTCATAGCATGAAATCATAGGTCAATTTATCTGTCCTTGTAAGTGAAACATCTAAGTTTGAAATAAGCCACAAACTCAGTAATTTTCCTGTTTGTCTTGCATGCTATGAGTGTTTTTATTATTCTGCTTAAATTTTTTTATAGATTATGATGGCAAATCATATATATTTCCTTCCTGTTCCTGTTCTAGAAGAACACCTCTTACAGAAATATGAACCTTTTATAGTCTGATAATGCATTTCTCTTTTTATGGGAGCATTTTTGTCCTGAAAAAGTAGTCTAAAACTGTCAATTGGTTTGGCACAAATCAGAGTGCCAAAGAAGAGAAACTCCTGCATAGGAAAAATGTTATTTGATGCCTCTTGGTCAAGGAGTCTGACCCTCCTTTCTGTCATAGTGAATATTGCAGAGGCAAAGGCAAAAAATCACCCTCCAACACTATTCACTTGTGTTTTAGAAAACGCAAATCTCCTCATACAGTAGCACAGTGTGGTGGGTTCTGTGGGCAGAGTGGAGGAGCATAGGAGGAAGGGAAAGGCAGAGGAGGTCTGTTTTCCATAGTCACAAAGCAGAAATTGATTCCCTGTTCTCTACTTTCTGATATTCCAAGCCCTGAAGATAAATTAGTTCAATACAGATACCTTTTGAAGTGTTCCCAAGAARCTACGCACTGCAAGGTAGCAAGCACCTCCTGTCATTCATAGTAGACTATCAGCTGCTGCTTGTACATACAGACAATGCCAAGCATCTCATGGAATAAAGCCCTTTGGATGTTTTAAGGACTGTGAGCAAAATTTGATTTTATTCAGAATAAGCAAGCCCTCATTCAAAAAAAAAAAAAATCCGATCATATTTCATGTAAATTTTAAAGAAATTTCATATTTTCTTAATAGCTCTTTACTGAGAAATGTGAAGAATAAGGGATGAATAAATAATTAAATTATACAGTTCCTTAGAACAGGTATCTTCATTTATATTGGATCAAAGGCAAAAGCCCAGATAGCGGTATAGCCTTGAAGACTTAAAAAGCTAATATTTTTGCATTTATCAGAATAAATTAATTCTTGTGAGCTTGACAAGGCAGACATCTCCACTCTCCTGGGTCTATACTCTACATATTATCTGATATCTTTAGCTGAAGGTTGTACAAAACTCAGAATATTCAATGTTGCAGGTTCTTTTATAACTGTGAGGTACAAGGMTAAGTTCTTTGTGGCAGGGACTTTCATTTAATATATCCTTGTACACTGTCTAGGACAATCATATCTCAATCAGTCAAGTCCTTTGGATGCTGAAATAAAAATGATTAAAAATGTGACAATCTCAGAAACGTAGTGAAAGCCTTTCCCTATTATTTGAGAGAAGTCTGTCTATAAAAATAAACCACTACAACAATTTGCACTTGCTTTGTTTTAGGTGGTCCTTTCAAGTTAAAATGTCTCATATTAAACATAAGGTAAAATTTGCCCCAGCTTCAAAATCTTTTCCCTTGTGTGTAAAATACTGTTGAGAAAATAGAGCAAACAGAAGTCCATTACCCGTTCCTTTGAGTTGTTCATCAGATAAATGAGTTTCTGGAATAACTTCCTCTGTTGGAATAATAGTGCAAAAGATAGTTTTGCTGTTTGATCAAATACGATGGCTACATGAGTAATGTCATATGCTAAACTTTTTCTTGCCAACAAAGTAAGAATTTTTTCTCTGTCTTTAAACCTGTGTAATATCCTGGATCTCACCTTAAAAAAAAAAAGAGGAGCAAAAAAAGTATAACACCATGCTACCGAATGATCTAAGAATGTAATCTGAAATCCCTTATTTTGTTAAGAGAAATGTGTATTGAAAGTGAGCACTGCATCATTTACGGCTGCACTTCTGAACATTTTGGGATTGGAAAGTAAACTTGGATACATATGGATATTTTCATGCTTTCTAAAAGCTTTGCCTAGGATCATTATAATGGAAGATAATTATTCCAAAAAATCTAGGTCCTACTCTAAATCTTTTTTCTAGCATGGAAATTGTCATACAAGGAAATTGTCATACAATTTCCAACATAGTGATTTTTATTTTTCAAAAGAAAGGTCATCTAAACACTGGAGAGAGATAATGGACTTGTAATGAGCTCCAGGGAGTTAGAGGGCTACTTGACTATGAATGGTGTAATCCATATCAAATCCTTCTTTACTACTCAAAGACAAGTGGGCAACTAAACGAGTAGACTGTGTGAATGCACCAGTGAAAGGGGTCCCACAAGTAGTAATCACTAGATTAAAACCTGTATAAAAGGCTAGACAGGACAGAATAGCACCTAACTCATTGACCAGTTAAATTTCACTTGTGTTTATGAAGGATRGGAGGACTAATACACTTCACTGGGCAAGGTCAAGAACAACACAATAGACTATTATTAAATGTGACAATGAGCCTAATTTATTGGGAATGAGTTACAGAGAATTCACAGATAAGGAACATAAAGTCAAAGCAAATTCTTTCAAAAGAGGAAGTATCTGAATAAAAATTCTATTTCATGTACTCAGGAGACCAAAAGGAAATCATCATAGAAGAACTAAAAGAGACATGTTCCAGCTCATGTAAGAGGGAAAATTAAATGTCTTTAAACTGGTGTAAACTAAATTGTCACCTTGAAAGTGTAAAATCAAAGCTTTTGAACATTTTTAAATAACAAAAGGGCAACGACTTGTCCTTTATTAACTCCAGTCTGATTAACTCCAGATACTAAGGAATCTTCCAGTCTATGTTAATACAGAGAYAAAGAAAATACTAAATCTAGTAAGTTGTGATGTAATATATATAATAGAACTCTGAAATATTTTGATTTTTTTTTGAAATTTATTTTCTGTGATCAGTTTGTTATGAATTTGGAAACAATCTCTAATACAGAATTCACATTGTTTTGAAAAATTGAAAACTTATGTCTAAAAGTGTTTCCAGTGCCGGTTYTCCATATAAAGAGAGTAATGATTTGAGAGCATTGATTCCATGTATAACCCCTTCCTTGTACATAAGTCACTTAAATTCCTTACTTCTTTTTCTTTTCTGATCATACTCTTTAAAATCTCTGCAAGATTTAGAACATTAAAAAGACCTCTACAGGGCATGATGACAGGGAACCTGTCTAGATTAATACTATAAGAGTTATTTGTGAAATTTATAAAATCAATTGCATACCTCCCTACTGCTTGCTTATTTGCATTTAAATAAAAAGTTGAGCACACTTCCTGATACAGTATTTAAACCGCTGTTCTCCGTATAGTCTTCATCTTCTTGATTGATTAAAAATGCTGTAAAGAAATTCAACATGCTCCCTGCCTTCAGGATATTAAGTCCATAAAGGCACGCCTTCATATACATAGATATGTTATCTGTATTTATAAGTACACTGTTCTGATCTTTTAAAAATATTCCTATAGATTGAACTCTTGTAGTGTGACAGAAAGTATGAGGAATTATTGCTTTACCAAGTGTCTTTGATCTGCAGGACTCCTATGGAGGATGACAGACCATGCTAGATGGAACTAGGCAGGTGAAGGAAAATGTTAAAACACTTGAGGAAGCAGGCTATGGTTGGGGAGGATTGTGGAACTGAGAAACGCATCATCACTGCACCCACAAAGCTGGTTGCAGAAGAAAATGTATAAGCAAAATATCTCAAAGATTAATGAAATCAACAATGTGAACTAGTGAATCAACCTGAAAATAGATCCACTTAGAAGGCATACTGATTTAAACACCATATTGAGAAAAGATTTGAAAATTTTGACATCTATCCTTTTTCAGTTTCACAGGGTTAGCAGGACAGCACTGTTGTACCAGACTCCTTGCTGCTTGCCAGTGCTCCCTTATCTGCAGTTACCTTTCATTTTGATTGATCAATGGAGATGAAGAATTACTCTTTCCCAGCAAAGGAAAGAGGGTATGAGAGCTCCACTGAAAACAATGGATATATTTAAAGCAGGAAGAGCAGTGCTGAGTAGCCATATGTGGTGCAAGCATTGGTTCCAGGTTGTTCAAAACCAAGRAGATCTGGAGAATAGGTAAATTTGCTCTCCTCTGAAAGTGCCTCCCAGGAAAGCCTTCTACACTATCAACTATTGGCAAGAAGACTCATAAAAATGAGCTTATTCAACAGCCTGCTACATTAAATTCCCAGGTTATTGTTGTCAGTCATGTACCAAAACAAAATCAGTTCCACTCTGTTTAAAAGTGTCTGCTTATACATAGATAGATCTGGATTATTAAATGTGGCATCATTAAAATCTCTCTAGATGGGTAATTAACAGCATGAAGTAAATTAAGCAGAGACACACTGTATCTAATTTGTGTTACTGTACACTAGTTCCTTAGTGCGTACCTCTAGAAAATGGCATGATGGAATGTAGAAGTAGTTTTTCTTAATAAGAAAAATTAGTGGCAGTGTCACAGAGATACTGGAAGCTCATGCCATGAAATTGCAAGAGACATTTGACACATTAGCATGGATTGAGATAACCGCTTTACTGCTTTATGAACAGGATGTATGTTTACTATTTACAAGATGTATATTTTAAGGCAAAAGTTCTTTGCTCTTCTTTTTTTTTATATCATTATTCTATATGAGATGATTTTATATGATGGATTTTAGTTATATGCTATATGGTCTGTTAGTCTCTCTTGTGGCTTAACCACTTGAGGTGTGCTAGCTGCAAGACAAGGCTGCAATATAAGCTTTAGGAATGTTACAGTAGGGTAAATATCTCAAATGTGGTTCTATAGAGAGAATATCTTCCAYGGGTAGATTCAGGACAGGTAGTGCTGGAGTGTAAAGGATGTAACATATATATAGGTATAGATATAGATTTTTTTTTTCCTAATTCACATTGCTCTGCTTATGCAGGTGACTTGGAAAGGCAAAACACAGAGACCTTTGTCCTCACTGTATAGTCTGAGCGCTTTCACCAGAAGCAGAAACACATCTGCACAATAGCAGATGTGTTTCCATTGACATCTTTTCTATAATAACAGGAGTATAGGACAGACGAGGATGAGAGTCTGTGATACAGCTTCCCCTCTTAGAGCAGCCCAGTAGTATTCCTAAGTGGATGAATCATTCATTTCCTCTTAGCAGCTCTTTTGTGGCAAAAAAAAGTAGTATTTTACAGTCATAAAATGTCTATTTATTAGCTAATTCCTGGTAAAAATGGAGTGAAAATAGGCCAGCTCAAGAGTCAACGCAAGGCAAATCAGATAAGGTCACCTACAGGACCTGGACACAAAGATGACCATACCTGGAAGCACACAGAAAAGAGTGGAAATGCTTTGTCTACTCTTTGTATTTTTGAGTGAGATGATAACACTTTTTTTTTTTTTTTTTGGTTAAGAAGAAAACAAAAAGCTTTGTGTTACTGAAAAGAAAGCCTTAGCATTTATCTTGGAAAATATGCTTTGAGAGGAAGGTGCTGGTTGAAATGTTTGTTGCAGAAGTAAATATAAGAACTATTATTAAAAAAAAAAAAAAAGAATACTCAAAAAGGTAATTCTTAACTCTATTTTTTCTAGAAATTCTTACTGTGTGTTGCTCTCTTTAATTGAAAGTCATGCTATTTCTCTCTCCAGTCAATGAAATAAAGATATCTTGATTTGTAAGTATCCCAGATGAGCAACTCTGATCTATTTCAAAAGTCAATGAGTAATCTTAGACATGATAAATTTATTCTGAACGATGAATTAATCTAAGGCAACTATAAATTGGGCTGGGAGTCTAAGCTTTCCCTTAAATTTAATGAAAATATCCACCAAATTAATAATCTGAAATCTACCTATATCTTTTTTATTATAGACTTGTCAAATGGTTCTACCCCTCTGCAATTTTAGTTTATCTCACCACTTACTGTTCTTATTTATTATGTTATTACAGTAGCATCAGCAAGCCTCCTTTATGAATGAAGACTCCACTCAGCTAGTCTGTGTATAAGCATATTGCAAACAATAAAGTTATGTGGTGTGTATAATGCTATTTGCTTTTCCCCATTTGTCTTGTTTCTGTGGGTGACAGACTCAGTAGAGGCTGGTGTTCTGTAGAGTCTGGACATGCATGGAACATTAATATGCCCATATGCAGCACTGCCAGACATGTAGCCCTGTCTTAGTACTGCTTGTAAGACTGCAAATTTTCTGTTTTGAAACATCTCTTATCTTAAATTAATTATCCAGAATTTCAGCTATGAAGAAAGAGGAAGCAAATTTAGCTTTTAAGTTTCTTCTAAGAGTATCATGGATGAGAACACAACCTTCCMTTTTAATTTAGGAGCTGCAGAAATCAAATTGAGTTTCTATGTACTTTTTATCTTGAGTAAAAGACTCTCATTCCTTGATCAAGACTTTAAAATTTCATTTCTGGGCCTCCCCTTCTCATCCTTTGGATAGTAGAGAAAGCTATGACAAAACTCTGTTCACACATACTTGCCTGTAGAGGTTGACCACAACATCATGAGGGCAGAGAAGGGGGAGGCTCTTTCTGTGAAACAGGAGGTAAAAAAAAATAGTTTCAAATAATGTTTATTTGACTTCTGGCTCAGTCAACACTGCATAAAGTGCTTCTGTCTTGTGTTCCTTGATGCCAGGAGACTTAGAATCATAGAATCAGAGAATGCTTAAGGTTGGAAGGGACCTCAGAGGTCATCGAGTCCAACCCCCCTGCTCACGCAGGGTCAYCCAGAGCACGTGGCACAGGGCTGCRTCCAAGMGGGTTTTAAAGMTCTCCAAAGAAGGAGACTCCACAACCTCTCTGGGCAGCCTGTTCCAGGCCTCTGTCACCCTCACTGTCAAGAAATGTTTCCTTAAGTTCCTGTGGAACTTTTGGTGCCTCAGCTTGTGGCTGTTTCCTCCTCACTGCCTCCCTTGAGGTATTTATAGACACTGATCTCAGCCTTCTTTCTCCAGGCTGAACAGGCCCAGCTCTCTCAACCTCTGCTCATMGGGCAGATGTTCCAGGGCCCTGATCATCCTGGTAGCCCTGCGCTGGACTCTCTCCAGCAGCTCCACGTCCCTCTTGTCCTGGGGAGCCCAGAACTGGACACAGTCTCCAGATGTGGCCTCACCAGGGCTGAGTAGAGGAGGATGATCACCTCTCTCGGCCTGCTGGAGATGCTCTTCTTAATGCACCCCAGGATCCCGTTGGCCTTCTTGGCCACCAGGGCACACTGCTCTCTCATGGTCATCTTGTCATCCACCTCTCTGCGGGGCTGCCCTCCAGCAGGTCAACCTCTAATCTATACTGGTGTCCAGGGTTATTCCTCCCCAAGTGCAGGACCCTGCACTTACCCTTGTTGAACCTCATGAGGTTTCTCACTGCCCAGTTGTCCAGTCTATCCAGGTCCCTCTGGATGGCAGCACAGCCCTCAGGGCTATCAGCTACTCCWCCCAGTTTGGTATCRTCRGCAAACTTGCTGAGGGAGCACWCCAGCCCTTCATCCAGGTCRTTAATGAATAAGTTGAACAGGACCGGACCGAGGACTGACCCCTGGGGTACACCGCTAACTACGGGTCTCCAACTAGACTCYGCACCATTGACAACCACTCTCTGCACCCTGCCACTGAGCCAATTCCTAATCCACCTCCCTGTCCACTCATCTATCCCACACCTTCGGAGCTTGCCCASGAGGATGCTGTGAGGRACRGTGTCAAAAGCCTTGCTCAAGTCCAGATAGATGACATCCACTGCTCTGCCCTCATCTATCCAGCTAGTCACTCCTTCATAGAAGGTGATCAGGTTARTCAAGYAKGATTTCCCCTTGGTGAATCCATGCTGGCTACTCCTGAGCACCTTCTTCTCCTCCATGTGTCTGGAGACAGCAGTCAGGGTGAGCTGTTCCATCACTTTTCCAGGGATGGAGGTGAGGCTCACCGCCCTGTAGTTGCCCGAGTCCTCCTTCTCGCCTTTATTGAAGACCGGTGTGACATTGGCTTTCTTCCAGTTCTCCGGTACCTCCCCCGTTCTCCAGGACCTTCCGAAGATGGTGGCGAGCGGCTTGGCTATGACATCCGCCAATGTCGGAATGTCACCTGGTTAATCAAATGTCCTGCTGTTTCCAGTCACAGCTATTCAGTGTCTGACTAGACACTGAATTAAGGATTAAGGAGAAAATAAGGAAAATCTATGTAATGAAATTAAATTAAAATTCCAAAACATTTTATCTCTGATACTTCAGATCACTGTGAAAAAACAGAAAAGCAACATAAGGAAGCATATAGCATCTCTTTTAACTAAAAGTTATTTGTAAAATCAGTTTTAAGGACTTCAGGTCAATACAAGCAATAGGAAAAAAAAAAAAAAAAGAGGCAAAATCAGGCATCTCTGGTCAAAAATGATGGAAACATGTTTTATCTTAATGTGAAAGAAATTAGAGCCTGTGGGCATGATTCTGCTCTCAGTCACACAAGGATTAGCATGGAGATATATCTTAATTAACTGCACAACATTTTAAAGATGGTTACCATCAGAAGCTATAAATCCAAAAGACAGGGGGGAAGCAACTGATGAACCAGGACGCAGCTGTACACGCGTGAGGAAGGGTATACAGCAGAAAAGATATTCAGGACTGTCATCTGATGGATGTCAATTGTTGATGTGACAGGGAGAGGTGGTGATCTGGGTGTACTTCTCTTTAAGAAGCTGAATGCTTGCTATTTGTTAATTTGGCTTTCTTATTAGACAAAGTCTTGAACTCCATTTCATCTGTCTCATTCAAAGAACTTGTCTAGTTTATTTCCTTCAATATCTTTTCCTAAATGGTTTTAAATTTCAAGAGAATGTGGCTTTTTACTTTCTCTAATCTGGAAGTGGTCTCGTTTATCAGACTCCAATAATTTCTCAGCACTCATCTTGAAATATTCTTTGTTAAGAAAGATATATGAAGCCATACTAGAAGATAATTCAGGTTTCTTACTAATCATTTCAGATTGGATATATGCTTATATCACAGTCTCTAGAGGTTTCTGGAATGTTTCAAAGACCCTGTTAGTTGAGAAATTAGCTCATTGATATCATTTAGGTTAAAAAATAGTCTAGTAAATTATTTGCTTGGAACACTAGAAAGTGGTTGTAAAGCTTTCTACGGTTTGCACTCTATTATGATTTTTTTTAAAGCTATGCCTAGACTAGGAAGGAAGGTGGCATCGCAGGAATGGACTCATGGAAAGCAATAGTTCAGATCAGCTTTAGCATGGTCCAAGGGTAGATGGCATGGCTTGCTAACAGGTGCTTTTCAGGAAGACATTTTTTAATGCAATTTTACTCAAAACAAGTTTGTTTCATGTGCTCCCACAATGGAAACCCTAACAGAATCAGTGAGGATTTTGTCAGAATCATACTCTTCATTACTCAGACTCAGTACAGACACACTGAGTTCTTCAGATACTATGTCTTATGGATGCAAAAGCCAAACATTCTCATGAGATTTCTCATTAACATTTACCTTTAAAAAAGAATAATTTTCTTTGTTACATACACACATACGTATCTGTGAATGCAGCTCTTCTTATGAACTTCATTTGGATCCTCTTTCAGCTAAAGTTTAAGTTTTGATATACTTCTGCCAACATATGTTGAAAAATGATTATTCTTTTCTCTCTTTGACAAATATTGATTAAGCTAAGCCACTTGCTGGCAATTCCCATTGTTGATATTTTAGATAGAAATTCATAAAAAGTATATTTCAGAAGAAAAAAAAAGAAATTTTGATTTGGAAATGTTGCCATGGTACGCTATGCCTGGATTCTGCTAATCCGCCCTTTCTGTGTGTGGCTCAGTTCCCTGGATAGACCACTTTTCCGTGGTCTCTGCTCATGGCTGTTGTTTCAACAGCCTCTGGTAATTTTGTATCCCAGAAAGTGATAAATAGAGTAAAGGTGCAGGCTTATTAAACTGCAAAGTCTGGCAGGCAGTACCAGGACTTCCAGGTTTCCATTTCCAGCTTAAATATTTTGGGGTAGGAGTCTTTTCTGACTATTATTATATCCTGAGTAATGTTTTTAGGGGATAGATTTTCATGGAAAACAGATTTATTTTGTTTAAAAAGTTGGTTTAGTTAAAAACACTTTACTGTCCCCAAACAGTTTCAACAGGAAAAATTGGAGTCAGCTCTGCAGCTATAGGCACACATCTAAAATTAATGCTTTGCTGTAAGGAGGGTGCACTATTTCTCTGCTCTTCCTCCAAAAGCAGAGATGAAATTAAACCAAGAGCTCACAGCCACTCGAATTATAAGAATTTGACACGATTTCAATTTTACACATCATTTTCCTCAGTCTGTTGAAATAGATAAGCATGAGGGGCAGGGGGTAAGATTTTTCAGGACTGGATTTGCAGCTAATGTGGTTGTCAGAGCCGACGACATCCACATTCCTAGAGGTATTTCTATCTGTTACTTTTCCTTGAGGAGTATCGTCTTTCTAAAATCACCTTTTGCAAGGTAATCAAGTACTCCCCAGCGTGTGGCCGCTGGCAGTCCCAGGGCTGTGTGCTTTGCCACGTGCCCTCTTCCATCAGCATCTGACACAGGACACTAACTGCAATTTGGAGCTGGCAGTGTATGCCCCAAGACAATAGAATAACTTTTTAACTGACCTAAATCAAGCATAAACAATGGAGCCATTTGAAAGGTTTGGTCTGCAAAAAAATGTCACCGTCTATGGAAGAATGCTCCCTCTGTTTGATCTGTCACCAGAATTCTCAAAACATGACACTCCTTGAACATAATATACTTTGATGATAAACTAGATTAACTTTCTCAGTACAAGTGAAAGGCCACCTGTTGCCAGAATGCCCATATTCCTCGTTGGCTGTCTTGTAGCTGTCATCACTTCAATGCAATCTGCGCCCAACATGCTGGAATATAATGAATATGTCAGGAGTTGGAGGTCAGCCATCAAAGTACATGAAAACTTGGCTCGCGTACAGTGTCAGCATGGAGGCCTCGCCTATCATCTTGTGCAAAGGATTTCTGCACCACTTGATTTGTTTGCACAGGGTTTGTTTCTGTTGGATGGAACACATTTACTGAGAGGCTTTTTGACAGCCCATTCAAACATTTTCAATTTGGAAACCGGTGCTTCCTGTTCCAGGCTCCCTAACTGATGGGTGGTGAGAAATGCCACTGTAGCTGATTGTGTTTCATGTTTATTGTTATTGTTTTAGCGTGAAAAGGTCCATGATGAGTGCTGAAGTGTTTTGATGAGAGGAAAGGATGTAACAGGGTTACAGCATATCTATCAAATCCTAACCCTTTTACATCCACTTAGTAGAATAATGATCCTTACTTATTCTTTACTCAGCCCTGAAATAGGTTATAGCCTTTTTTGATGGCTTAGTAATTGGTCTGGATTAAGGATCTCAGATTTTTATCCTTAGTGAATCTAGCTGTTTAAAATGCAATTGAAAATTCTACAAGTTTGTCTAAAAATTATTATAGCTCCTGTCCTCATGGTGTGACCTCCTGGGAGTTTTATTCCAATTTGCTTAAAGCAGCCTAAACCATGTGAGTAAGGATTGAAGTCTCATGCTTCTCCCCATCCTTTAACCATCACACTGAGCCATTTTCACATTAGGAGCTGTCAGAACATGAAAATTTGTTCCTTGGCACCAGCTTTCTTCTTTTCTTCTGCACAACATATCCTTCCTGAAGCATCACACATTTTCTTGATGGTGTAGGCCAAGTTACCTCTCCCCACACACACAAGTTAAGGCATCCAGGGTAAGCTACAGAGCTAACTCTGGTATTACCATTTCCGAAAGTGAACTTTCCAAAAATTCTAGGTTAACAAAGGTTATTGGAATGTGATTTCTTCAGTTCTAAAAATAAATTTGTATATCCTTTTTGTTATAGACCAGCTTGTCAGAGCCCTCAGCAGTGATTTTCCTGACCACATCAAGCTATATTTGCATTTTGGTTTCTTTCTCTGGTTCCCAGATGTCCCAGTGCATCCTTTCTCTCTGACAAGCCCATTGCAGCCAGTTCTTCTCCTAGACATCCCCAGACCCACAGTGAGATAACAGTATCACTGAGAAACTGGGGAAGGTCTTTTTAAAATTTTCTATGTCTAAGTAGAATAGATAAGGGTTGAGGATGTGGATTTGAGGAGACATAGATTTGAGGAGACATTTGATTTCTGTCTTCAAAGTCAASGCATTTTGTTAAATTTAATGCTTCTTAATTACTCTTCAGTATTATTCACTTTTTATTGCAGAGGCTATCTTTTTGCAAACTTTCAATTAACTAACAAACTGTTAGAACATATCTCAAGTTGGTCATTTAGAAAAGAATGAAAATACAGTAATGCCTTTAGGGAACAAAGGGAGTCTTGGGCTGAGCTGAGGGTTTGGAGAACTACTTCTTCCCAAGATAGATCCCTGATGGATATTTTTAATTTCTTGGACTGGATGCTTGCCATCTATCTGCTTATGCTGATTCACCATCACATAAAATACTTTAAATTCATGAATAATCAGACATCATGATTCCTGCAGGTACCTCAGTGTTGTCACAGTAGTTTCATCTCCTTGCATATCTTTTGCATTTGGTGCATATGTAGCTCTGCTGCCAGGAAGKTCTGAAAGCCCCAATTCCCTTTTAAAATAAGTCAACTGGAAGCCTCCTTGGGAGATAAGGATTTGAATATTTACTTAGATAATGTATTTGAACTTTTCTGCACCCTTTTAGAAGATCCTACCCACTAGGATTCAATAAAGTAATTCTTCTCCCTTTCATAATATTTTGTTTCTTCTTTCAGGATTCTTCCGCTGTTGTTAGTTAGAAAAGAGAGCTTGTCCAGCAATCTTGATTTGCCTCCAAATTGAGATTATCACAACATATAACAAAGTCAAAGACAACTTAAAATAAACTGCTCCCTGAACAGAAAGAACTGCACAGATTTAGCAGTGTAAATTTTTAAAACATCTTTAGAGCTTATGCTCTTTATGAATTGTAACTGGTGGGAACATGGAGCTGAAAGATAAAGACTTACCTTTAAGTGGTAAGTGATGTATAATGTGCAAATTAATTATTTTTCATATAAGCTTAAGATGGACGCAAATAGTGTAGAGTTATTGTGACTGATTTTAAGATTTTATTTCATGTAATCAAAGATTTAGATAATGTAATAATATATAAGAAAATAAAATCCTTATCAAAGATCCAAAGAACTGTGCTAAAAGCAGAAATAAATCACGTGTGTGCTCCCAAGCCCTGTCATCCCTTCTTCCTCTTCCTAAATCTTGATCAGATTTAAATTTAAGTAAAATATTCAAAAGAGATGTCACTTCCTAGATATAATATCCTATAATGACTACCATTGGAATATACTTCATGAAAGAAGCGAGAATGACTGTCCATAACAGTATCTCTCAACACAGAGAATCATGTTGAGATCACAGATGTATGTCCGTGTGGCCAAATTACCTGCCTTTTTCTATTATGCTATGAAAAAAATCAACCGTAAATAGAATTAAAGTTTCAGCAGTTTCAGCAAATAGTCCTCATTTCCATTGGGGCATAAGTTACTGCTAGATTTAGATCTAAATTTAGAAACATGATTTCCCACATAATCTTCTCAGTATATGACTTGTGGACAAACTTGTGAACCTGACTGAGCARAGGAACCCCCTTTTCTATTAGAACACAATAACTCACTGGATTTGCTTCAGAGGAATCCTTTTTCTTCAGACTTTGACCCTTTCCACTGTCTCTTGCAATATGATAAACATCTGTCAAAAATGAATAGAAATGCTTTTGTGGAAGCTGACATTTCTGCGTGTGTACTGAATTCCTAGGGAAAAAAAAATCCCTGATAAATATTTAATACAAAGAAGCTGGGATTTTTGAAGCAATTCAGTATGTATGTGAAAATGTCAGCTTCCACAAAAGCATTTGTGTTCATTTACAATGCACGTGGGAAATGGTAATCTTCTACTCTTCTCTAGTGCCTTTCCTTAAAGGTTTTGAGGTGCTTTGCAAACATTCACTAATTAAGTACATCAAGCCCTTGAAAAATAGGTGCATTGTGCTGACCCAGGGTAAGAAGRGGAAATCTAGAGCCCCCATAGCCAGGGAGCAGCTGCATCAGGAAATATGTCCTGTCATTCAGGCATTACACAGGTACTTTGAGGAACTGTTCACTGTTTGTGCCTCTGTCAGAGGCTCTCTGCTAGGTCTTGAGTGAATCATTTGCTTTTCCTTGGTAAATTTAGACATATTGAAGTAAGTGTTGAAACTCTTTTATGTTCAACTAGGCCAAGAATTTATTTTCTGTCCTGGAAATGCACTCATATTAAGGGAAGAATTACACTTCCTGGGAAAGGAAATATTCTAGTATCTCTGTAGATTTTTAGAAATAGTCATGATGATGATTGCTTAGTTATCCAAAATGCTGCAGTGAATCCTACCTCTAACACTTGCCTTAGCTACCGGGTTGTACTGATTATTCTCAGAAGAGCTGAGCAAATTTGGGTGCCGATACAGGTAAAAGATTAAATAAATTTTAATTAAATGATAATTTCAATTAGCACAGGGAAACACCCATGTCTGACAAGACTATTGCCTCCGTCTAAGCCTGTAGTCTGCACTGGACAATGGTTAATACCAGTTACTACAGTAAAACTGCAAGAAATCACTCAAT
Source organism: Nothoprocta perdicaria (assembly GCF_003342845.1). NCBI lineage: Eukaryota > Metazoa > Chordata > Aves > Tinamiformes > Tinamidae > Nothoprocta > Nothoprocta perdicaria. Next base: position 2,297,320 of record NW_020456110.1, read on the forward strand.
GGACAATTATGAAATAACCATTTGGCTTGGGCAGTTGGACCCATGACCCATGTCCAAACGTTTTGGTTTAACACAATTGCTTCCACATCTTTAGTAATCAATTTAATGCAAGACAAAGTTAAACGTGTCCTGAAGATCTGAAGCTTGATTCTTACATTGTTTAAAATGCAGCAGCACCTGTCTGATTAAGGGCCTTGGAGCTGATTTGTTGCTCCCCTCTACGCATTACAAAATTTCGCAGCTTCTACAGTTATTAAATCATCTTATGTCTGCCTTATTTGATTGCTGTCTTATCACTTATCAGCGGTGCTCAAGAATCTGTAACAGGTTTGTTCTGACTGTTAGGCCAGGAACAATAACAGAGCTGCTGCTTAAAGACAAAATGGGCAATATAAAAAATACAACCTTCCTGGACCATTTGGAGTAAGCTCCTTCTCCTTCTCCTTCTCCTTCTCCTTCTCCTTCTCCTTCTCCTTCTCCTTCTCCTTCTCCTTCTCCTTCTCCTTCTCCTTCTCCTTCTCCTNCCTTCTCCTTCTCCTTCTCCTTCTCCTTCTCCTTCTCCTTCTCCTTCTCCTTCTCCTTCTCCTTCTCCTTCTCCTTCTCCTTCTCCTTCTCCTTCCCCTTCTCCTTCCCCTTCCCCTTCCCTTCCCCTTCCCCTTTCTCCTTCCTCTTCCCATTCCCCTTGCCCTTTTCCTTCCCCTTCCCCTTCCCCTTTCTCCTTTCCCTTTCCCTTTCTTTTTCCTTTCCCTTTCCCTTCCCCTTTCCCCTTTCTCCTTTCTCCTTTCCTACTCTTTTCCTTTTTCAAGCAAACTGCTGTCCTGGTGCTCAGATCCTCCTGCATTGAGCAGAGAGGCACTAATGCAGTGAACGACCCATGAAATGACTCTGTTCGTGCTCTGCTGCAGCCTGGCCTCGCATTCAGATTTTACTTCTTCCTGTGCAGCCCAGCTGCAAAAACCCCAGTGGGCAGGACTAATGATCATCACTAGACTTGTCTCCACACAGACTCCAGAGAGATGTGGTTGTGTGAGTGCCCGAGATTTCTGCATGCACTTCTACTCCTACAGAGTCACCATGGTTATTCACAGAGCCCTGTGCACATAAGGCTGCTATTAACCATACAGTAAATAGCTATTCACAATTACATACCAAGGGAAATGTATTAACACAGCTCCTGTAAGATAAATTTAGTGCCTTGAAAGGGATATTAGAATTAAAAACTGAGAGAAATGGATATTGGTATTAAAATCTATTTAACAGATGTTCTATCTATTAAATAGCTAATCTCTTGTACTGTAAAAACATTTAATAATCATTTGGTATATACACAGGAACTCCCTTATGAAAATCTAAATTAAATGTTTATTTGGGGATCTTAACCTAAAGCATTACAGACAAAAGATTGTTATTGATTCCACATTGAACTCTAAGCTTCATTAATTAATGTATAATTTAAATTCATTATTTATGGAATTAGTTAGCCGAAAAGCACAAGCAACACAATATGTAAGTGTTGCTATGAAACATGCTTTCAACACCAAATGAATGAATTTTTCACTGCCTTTTGTTAAACTCTGTTCTTTGAGGAAGGTCCTACTTGCATCATTTTTGCCTTATTAATTGTTCTTGGGTAAAATGGATGCAATTACAATCAACCCAAGTGGCTGTTCATGACTGGAAAGCAGGCACTTAGACTACAAAACTTACGCTGGTCATCACTTCTGTAGGAAGTTCTTGAGAAATATTGCAACTCCAAGGCTAAACAGACATCAGAAAACTGATTTGTCTAACACATTTTAAATTATTAGATTTACTTAAAATTCAGGAGGAGAAGTGCTGACATGCAATTTTCTATGTAAAAAATTCTTTTTCTTTTTTTTTTTTTTTCCCTTTTTTTAAATTCTTGTGCTGGTTCCATGTGCATGAGGAGAGGCGCATTCAAGTGGAGAATCTGGTTGGCCTGAGTCTTCTTTTATATATATGTGTGTTTCTTTGTTTTATATTTGAGTAAATGGCTTACATGTTTTAGTAGGATGCTCTGCATAAATAAAGCTGCTGCTGAAATACAGCAGCTCAATTCCTTGCCATTTTCTGAGCTCCTCCTTTCCTCTCCAAGCTCATTAAAAGGCCCTTCCATACTACCTTGTTCTCCAAAAATCACACCATATGAGCATAATTGCTGTGCTTTACCTTGAAACCTGGAATTTACTGCTAAATGAATAGTCTGGCTGAGTGGCAAAGATCAATACATTATCTAACTGAAGGAAGCAGAATGCTGTGACTCACCTTTACTGAAGAGATGAAGAGATGTAAAACAACTGTACCCTTTATCAAGAGGAAAGTTATCAAGAAATCTGAATATTTCTTTGCATGTCTTCTCTAAGGTTTGATCAGGTAGCTCAGTAAAAGGCTGAATAATTATGAAACAATCACTTGTTTCAAACCCAGGTCTTCCTTCCTCAAGCTCTCCTGAACACCCTGCCATAGCTAGAGGAGAAACAAAATTTAGTGCATGAAGTTATATTAATATGCAGGGAAGATTGTGTAGGTGAAGTGTCGGGGAATAATGGAACTTAAGTTCTTGTCGGTATTATTATCTGATCTGTTGTCCACCCTGTCCATTTTGTGGGAGAGCCTGACATATTTTCATCCACTGAAAATATTGTTCCCAGGCTCTACAAGATAGAAAAGTTAATGTTACTGTAGGAATGGAATGGAAACTGCTACATCTTTTGTTCTCATTTTTAAGAGATTCATTTTACTGTTTCATAATGGAGACTTTTATGCTTGAAAGTGTGTCTATTTACCTACAGATAGGCAAACACCTGCATAAAAGTGTGGATGTGTGCACAGGCAAATAAGTACATATTTACTGAGTGTACATACCAAACATTTGGCTATAAAATGGTATATGTATGTGTATATATATACATATATTTGTATATATGTGTGTATGTATGTATGTATGTATTTATTTTACTGAGGCTTTAGTCATGTATTATCCTGTTCTTACAGAATTATGATGTAGAAATAAGAGAGACAGAGGAAATTGGGACAAACTCCATGCAGGGACAATTTTTTTCTTGGCTTCCCTTTTTGATTAGACAAGAAGAAAGGATTTAAAGTAAAATATTTCAAGGGGATGTTCAGTTATGTAAAACAAACAAAATCCTTCATAGATAGCAATGAATCTGAAGCTGATGATTTCTGAAACCTGGTTCTTCTGAGTTTCATTTTCTCTGCTAAAAAGAAAAAAAAACTTTTCCATATTCAATTCCTTATTAACCGCAAATCTGAACCATTATTAGTGTACACAGGTTTTTCATCAAGAATCTCTAAGCAGAGTTAATTCAGATATATATTGTGTTGAAATAATTTTGCCTTTTTAGATTGAAAAACCTAAAAAGTACGTTCCCCCTACAAAATTTCAAGTCAGAACGAGAGCAAATTATGCTATTTGCAAACTCGCTAGTGAAATAGCCAAGCTTTTTAACCAAATAATTCTGATTCTATGAATCTATAGACATCATTGTTGAGTTTAACTGATATGTGTAGGTTTATTATGCTTTAAAATCTTGACATTTTGTCCTATTTCAGCTTTTTCTAGTGATTTGGTCACAAATAGCTGATTATGGAAACACAAAAGACTTGATTTTGAGTATTCCCGAATATGGAAGTTATTTGACATACTATTTCTCCACAGCTTACTAGGTAAGAAAACTATCTAATAAACTTTCTAATATCTCAAAAATTTGTATGTGTATAGGAAACATTTTCTGGTCTCTGTGCAGTGAATTTGGTTTCTGCCTAAGATTCAAGGACCAAAACCTCTGTGAAGATCTTATTCTTTTATTTTCTTGTGTTGTTTTGTTTATGGTAATTTCCTTTGTTATAATGTTGATAACCACATTAGCCTTTTTTTTTTTTTTTTTTTTTTTTTTTTTTTTTTTTCCGAGTCTGCTTCTACTCTACTGCAGGAAAATAGCAAGCATAAATCAGAACATCAAAGTAAGTCCCACCATGCCTACAGTGTACAAATAGCTGTTGATGAGTTTGCCATGCCTACTGAACTGAATAAATATAAAAGCTTTTCGTGTGCATTCCTATTTTCAGTCCCAATACAGTGCGTTAACCTCCGAATATCAAATTGAATCAGGGGCTGTGCAAAGAGCTGCCTGCAAAGCAGTTGGAATGACACTCCTCATTACACTATCTCGATTCAGGTTTCAGACAACCATAACCAGTGCTTTCACAACCTCTCACCTAAAGTCAGATAATGTACAGCCACCCAAATAAGTTACCACACTCCCCATCGGGCGCCTCCAAACCTCTAGAAACACCAGGTCCACAGAGGCCTTGAAAAACTGAGACCGAAATTGTTATGAAGAGGTTTTACTGGATGGAATTTTTCCTTCCCAGGCACAAATAAACAGCTCTCAATAGGGTGCTCACCACACAGTGTGTCAGCACATATTATGCAGCCTGGTACTGAGTGGATGTGTCAGCTGCCCATTAGACCACACTAAAATAGAATTGCTGGGAGCCTGGAGCATGAAGCATGATATTAGATAAAGTGATGAAATTTCACTCAATTAAAGAGCCAGGTCAAGGACAGTTACCTCAGGAAATTCCCTTTTTCCTAGAATATTCTCACAAGTTTGATAAATTTATTCCTTCTTTCTGCTTATTTTCGATTATCATTCAATTTATATGAATGAGTGCGTTTACACTTGCTGGCTTCTGACATATTGGGGCTGATTGGAATAATAGATTTTATTATGTAAACTAATAATAAAAAAAGGTGGGGAGAGGCAAAAAGAATTGACTTTGTTCCACGTTAAGGGCTCTAGGATATGTTAGATTGATTTGTTTAGAGTTGTTTGTGTTTTCTTCCTCTGAGGTGAGAGCAGCCTGGATTTTTTGTTAGGCTCACTGAGAGCTAGTGTAGAGCAGCACCCGAGGGAACAGAAAATTGCTCCCTTTATCCACAGGAAATGTATGCTGTTGGCAAAAGGATCTGCATCTGTTTTGCTTCTTGACTAGAGTGCTGAGGTCTCACCTAGTCAGATAAAACTGTGGTTTTGATTTAGCGTCTGTATCAACTTCTTGGAGAGCACCTTGAGAAGAAATTAGTGCACATGGTTAAATCTGTTGCATTTTATTGTGGTTTATAGGTTGGCAAGAGCAGAATCTCTCTGCCTCCCTCAGTTTAATTTCAATTAGGATCATGAGTTTCTATGAAGCCTACAAGGGATCCAAAAGCTTAATTATCATTGTGTGCTTCATCTTTGGAGACAATTCCTGACCTTTATTCTATAAGGCTTTGGTAAAGTTTCTAAACAACATGTAACATCTTGCAGCTTTTTTTAATGTCTAATAGTTGGAATACATACATTTTCAGTGGGATGTCGCCCAACTGCCACGCAAGGTGTACGTCGGAATGTGCAGCCAATTTAAATCCAATCGTCCTTCCTGCTCAGGGATCCGTTCACCTACATAAAAATCTATCAGCAAATCACATCAATAATCCAAAGTACTCCACCCATTACCTGTTAAATTCTACTGGAAAAAGTATAGCTGTGGTTACAAGACATCTGCCAGATAACACCTAATCCAGGCTGAACTGAACTCACTGCTAATATAGAGTTTTCTTAGTTTGACAAATTAACACTTACATATATACCACACACAAAAACTGTCCTGGAATTTTACGGCATATGCACAGGGATTCAGCTGCCCTTTGGATTGATTGACGAAACTGAAACAAAAAATTTATTCTCTCTGCTTATACACATATGCGTGCACACACACATATATATATATATATATTTGATTACCCCTAGCAAGTAAAATTTTGCAGGGCTGCAGCTACCACTGGAGATGCCTGTCCAATGAATACGTTCATGAAAAATGCCCAGATCAACATAATATAGAGGTTATCATAAAATATAGGACTTTAATATAAGTCTAGGGAAAATTACCTTTTGGGTGACAAATAGTACAACATTCACCCCCTAATAGGAGTAATCTAGGAGTCTCAGTAGACACAGTCATCTTACCCAAATGTACTTTAAGAATGCTCTTATTATATGACATGTAATATTTTGTGTATAACATTGATAATAAAAATGCAAAATATAGTATGCTGAAGAGATGCACAGCATAAGTGAGGTCAGGCAGTTGTAGAGGCATACTGATGAAATCTAATAATTGTTTCCATTTCTTCTTTTTCTGGTTTTGTTTCTCATTTTTTTTCCCCCTCATTGTGTAGTTGGCAGTTTAATCTCTGCCATCGTGAAGTGGGTCTCGAAAGAAAGAACCATAATATCCACTCTTATTTGCTTAGAATATTTATTTATTTTTACTAGTGAATTCCTAGCCTAACCTTGATAAAATTTCCTCATAAGAAACACATATATATATACCAGCCCATATGAAGATGATGAATTTGCTACTTCTCATCCGTATGAGGTCTGGATTAAAGTAACATAATCTTCAGATTGACAAAAGATAGCAGATCTGAAAGCACTGTCCCCCTCACTAAAGGGACTTCCAGTAGCCTGTGTTCCACAAAGGCAGGCAGAGTGACCTGGCAGAGGTTCTGTTGATATTCTCCCTGCGTTTTTCATGAATGAGGCCTTCAGCAAAGCAATATTATTAGAATGAAATGTAGGTATCATCATTTTCCTGACAGAATTGTCAGAAACACTCCAAAAAGCCCAAATCCCCAAACACCATATGTTTTCAGTCTTCACTAAGCAGTATTTGTAGCTTCGCTTCAAGCACCAAGAGGTGAATCACCTCCCACAGAGAAACTCAGGGAAGAATATGCCTCTGAAACATATTAAGAACTGCTAGTTATGAGGTTCCCTAGGGCAAAACCTGCAGCAGTGGTACAATGCAGTGGCATGCACATCGCCCCCACGGCACAGAAGGTTATTTCAGATATATCCTGAGCATTTCCCAAAGTTTGTAAGCTCAATCCTGTCCTCCTGCAGCTCATGAAGACTGAAGCTGCTCTTTCTTTGTGTTGTGCTGCTCCGTTGCACTGAATACCACTCAGTATCTCCCTGCTCTTTTCCACAACCTTGTTCTTTTCACTTCTTCCATCTGAGAAGATGGTAATAGTATAATGCTCCCTATTTCACTGTCATGATTTGAAGGAATGAAATGGTAATGTCAGCACTTAGTAAACACTTAGTCCGCACTGCGGGCATGTGAAGACATGGGTAAGTGTGTTAGGACATGGTAAAACGCATGTGAGAGTTCATACTTGAGAATTACCATTTCAGCCTCCTTGCAAAGTCAGGTAGACAACTCTGAACAGCTAATGTTTACTATTTCAAGGGTCTTCTTTCCATAAAGACTGGAAAAACAGATTCCTTTAGTGAAACTGAAGTTGATAGGTAATGGAGTGATCTGCCTTGATCTCTTCTGCTCATTATTCTTTCATATCCCCTCAGAGTGCTGTGCATTACAGACAGCAAACACCAGTTTCTATGTATAGTTGCATTTCAGATGAATTGCTTATTCAAATACATACTGTAATACTAGAAAGTATTTGTTTTACTTTGCAACTTAACTGCCTGTGAAATATTATTTGTCAGAATCAATAGCTTTTGGTCCAGGGGCAGACAGAAAACCCATCATGCAACAGAAGGATATCATAAACCTTTTTGGCAAAAACAATAAAACCTGTCTCCATATCAGAGACATGATGGTTTCAGTTCAGAAGTATCTGAGTAAATTTACACAGCCAATTTAGACATGAAAGGAAGTCCCTTTAAAGAAAGACCCTAAATCAATGGAGGTTTGGTGTTGGATGAAATATCCACAGCCCCACAAGTGAAACACAGCATGCGAAAATATCCACAGCTATTTCGGTCTGAGTCTGAATCAAAGTACAAATATGAGATCATTCCTCTGGACTTCACTTCATCACCCTAAGTATTTTCTCATTCTTCTGCACAATTCTGTGTTCAGGACTGTATTGATTTAAATATATATATATATATATAAAAAATATTGCCTTTTTTCATTCAAAGCATCATAATGTGTAAAGATCAGGGTTATTTAGAGAGAGAGTGAGGTGAAAGTTGTTTGTTTTTCTGCAAGGAAACTGAAAGAAAAAAAAAATGCTAAGATGCTTGAGGGAAATTGTACTCCTTTATGACCTGGTAAGTTAGCTCTGCATGTCACTTGGGTAAGTGTAGTAATGTGGTTGCTAAACCTGTACTATCATGTTCTCCTTGACCCTCCTGCACCATGTCTCTTGTGCCATATCCTTTGCATTTAAGACTGGGTAGAAGTTGTGCAAAACGAGCTGCTCACTGGAGATAGTGAATTTCTGCTTTCAACTTTCTGTAACTGAAATCCTTTCAAGGGCCCTATGTTTCTATACAGTATTCTATCTGCTTGATGTCTCACTTGTTGCAAAGAACAGAAGCATTTTAGCTCTTTCTTTGCACTTTGCTGTGAGCAGAACTCGCTTCAGGTAAGTCCATTATAACAAGTACATTGGTTCTTTTTAAAGAAAATAGTCTTCCTTCAGGCACTCTGTGAGCCAGATTTCAGCTCCTGGACATGTGGCATATCCAAACCGTGCAGAGGAAGAAGAAATGCTGATGGGCTCAGACTGAAAGCAATGACAGTGTGTGAGGCTCTACTTCTTTGACATGAAGCACTTAGCAGGAATGGTATTACTATAGTTCATCTGAATATATCTGAGGGTTCTTAATTTTTTTCTAATGTTGTAGCTAATGGACAAACTTGTTCTGCAATTTTGCTGCCTTAGCGAAGTCTTGCTTATATAGCATCTTGTCAAAATGTCATTCCGTAGAGATCTAAGAGAGGTAATCTGAGCCGAGGCTCTATGAAAGAAAGTAAAGTTTCTTACTGTGCACACTATCTTTTCTTCATAGGAAAAAAAAATACTGTCATCCTACAATTAGTACTCTCTTGCATTGTGTAATACTGTACCCACTCTCCCTCTCTCTGACCTACTTTTTACTTGTCTTTAAAGATATAATTTAAGTGTCTTACCAAGATGAGTTTGACTCCCTTTTTTAGATCAGGCTGCAGAAAAGTAGAGCTACTAGCCTTTGATTCTGTCTTTCTGGAGCTAGTAGACATGAATCCTTTGTAGGTAAATATTAGGTTGCTCTTAAATCCAGAGAGAAAATAAAATCATGACAACTTACATGATGTTTACATAAACAAGTAGTGCTCCCAAGGCCTTGATGATACAAGTGTAAGAAAGTGCAAATCTTGTTGAGAAGAGGCCAATACTGATATGGAAGACTGATTAGAAAATATAAAGTGTGGCTTTATAGGCAGAAATAATCAACTATACAAATGCAAGGCATGAAAAGTCAGAAAATGTCAGATTATTAACAGGATCTGGGGTTAAAACTGATCACCACTTGAACTGAAATATTTCATAACTATCTATCATAATCCTTACAGTGAGATGGACTGAAAACTTCCTCAAAGCCAGGCTCTATTAGTAAGATCAGCTGTGCAAAGTCCAGCTGGAGGCCAGTTGGAACTGGTATATCCCAGGGTCAACACTGCAGCAAACACTGCTTATCTTCATCAGTCACCTGGATGATGGATCAGAGTGCACTCCCTGCAAGTCTGAAGAGGATGCGAAACTGGACAAGTGGCTAATGCACAAGAGGACTGAAGAGATGGTCAGAGAATCACACAATCACAGAATATTCAAGGTTGGAAGGGACCTCTAGAGATCATCCAGTCCAACCTTCCCGCTCCAGCAGGGACACCTACAGCATGTGGCACAGGGTGGCATCCAGGTGGGTTCTGAAGACCTCCAGAGAAGGAGACTCCACAACCTCCCTGGGCAGCCTGTTCCACTGCTCTGTCACCCTCACAGTAAAGAAGTTCCTCCTTACCTGGAGACGGAAATTCCTGTGTTTCAGCTTATGCCCATACCCCTCGTCCTACCGCTGGCCACCACTGAGAAGAGCTTGTCCCCTTCCTCCCTGCATTCTCCCTTCATGAACATGTTAATCATATCCCCTCTCAGCCTTCTCTTCTCCAGAGAAAACAGGCCCAGCTCACTCAGCCTCTCCTCGTACGAGAGATGTTCCATTCCCTTAATCATCTTAGTTCCTCTTCTCTGGACCCTCTCTAGAAGCTCCATGTCCCTCTTATACTGGAGAGCCCAGAACTGCACACAGTACTCCGGGTGCAGCCTCACCAGAGCTGAGCAGAGGGGCAGACCTGCTGGCAACACTCCTCCAGGATCCCATTGGCCTTCTTGGTCACGAGGGCACACTGCTGACTCATGGTTAACTTGGTATCCACCAGGACTCCCAGGTCTCTCTCCGTGGAGATGCTCTCAAGCAGATTGACCTCTAATCTGTACTGATGCCTGGGGTTATTTCTGCCCAGGGGCAGGACCCTGCACTTGTCCTTGTTGAACCTCATGAGGTTCCTCTCTGCCCAATTCACCAGCCTGTCCAGGTCCCTCTACATGGCAGGACAGCCCTCCGGAGTGTCGGCCACTGCTTTGGTCTTTTAAATAAAATACTCTATGGAACACAGTGTAAATGGCGTATTGCAGCAAGAGGAAACAGATAAGTGGATAATAGTAAGGGAGAGAGGTAAAAACTTTAACTATAAATTCCTAGCATGTGATTCTTTTGATATCAGTAAAGACTTCTTTTTTGGGGGGGAATAGAATTTATTTTAATTTTATTCAGTTACTGAATTGAAGTGAAATTGCTTGAAGGAAACTTTATATACAATATATACAATATTATCCTTTGTGTAATACTATATTTATTACATGCTTTTTGAAGAAGAATTTTATTAACGTGGCCAGGTTTTATTCTGTTTTTCTTTTTTTTTATTCTTTTTTTCCAGCTTTCAGGTAACTTCTTCTAGTCATGTTAAGCACTCTGGATTTTGATGGTAAGCTGTAGGATCCTATGAGTGGCAGAAGGATTGATGCTAATTATTTTAGAAAGCTACATGTCAATTTTGGACTTTAGATGCAGATTCTCCCTATACCACTAGGCAAAAATTATGCTTTAAGGAAGCAAAACTGGTTTCTTGTTTACTGAGCAGTTGCACTCATGACTAAGTTGCTGAAATTTTTTGCTAAGCAGAAATGAATTTTTCCAGTGATAGGCATTGTTGTATTTCCACTCACTTCTTCATTTACACCTTAATAATTTATCAAACTAGTTTCACTTCTTTATATCCATCTAGTGAAATAAAATTAATAAAAACCAAAGATTCTTAAATAAAAAAAAATTCTTTACCAGCTTGCTTACTACAGGAATAGGTAAGATTCTTGGATTTATTTGTAGCAAAGGGAAAAAAGCAGGCAAGCACGTAATTGGGAGACATCACAAGCTTGCAACTTGTGAGGCAATCTTGCAAAAAAACATTGAGTTTCAGTACAAGACCACTTCCCAACAACCTCCTGATCATCCAGTGACTTTGATCAACCGGTTCTTCTCTAAGGTCTAAAGAACCACTGACTGATCTTCTTTCCTCTCAGGCTGTTCTGGGAAAAGTTCAGATGGTGTCCTTTTGTAGTCTGATATTTCAGGGATTTTTAAAGTCATATTTTCCTGACAGTAGCTTTTGTCAAGTTCCCTCTTTTTATTTATTTATTTATTTATTTATTTTTGGACGTGCTAGTCAAATTCATGATGCTATTTGCTGTTTCTTCTTGAAAGGTTTGTCTGTTAATTCACTAAGTCCTGGGTTGAGTTCATCTTACAGAGATATGAGTAATATTACTGTGCTTGTTCTGAAATATATTAATATAATTTAGATAGTAGAGACAGTAAAGTGTGCTTCTGCAGATGAACCTCTGCTCAGTGCTGCCCCACAAACCTGAACCATGTGTGCAAAACAAGCTGGACATGGAGATACATACACAAGAACTCATCCTTAAATGAAAATTTACTAAGTCTCTTCTCGTGAGAGGTGAGAGTCCAGTACTGTCCACCACTGGATTGCAGTGGTGGACATTCATACTCACAGGTTCAAACCTAGTTTAAAGAAAACTAAATAATATGGTTAATGGTGTAATAATATGGTTAGGAGTTGTAAAAGAAATGGAGAAAATAGTATGCTGTACGTTTTTGGTCCTTTTTTTTTTAATTTCAATTTTTGGTTTCATGCCCATAATCTCCAAGCATGTTTAAGTTTGTGTTATTTTATCTTGCAGAGTGAACCTAAAACTGAGCCAAAAAGTTCTAGGATTTCTGCAGAATGGTTCATTAAAATCCATGTGAATCTAAACAGGCAGATTTTGTACAATCCTGATCCAAAATACTTTTTCAGGGTATTCAATGTTTTTCTTTTTTTTTTYTGCTTGCTTTTTTACACTGTACAGCTTACTGCAACTGTATTACATGAAACTGCATAAGCTGGTTTAAGTCTGCATCATGCAGTGAATAAATTAGAAAAAGAAAGGGAAAAACAGAAAGAAAAGAAACCCAAAAGAATATTTTTCTTGGATCAGATTTTTGATCAGAATGTACATAATACAGCTAATATCCAGCAGCTGATTGATATTGTTGACAACAAGTTGACTAACAAGAGTATGGGGGAAGAAAACAATGAAGTAAAAGTCTGCCATTCTGAAACGCCTTAGACTTTTATCTAAAGCCAATTCCATCAATTCTAATACATGTCCATTAGTACTCCTACTACTCAGTTTTGTGTTGAAAAAAACATATTACCATTTTAAGCTGAAAAAAATGAACTTATTCAAAATTTACATAAAATTATGGAGTAAACTCCAAACAGGTCGCCCTAGAAATGTATAATTATGCTCAGCAGTCCTGTCAGCATACATAGAAACAATTTTATTCCTAATCATCTTCTGCTTTTATTCACTCAGGAATGTATCATTAAAATTTCCACAGAACAATGAACTTTAATAAGTGCTAATGCAATTGTGAATTGAGGTAATTGTTACCTAAATTAATCTCTGTACTTTCAGTTTTTTGTTGCCCTATGCAAAAGGAGTGTGAAAAAGATAATATATGAACTGAAATATGTATAAATTATGCTGTTCTTATTAGGCAATGTTTTATTGCAATTTACTCATTTACTGAGAGATCTCTATAGATAAAACCATTAGGATCATTAGATGTGATTTTGTAATTTTCATTTATTAAGAAGTTGTTTAATATTCCCCTTACATTGAAAGGAATCTGCAGATTGAATAATATGAATTAATAGGTACAGTGGGTGACATATTCATATAGTCAATGTGCAAAGACATCTGTATTGTCATCTACTATACTGTATATTTATTCTTAGTTGTATGCACCCACTGCACTTACATATTATTATCACAATAAAATTATATTTTTTATGGACTTCATCTCTCTGGGATTTTTAATTTACAGTCCAAACAAAATTAATCTTAGAAAATCCTTCTGGAAAAGTTAAAGAACATCAATTTATCACTTAATCAGGGAAATGCAGCCGTTGTTTGGGTGAGCTACTCTTAGAGATAAAGCAGAAACAACTCAATCTCCCTGAAAATCCAAGAGGGGCCATTTATAAGGACAATAACTGATTTTCCTAACTGATAATCTGTTCACCTCTTGCTCCACCCTGTCCAATGACTCTGCACTATGCGCACCAAGAAGTTTCGTTAAGAAAATGACCATGAAGCTTTCTTTTTGGGAAGATATAAGGATTTTGTTTTCTAATCCAAATTTCATTTATATTTTTGGTACTGGAATAATTTCTGCTTGGTCTCCTTTCCATCTTTTCTGTTGTATCCATGTTGTATCCATGACAGTTGCAACGTATGGTGATAATAACTGGCATTGGTGATAACTGTATTGAAGGACACACTACAGGGGTGAAGAAGGCCGATGGGATTAGATCTTTTAATGTGGACAGTTAGAATCATAGAATCCTTAAGGTTTGAAGCGACCCCTAGAGATCATCTCCTCAGTACATGCAGAGTCACCCAGAGCATGTGGCACAGGGCTGCGTCCAAGCGGGTTTTGAAGATCTCCAGAGAAGGAGACTCCGCAGCCTCTCTTGGCAACCTGTTCCAGGGCTCTGTCAACTTCACTGTCAAGAAATTTTTCCTTAAGTTCCTGTGAATATTTTGGTACTTCAGTTTGTGGACATTTCCTCTAGCTCTAGTTCAGGGCCACCACTGAAAAGAGGCTGGCCCCATCCTCCTCACTCTTCACAAGAATACCCTTGAGGTATTCTTCTCATCTATCCCACACCTCTGGAGCTTCTCAGGAGGATCGAGGGATGGTGTCAAAAGCCATGCTAAAATCCAGATAGAGGACAGCCACCTCTCCCCTCTCATCTATCCAGCTAATCATTCTATCATAGAAGGTGATCATGTTAGTCAAGCAGGATTTCCCCTTGGTGAATCCATGCTGACTACTCCTGAGCACGTTCTTGTCCTCCATGTGCTTGGAGACAACAGCCAGGATGAGCTGTTTCATCACTTTTCCAGGGATGGAGGTGAGGTTGACTGGCCTGTAGTTGCCTGGGTCCTCCTTCTTGCCATTTTTGAAGACCAGCATGACATTTCTTCCAGTCCTCAGGCACCTTCCCCGTTCTCCAGGACCTTTCAAAGATGATGGCGAGCGGCTTGGCTATGACATTCGCCAGTTCACGCAGCACAGGGTGCATCCTATCAGGGCCTGTGGACTTGTGGGTATCAAGTTGCCTAAGTGCTCTCTGACCCAATCTTTCTTTACCCAGGCAAGTCTTCCTCTCTCCAGGATTTCTCTCTTGTCCCTAGGGTCTGGGATTCCAGAGGGCTGCCATTGGGAAACACTGAAGCAAAGAAGGCACTCATCAACTCTGCTTATTCTGTGTTTTTCATAACGAGGACACCCACCTCATTCACCAGCAGACCTACATTCTCCCTAATTTTCCTTTTGCCATTGATATATTTGAAGCAGCTCTTATTATTTTTAACATCCCTTGCCAGACTTTGTTCTAAGCATGCCCTAGCTTTCCTTGTCGCATCCTTGCATTCCCTGTAAATGTTCCTGTGTTTTTCCCAAGGGGCTTGTCCTTTCTTCTACCTTCTGTATACTGCTTTCTTCTGCTTGAGTTTTGCCAGGAAAAAGTTCTTAAAACTAATGATCAGAATAATACAATTTGATTTGAAACGAGCTCCAGATAGGTCAGAGTTAACATGAAAAGTAGATAAGATATATCCTGAATAGCTCAAATTTAGCAGCATTTCAGTGGTCAAACATTTTAGCTCATTTCCATGATCTGTTTTATGAGATATTACATCTACTCTATTTATTTATACATTGACTTCACCTTAATGAAATGTATTTTTATAAACCAATATTTAAGGTTTTATGATGATTTACAAACCTAGTAAATATAGTATTGTAGACTTGGTGTCCCAACACTGTGTCTCCACCTGGAAATTGTAAGAGTAATTGGGGAGTCTGCAAATTGTCAATCATAACTTTTTATAGTTGACTATCAGTTTCTATTTCAAATTTTCACTCTTGGCAGAACCACCCATAAATTATTCTTTATTGTGTTAACTTTTTAGGAAAGATGAAATAATTTCACACTGGGCTAGAAAAGGAACAGTTTGCTTCGAGATATTATTATAAGGACTTACATAGTTAAATAGGGAAAGGATGAATCTCCAGGCCACACTAATCATGGATGAGTCGAATAGGCTTCTTAGCCTTTCCAGATATCTGATGCCCTGAAAGAAGCAAAGAGTGTCCAGAGGGAGGAGGTGTTTTGGTGACTAGCACTGTCTGGAGACTTCCTAGAATGTGACTGAATGCGGTGGGGAGAAATACCTGAAACCTATATTTATCCATTTCAGTTTGTAACACTCCATAACAGTAGCAATTTTCAGGTGTCCATGTTACTTTTATGTCATCTTACCCACTTCTTGATCCCTACAGATAGGGATGTCCTCTGAAGAGCCAAGGACTGAAATGATGTTAGAAAACTGGTAATGAACTTAGATGTCTAACTGGCTGTAAGGATGTCCACACATGTGGGCATGTGATAGTTACCACAAGATCACTAAATTTAC
>NW_020456110.1:2313417-2354260 GCF_003342845.1 Nothoprocta perdicaria
AAAAAAAAAAAAAAAAAAAAAAAAAAAAAAAAAAAAAAAAAGCATCAATCATAAATGCATAAATGTAGATAACACTTGCTTATGAATATGGAGAGTTTTTACCTTTGTTTATCTTTGAAAAATATCAACATATCAACATGTGCCTGCTAACTTTGGAGCTTGTCGTTTCATGCTGAGTTTCCATTTATATTTTGTAAAGTCATTTAAGAGACTTTCGTCTCTTACTATCTTAAAGGAGTGCCTTCAACTGGTTGAAATAGGATAGATGGATTTTAAGCTTGTTCAATATAGTCCTGATTTTTGCATTTGTCTCATATTGTGGTCAAACCACCTCTACCATCATTGTCCAAGTTTACTATCTTATAAAATGTGAATCCTGAATTATCTTCCTCTGGGAAATATTGTCAGGCTCTTCCAGTGGAATAATAAGGACAAAAAGCATGGTAGCATTTAGATTTAAACATGATTTATATTGTAGGATATTCTAGTTGTGTACAAAAGTAGGCTGCATTTTGATAGCTCTTAATCATTCTATAAATTCCACTTTCATCCTCCATGTCTACCAGTGTCAAAAGGTGTTTTAAAAATTTTACTGGATTTTCTGCATATGATAGGATTTTCAGAAGATTCATATTCCTAAGAACAGAATTTTTTTTTCAGTAATGTGTTGAATGATTGAATGAAAGAGCAAAATATAATTATTCATTTTCTATTCTACAATTCAGAGACAAAATCAGTCTCAGCCCTGAGATGCTCAAAAGATTATTATACAAGTAGGTTATTATACAAGGAGTTATTGAAAACTTTTGATTTGTTCTTTTTTAATGTATATTTGCAAAAATGTAAATTCAAATAAAATAATATTGCTTGGAAACCATTGTAAATCAGGTAGTGTTAAGTTTAATGCAATATTGTTTCATAATCTTAGATATTCCCATAGTGGCAGAGAAAGGTGATTAAATCATATTCATTAAATAATCAGAAAAGTTACATGAAACAGCTAAATACATCCAGAAGATCTGGATAGTGATATCCAGGTTTAATGTCTAAGACAGAAATGTTTGTGTGAGGTGCAGACAGAATAGGTTCTTGTCTTGACTGGATTGTTCATATTTCCATGTAGGAAATATTTTGAAAGGGTAAATTTGACTGCTGACCTAGTTAACTGGTGGTACCTACATATAAATAGTTTTTCTTTTAAGAATAGATTGCAGTATTTTCTAGATTTTTATTCAGCTAACCGAAGAGTATATGAGCAATACGAAGATCAGATAATCTCACAGTTTAAAACATCTTGGAACAGTGGAAGCATCTAGTAAAACGACATATTTTATTAGGAAACAATACTTCTCATATATGAGAGAATTCAGACCATGAGGGTAACTTCTCTGATATGTGTGGTATCTCTGGCATTTTTTAAATGAAATTTCCTTTTCTACCTAATAAAGGATGAATTTTGCATTTCTATGTTTCTGGATTGAGAGAAGGATGACACTTTTGCTTTTGCACATAGTGTGCAATGACATTTTTACTCCTGCAAAATATGTTGATTAATTAACAAAATACAAAACCATCAGAAGCCCAAGCTGTCCTGGAATTTCAAGCCATTTTCTTGGAAACCATGATAAAAAGAATTGCAAGAGTAAAGTTGCACATGCATTACAAGAGACTCAATAAAAGCTTGCTGTTCTTTACAGTCTGTCTATGTATGTCCTATATTTCCCTGTTGTCTTGGGCCTTGACCTTCATCCTTGCCTGAGGTGCTGATGTCTCAAGTCTTTACATTACCCGACACCAAGCAGTCTGATTGTTATGCCTAAATATGATCACAATCAAGTAAGTTTGATTGTGGGAATTTGACTATAGCAATTGAAGTAGCTAATCACTTTTCCACTGTAGTTATCCTGTCAAGATTTTATTCATTTCTACTGAAGAAAATAATCCACATAATTTCTATAATTGCTACTGAGGACAAAATCTTCATTTTCTAAAGATGAGATTACTATGACATAATCATGTGCAATATGCTCAAGCCCTAACAATTGTATGTGAATCTGACTAAAACGATAGGTTTTCAGTAAAACTTCAGGCTTCCATCCAAGAGTTATGCGAAGATCATTTGCAATTGCAGTTTGAAATGGGTACAGATTTTATCAAAACAGGAGAATATGAGACCATCACAGCACTGAGTGACCTTGAAATTTGAATCAGATTGTTAATTTAGTTTGTTAGGATCCACTCACATGATGAGCTTTGGAGAAGTTTGGGGCTCCTTGTTATTCAATAGTAATGAAAAGGATGAGGAAGAAATAAATTAAAAAAAAAAAAAAAAAAAGGAAAAAGACAGGTTATCTCCTACCAGTAACTGGATTTGAATCCTGACTTTGTAACTTTACTCCTAATATATTGACTCAATTCCCATCCCCCCCACGCACGCTTTGGTTTGTTACTTAGCAAAACAAGAATAATGCAGGCAATTCTTAAGATTCTGGATTCAAGCGTTTGAGTTTCACAGCTGCTTTTGATGAGAAATTTAGGAAATTTTTATTTTTCTTCCAGCCTGCAAACTGGTATAACATCTCACCTGCCTAGCTCTCTTTCTCTCCTCTTTTTCCTCCCCATAAATCTTGCTGTCTCAGAGAGAGAAGTTTTTAGATATTCAAATCCCTGTGCCTTGTTTGGATGACAATGATTGTAATGAGAACAGAGAGAAGCTACTGGCACAACATGAACCCATTCCCGTGACAGGGACTGTAAATGTGGATTGTAAAACTGACACCTTTCTTGAACCTGTTCTCTACATTAAAAACAAAAACAAAAACCTTAAGAGTTGATTCCTGGGGGCATCCCTGCTGGCATGAAGTGTACAAATAATGTTTGTATTCCAGTTCAGAAAAAGAAAAATGAAAATATTTCATTGAAAGCTGACAGCTTTAACGAACTTTAAAGGTTAGTCCTGGTGCTAGTTAGCATATCTATTCATGTCTCCATCAGTCTATTGAATTACTCAGCTGAACATGCACACAAAAGCAAAACTAAGGGAAAAAAAAAAGAGAGAGAGAGGAAGCTCACATTAATAATTCATAAATACTAGAGGCTTCTCACTGACTGTTTTTTTTTCTGGGTGTTGGAAGTCTGTTAAGAACTGAATCCTGCTAGCTCCCAAGTTACTTTAGAAGCTCACAGAGCGACCCTGCCCAGAAATGTTAATGTTTCTGTAAGCAGTTAGCTACCAAAACATATTGTGGATTTTCATCCCCTCAAGCACTTGTTCCTGTTTCTTTGGATTAGTATAAGGTAGAGCTTTTCATGAAATGTTTAACTGACAGTTTTTATATTTGAATTTCACAAGGCTCTGCAGACCATAAAGAACTCCAAATTCAGCCATAATCCTCTGTTATGAAGTAAATCAGAATTTTTGAACAGACTCCAGATGCCAATTACAGTATTAATGAGGATATACAACTCCTTGTCTGCCTCAGCTGGATCAGTAGTGATGGTGCTCTTGACAGGTTAACCTGTCTTAAACTTTTTTATTTGGGGGGGGGGAGTAAATTAAAATTTTGATTATTAAATCTTTCAATTGACTGCTGAATCTATTAGCATTTTTCAGAATTAACCAATTTTTTTTCTGGGAACCAGCCGTAGTGAACACTGCAGCAGTTGCCTGACAATGAATTGATTTTAGGCAGTATTTATGAGGGAATCGAAATGCAAGCTTTTAGCAATTAAGATAGTTTATGAAATACTCCAGCGGAGAGCTGATAATAGTGAGAAACACCACATTTCAATCATAACCTCTCCACTCAAACAGGATAAAATAAGAGGCGGGTGCGAAATGACAGGATAGAGGGTTTGCTTCATCAAGGCTTGACTCATGTTATTGGAGACCAGATAAAATCCCAGGTGCAATCTACTCTCTTACCCCCGAAACATGCTTGCTTCCCAGACAGCTTCAAGTGGATATATGTGTCCTATTTTGGAGAAGGTGGTGAGGGAGCCCCCTTGCAGGGAGCAGAAAGTGCTCTTTGAGTAGACGTCATTGCCAAAGTGCCAGCAATGGGCAAGTGTCTTCGCCCTAAACTCACTGCTGAGACTGCTGGGCCCAGGAAGCAACACGTCCCCTGAAAGCAGAGATTTTCTGCATGACAAACTTGCTTTTGGGCAAAAGTTTACTCTGTCTCTTGAACTGCTTCTCTTCAGGCTGGTGCTGTGCCACAGGTGTCACAGTACTGTTTCGTGGTCCTGCTCCACCATGAGGCAGTCTACTCAGCTTTCAGGCAGTGAAGAACCCTGATGCCTGGAAATCAGAGAGCCAAGAAATGCAATTTCATTTCCTGTGGGATGTACTGGAATGCTATATTCAGGCCTGGAGGGAAAAGTTTAGAGTGCAGTTCAACATTGCTTTCAAGTAACTGTTAATAAGAGTTTTTTAAGCTATACTCTTTTGCAGAGAAGTACAACAGTGCAGTCTTTTTCCCATGATGAAGAAAAAGTGCTAAAAATAATATGAAGAAAAATCATGCAAAGGTAATAGTAAACTCTTCTACTCATGACACATTTTTATCTCCTTATGAGGACATAAATTGTGACAGGTCTGAGAAAAACAAGCACATATTGTAGACCTTTTAATCTATGTCTCTTAGGAAGTTAGTCCCTCTGAACAGATACCTGGTACATGGCTGACTATACGTGCTTCTAAGTCTACTGAAAGTGCAAAGTGTTTTACCTTAAATCATCAATTTTTCTGTAATGGATGCTCAGATCTCTTACTATGTCTCAAATAAGAGACAGTAACTTCTTAAAGATGTTCTTATCTGATTGCTTGTACTTATAGGAGCATATCCCTATTTGGTTCAATTCTGTAGCTCCTCCTCTATTCGCTGCAGATTTACCTACTAGCTACTTACCTGGGACCACACCTGCAAGATTATTTTTCTCTTTTTTATGACTGTTACAATCAACTCAACAATCCTGAATATGAAATGCTATGAAAATTTTTTTACACCTAATGCTGCTAGACTATGTTATAATATTCCAAATGTATTTTATTTAGCACAATAAGTAGAAGATGAATTACAAGAATTATGACTCCTGTTTTGTAAATTATAAGCAGATTTTCATTTCAGTCTCCATGAATATAATACTGGGGCAAAAAACTGTATACATCAAAGTTTCTGACATGGTCAGAAAATGACCATTTTTCAGAGACGGAAAAAAAAGATTTCAGCTATTTGTTAGTACTGTGTAAAGACTAAAAAATAATAGCCTATTTTCACTTAATTTAGGAATATCTGACTAGGTCAGCTGCTAACTACAACTATTACTTTATAAAGCATTGAAGATTTTTTTTTCTCCTTTCTTAAAAGAGAACTAAGAGGAATTCAGAGACACAATTTACTTTTGCAATTTGATTTCTTATTTCCCTATTCAGAAAATTAAACCTAGTTAAAGTAATAAAGTTATTCAAAAAGTGCCGTCATATTATTTAACCTAAAGGTATAGTCATAATAGGTAGTTTCCAGAAAAAGGCCAGTCTGTCTACATACACGTAGTTTATCTTTTACTGGCAGCAATGACCTCATACATCCGTACATGCTTGAAAGAAAAATGATGGATTTCTCTTACATATAGAATTTTTTTTTTTTTTAATAGCAGAACAATACTATTCAACAACATCTGCTGGCTATTTTTATAGCAGATAAGATACCTACTTTTATCTTTAGAAAACCCACATTATTGACCTATTGCTAGTTCTTATGTGGTCTTTTAAGTGACAGGACAGTTGATGCATCACATTTCTGTATCTATATTACCCACAGATTCTTCAGCCCTTAAATCAAAATGCCAGAACACCATTTCCATGAGAGAAGGAGTTGAGGTTTGGAGAAGAAAAAGGTGTCTTAGTGAAAGTCTGCTTCTCGTAAAGAAAAGACCCAAGATGCTATTCCTTGTAAGAAGAAAGGCACTTGGGAGGCTGCACTGGCTCTAGTGGGTAGTTTGGTGGGAGATAGGAGTAGCACAAGCTTTTTGTGATGTTGGCTGAACTTTGATTCTGCACCCCAGTTCTGCATTTGTGCTATTAAGCTATTGTGTGTTTGCATTGCTGTATCTGCACTGGGCAGAATTAGCTTTCAGTAGCCTTTCCAAAATAGTATTTTCTAGGCTATATAAGATGGTTAGTCTCAAATGAGCAGGAAAATGCACTGCTAAATAGCCTTCACTCCTTTTTTCTCACTTTCTGAGGGAAGTCTCTTCCATGGAAAGAGGAAAACAAATCAGCATATTCTTCTCTGGTGCAGTTTAAAAGGAACTGGTTTATTCTGTAGTCTCTTGCACATGGAAATGGGTCCCGTAGAGAGAACTCATGTTGTGAACTAACTGGAAATTACTAGCAGTTGCCCAGCTGTCACGATGTTAGCTGAAAATGTGTGGTTAAATCCTCACCACAGTCTTGAAAAAATGTCCCTTTGCGTGAAAAAGGTCATAAAAGTTTCATACTGAATTTGCAGCAGTAAAAATGTCTATAGTTGCTGCCACATATACTAAACTTGATTGCTTTTATCTCCATTTATTTTTCAAAATAAACGAGTTAGGATGTCAGGAGCCTTATGTTAGATTTATATTTCAAATTATAGGCCTCTCTTGATTGGTGTTGCAGATTTATTCTATTTCAGATCCTAAACATGCTCTGAAACATGACTCTGAGGTTTCCTTTTTTTTTATAAAGAAGAGGCTTATTTTACCAGCTGGGATATGTCCAAAGCCCTCTCTGCTGCCTACCTTGTTTTTCCTGCTCACGGAGCATTTCATTGGCCCAGTCTAAACTTCCAGGCCGAGAAAGACTAATAGCTCCTTTAGAAATAAGTATCTTCTATGGCTTATTCTCCCCTGAGTAGATTCACTTTTTCTTATTCCATTCTTCAGCTATACTTACGCATTTCAAACGACTTTTGCTTATATTAGAGGATTAGAGGCTGGTTATTTTGAACCGGAAGACATGAACTGCTCTTAGAAGGACACCAAGCCTGAAATACTACCTAGCACAGCTGTGGTCATGCCACAGAGGTAGAGCCAAAGCCAAAGCCTCTGTTGATACAATTCTAGTATGTGTAGACTCTCAGGAGAAAAACGTCTTTCATTTCAAGTATTCTCACTTAGATATTTCCATCAGTAAATTTAGTTAGCATCTTAATTGACACAGAGATGGTAGATTGCAGCAAGTTGAGTGGTTGGACACAGGATATTATGAACTCATGTGGGAGTCATAAAATGTGACTGTATGAGGAGTATTCCTTGTTTTGGAGAATATTTCATCCTCCCTTTCCCTCAGAAGTCTAGCTATAAGATTACTGTCTGGTGAAAAATATATTACTTTAAAATGTAGTGATTTTTTTTATCTTATTTCATGTGTTTTTACATAAACATTTTGTTATTTTTCATCAAAAAAAATTATTTGACAATTTGTCCATTTAGGCTAAGGAGAGTACCTTTAAAAATTATGTCCTTTGCCTTGTAATACACTTACCTATAAACAAATACTTTTGCTTTTGAAAAAATAGAGAATTTTGAGTAAAGGCTATGCTTTTAAACATTCCTCAGTTTTGAGGAAAAAGCAGTCTTTTTTTTTTTTTTTTTTTTTCCCTGAATTAGCATCCAGATCTGATTATGGACATATTTTGGACTTATGGAAATAAACTCTGGACCTGTCCTGACCCATTGCACAATGTGGAGCTTGGCTAATATGATACTCCAGGATGGCTGTTTTCTTTAGAATTCAATTGTGGTGCCAATATTTTTAAATAAATGTATTTCTCAGAGGAAAATATTTTTAAAACATGTTTTACTCTCAGGTCCAGCTGAGAGTGAGAGATGTAGCATTTACATTGTATGAAGAATATATCATTCATAATGGGGATTCGACATAGTGTTCACTCACCACAAATATTCATTATCTGTATTACACGGATACTCGGGCAAGAGCCAAGAGTGTAGTCTCTTCCTATCAGACACCATTCAGACAGGAAGTAGCAGATAGTTTTTCTTCTTAACTATTGATTTTTTGACTACTGTGGTAGTCAAAATAACGCCTGAAGTATATGCTATGAAGTATATGAAAAGACTGGAAGAAATGGGTAAATTAAGTCATTTGCTTCTGCAAACAATTGCTTCTATTCCTATTTTGTTACAATATTTTATTTCTTTTTATACTTTTTTTTCCCCAGTTGTTATTCTTAGTTTTATATAAGTTTTTACTTAGGAAAGATGTGGTATGCAATGGAAATAATAAATATGTTTATCTGAGATCTCTATGATGAAGTGATGAGTGATGGATAAGTGATGCCAATAAATTGATCACACATTGGAATTACTGACCTTGACTTAACTTAGTTTAAGTGTTAATATTATTATTTTGATCTTGAGGAAAAGAAAAAAAAGTCTGTGAATGCAAGAACTGCTTTAACTGTCAGATTATATTTCAGACTGAAAAGAAGAAAAAGCTGTTCACAATCCCGTGTTTCTGTAAACTCACACCATCCCACGGCACAAAAATATCAGTCAGTTGTGACTTGATTACTCCAGAAAACAGGCCATTAGTCGAGTGGAAAGGAACAAAGAGGAAATAAAAGAATAATTTCACTTGAGCTCAAAGACGTTGCATGCATGACAACTGCCACCACTTTGTCCAAGGGCAATCTCCATCACATTCCTCAAAGAGGGAAGGGGCTGAGAGAAGAGGAATTCAAGGGGTTGTCCTGCAAATTCTTCTTTGTAGCTCTTGCCCAGCAGCAGAGACAGCTGATGGAACCCAAAGGCAGGACGATACCTTCATGATACCTCTAGGCCTGGTGAGCCCACCTGGATGCGCACCGGTGGTGCAACTGCAGCACCGAGGAGCACAGCCTAACTCACAGTATTTTTTACTCTGAATCTTGCATGCTCCAAATCCCTGGTTAAATTTTGCCTGTGGTATATGTAGTCCTGAGTTAATGGAGGCTTCCTCTCTTAAGCTATTCTGGTTTCCCCCCTGCACTGCCCCCTGCTAAATGGGTGGGGATGAGAGTGCTTTGCCAGTGGTGCTCTGCCAACCAGACCAGCAATTAAATATATGCCTTGAAAACCTTATTTCTGCCCTCAACACTTGATGCAAACAGATTATTTTTTTCTACAGGTCCTTCTTCCTCTCTCTGATGAAGACTTGTTTCTCTCTTCCACGACATCAGTTTCCAAGTGTTCATGGTGTAAAACCCAGCTCATACTCCGCTTCCTTGCTTCCTCCACACCTGTCTCAGATACTGTTTTTTAAGCGTCGCTGAGGCACATGTCTACCTCATATTACCTTAGACTAGGTTGTTTTTTTTTCTCCCTGCAATATTAAGTTTGATGGGCAGGAGTGTGTGGGTGTTATGTTCATATTCCTCAGGTCCAATTTATTTTTATTTGGGAAACTTTTTTTTAACAAATAGAAGTGATCAAATGGACTTAAACAACAGCTTTAAGGTATGAGGAACATTAGGAAATAGTCACTACTATGTGGAAGTGATAATGAAGTGAGGTGTATGAATTCCTGATAACCATTAGCGCAAAAAAATGTTCCTTTTATAGCAGATCCCCCACTTTGAGATGACAGCTTTTTCCTCTCTTGTGAATATGAAGTGCTAGATTATGAATTCAATAGCAGCCTCTTTTTCAGGGCATTGCTTATGAATCTGCCCTGCCCTGTCACTGCACATTATTAGCATTAAACACACATGCAGCATCATAAATTTACAAGATTCATGCTGTACCTGAAAAGCTATGGTCTAAACGAGAGATGAGAAATTCACAGCAAAACACAGGACAACAGTTCAGAAAGGCAGTGTGCAGGGCTTATTACTCTTGATTTAAGCTAAAGAGGAAGAACTGCACAAAAAGGTGTGTGTTAGCAGAAATTTGAAAGAGAAGACAGAGAGCATGTGGCAGATAGGGCAAGAGAAATACTCCAAACACAGGGCTGAAGCAGATGCTGGATCATCAAAGTGTTTGAAYGGAGAATTAGTAGGCAGGTTCCTCTCTATCTGCTGCTGGTCCATACTTCTTCAGTTTTGTTTCTAGACAATGTGGTCTGCAGTTTATCTGTAATTTTAAATGTTTAATCTGAAGGATTGAAAGGGTAGGGATATCTTTATTCTTGGCTCTGAACTTTCGGCATATGTATCACATACTGCTCTGTATAGTATTGGTGAATGAAAAGTGAGCCTGAAACTGATGCTACGAACAATTATAATTATCATGATTATTTGTTTATTTAACTATGTCTGCCAAGATGATGCATCTAAAACGTACATTCAAAATGAGCAGTCACCTGCTATGACAGTCCAACTTACTGTCTTTGAGAAAATATCTTAAATGTATGTTTCTCAGTGACTCCTTGCTTTTATTCTTTTGTCTTTGAGAGCTAGAGCCTGGGGAATCTTGGAGTTCTGTTAAGTTGAGCAGCTCTGCGAGTAATTTGCAGTACTACTCCATGAAAAAATCCAGAGTAGGTTATTAAATAGTAAATTTGCTAGTTGAGGAAAGTAGTTTCTAGTGGATTCCTATGRGGTTCAGGTAAGAAAATTAGAGCAATAACCTGATAAAGGATCAGTTTTCTGGCAATCCTTACGTTATCTGCAATACTTTATACTTTGCTAGCAAAGGGAGGTAATAATAATCAGAGCAAGGCCCATCATGAGGTTATCACAACAAGACTCCTGTGACTCTAGTAGTGTCAATGCAAGGAATGGGGAGRAAGTTTTTATTTCCTTTTACTAAGTGACATTGCTAAGTCACTCCTTCCTTGTAAGCAGTAGACCAGCCACAGTGTAGGACTGTATGTGCATTTGCAGATRGACAGGGCTTACATAAGAAGTCTCTTTCTCACACTGTTCTCCTTCCTGAACATTAGATCTGCCTAAGTTCTTCCCTCCAGCAAACTCTTCCAATCAATTTTTTTCAGACACCTAAATATACCCTGAAAGTTTTCATCACAGGGGTATCTCAGATGACAATTAATGCTGAATATCTCTGAATATCTCATTCCTTGGTATAAGCRGAAAGTCCAGCATTTCAAGGTGTGAGAAGAGTTAAAAGTCTCCAGTTTCTGAAAGAGCTAAGTGGATAGACCAGCATTATTTCATAGTTTCCTCTAACATTTTGAGATTATGTTTAAGGTGGAGCCTAAAATTTCAGTAACCCTTAGGCTTAGATTTTAACGTTTAAAACATATGTGTATGTATTCTCATGCTAGTGGAACCAGTCTAAAATAAAGAATAAAATTCAAATATGGTAGTTACGGATTCTCCCTCCTTATCTTTATTATTATTATTATTATTCTGCTAAAGATACGTATCATTACAAATCACAGCTGCATAATTTTTTCAGTGGGATATCTTATTTATTGAAACCTACAGATTTGAGTCCAGTGAAAACATGTCAGAAATACTGAACAAATAGTTGCAAATGATTGGACTCTTTTTTGGAAAACGTTGGAAGATCCTCATTTAGCATTTATAGAATCAAATATGTTATAATTTTTCAAAATAAAATTTGAGATCAAATTAACTTTCAATAAGAAATTTTAAAAAAGGCTAAATAAAATGCTTCATTATGGGTTGATTACAATATTGAATATACAGAAATTTCTGTGCAGATGCTCTTTCCAATTCCAAGAAAAATGCTCATTTTATTTTCTTTGAGAGCAAAAAAGCCCCAATTATTCATGACTTCTACTTCACTATAACATCATTATGCACTGTGCTTAAGTTTTGGACTACTGAAGGACAAGTACCTTTGTTTATCTCTCATCTATACTTCTGCCTTGTCAATGTGTACACCGTGTATCAGTTTTCTTCCTTGTCCCTTTTTCCTTTTTTTTGAAATGAGCCACTAAGTGAAGCTCATCCTCCCTGTTTCTGTAATGCCTTAATGACCATTGCCTGCTTTTAAGTAGTTTGCTGTAGAGAGAATATGAGTAATATGATCGGAATCATCTCTAATACAACATTTCTACCCCTGAGAGCCATTCTAAGCTGTTTTGTTCCTCCCAGTGTCCAGTTTCCCCTGTGTCTACTCAGGGTAGTCCCATGTCTGCCTAGGCTAGTAATGACAATAACACCTTGATCTATTCACTGGTTAATAAAAAGGTATTTTACTTGCTATTCAGGAAATGTATCAGAACAGGTGCATAAACACTTGTACATAAGCCTCCCTCCAATATACCTAAATGTAGAGGCAAATCGGCAAAWATAATATAGGATGAGTCTAAACGGAGATCTTAGAAGCAAGGTAGACTGCGATTTCCTCAGCTTCTTATGAGAAAATTTCTGAGTGGCATTGACTTGCCATGGCAGAGTGGCAGTTCACTTACTGTGGTCCCTTGCAGTTAAGTCATTAATATTTTCTCTTTTGTGTAGGGAATATTATAGCATTCATTCAGAGTAACTCCTACAGTTTATTTGGACTGTTAAAAAAAAAAAAAAGTAGCAGCCTATGTATTTTTACTTTTATTATACTTAATGGAAAGGGTCATTATTTTTATATGTGTTGCTAGTTATTGAAATTTCAAAAGGCTTTTAAGACTAAAAGCCAAGTTTTGACTGTTAGTCTCAAATTAATAGTTTTGAGAAAACATTTCATAGCCAATCACTGTCTCTTATGTAGGCATTCAGATTACAGTTACCAGGAGCAGAAATATTTCAGCTGCTTATTAAACAGATACCTTCATTTGAAAGTGAAATTTTTTATAGAGATGTCATTAACATCRTGCATTACTGCATGTTTAGCAAAGAAAGCCTCATAATTTGTTTAAACAATAATGCTAGTGCCTTWTTTGTTTGCTTTTATATTTGTAGTATACAGTATGCAAATCATTTTGATACCTAGATGTAGTTAGATCAGCTTCATGTAGCAGTCAAACTAAAGAAATACACTAAAAACTGTAACTACCYTCTATGCTCTTTCACAAAATGCTTCCTGCAATTTAGGGGCTGTGCGGTAGATAGGCTACGTGGGTTTCCTTTCTATTTATCTCTTCCTTAACCCTGCATTTGATTACATCTAAGCTTAATGCACTCCCAAAAAGCAAAAAAGTGGTGTTGCAAGTTCTGGTTAAATAAACCCAGCCTCATTCAACACCTTAAACACTATTACAAGAAAAGCACATCTCTGCTTTGTTGAACTTTCATTTTCTAGTTTAATGGGATTTAATTAAGTTCTTTCTTTAAGATGGATTCAATTCAAAGCAAGCATTTGTTGTGCATTTGCTGCAGATGTGTTCTGAGTAGCTGTGAGTAAAAAATACTGAAAGCTTTGAAATTCAGAGCCATTAGACAGCTGTGCGGTTATTAAAATTTCTTTTTCAGATGGATTTTGTAACAGTATGATATTTTCAAGTTCTTTTATCATTTCTTTAAAAATAAGTTCTGTTGTCTTGGATAAATTATAAGGTTAATAACTTTTGTATTTTGAAGGGGAAAGAARAGAAGTAGGGGAAACACTTGTGGCTTTGATCATGATTTAGCTTATAGAATAATTGGTTCTAAAAAGTCTGTGGCAGAATCTTTTTAAACAACAGATTTAAAACTAAGTGTTTTTAGTTACAGATCTGATTTCAGATTTGTGAATCCTGAGAGTTAAGCGCTGAATGACACTTTAGGAAGTTGATTCTCCTTTTAAAGTAACTAAACTTGGAATGAGAAGTGTATCTTATTATAAAATCTTTTCAAACAAACTACTGGATATGTGCACTCAGGAAGAAGCAGATCTGTGGTTATTGTGTTAAGCACTCCTATTGCACAATTCTATTGATCCTCCATTTTCTCTGCACCATATTCCCAATTTTCCTTAAGATGCAGACAGTAAAAAACAACAGGTACGGTTTAAAACTTGCTTTCCCCCTTGCCTTGCCTTCTCCTCCCATTTGCCCCACAAATTAGGTTAGCTGACATGTGGTTTGGATTTAGTGTATTGAAAGAGATGCCTTCTGAACCCCAAAATATCTGTCATCAGTCAGCAAACATAGTTTGCGCTTGACTTTCAGGAAATATTTCTTGTGAGAGGGCTGTCATATCTTTTGTTATATGACTTGAAAAAGTGTTTATCTCCCTCTATGGCTTTATAAAGCAGCAAGCTCATTTAAATAATTGTACAGTCATTTAGTTAATGTGTTCTTTTTTAAACTTGCCTAACTACAGTGAATGTAGTTTTGATGGCAAAAGAACCCCTTTTATGTAACAGCTTTTTTCTTCTCCCCCCTCCACCCCTACCTTGCAAAATAAATGCAACACAATTATTTTACTGCCGAGAAATTAGCTCATTTGCAAATGCCACCTTGGAACACAAGAAGAATGGCATTTATTGAAGCACTAATAAAGGCACCATGTTAGAATAATTTTATGCTGACGGGCCCACAATCACTCAATATTTTAAGAGCTGTCATCACACCAGCATGAGCTGCATGCAAAAGTACAAATTTATGCTGTGACATCATGGCACTAAGAGTATAATTGGAATAAAATTACAATGCTTCACTCCAGCATTCACCGGAAAGACAGAGCACTTTAGATGCCCACCCTGGGCTGATCCTTCGCTATGCATCACTGTGTCACATATTCTGTTAACACATGAAGTATTGTGACACAGATTTCTGAAGAGTTCAATGTGTCCTTCAGGTATTTCCAGAGTGAGCCTTCAGTGGGTACTCAATGACCTGTGCTGTTAATACACAGTATGCTGCACACTAGCAGAAAGCTGAAAGAATCACAAATCAGCAAAAGCCACCATTTTAACTCCTTAGATATGGATAATTAAGCAAGCAGTCACTATACAATGGCTGAGGACCTAATACTATCATTTTTTAGTGAGTTAATAAATTCCAGTCATAGCCTGCGGTTAAATGCTAAGCTTCAACAAATGAGCACATCTACATAAGAACTGTAACTTTAAAATTCAACCTTTTGACTTTTACTATATCTTTATTCCTTATTCCAACTGTGGGAGGCGGAGGCTGAGGTGGAGGCAGAAGGGGAAAGAAAAGCTAACGATAGATGTAGGTGAGAAATAGAGAAGTGCAATGAATTACATGTCATGTTTAGACATAATATTCCGCTCACAATCTAGCATTTCCTACCCAGGCTACAAGCCCTCTCAGCATAATCAGACACACTTCGCACTGCTGCGTGAGCAGAGGTGTTGATTCTGATTTTTCTTGGACTGCTTTGTCCCATTAGCTACAGCGAGCTTCTACCAGAGTCAATGAAACAAGAAGTGCATCTGCATGATTAAATCTAGTTAACCAGATCCTGATTTTATTAGCCTGAGTCCTGAAAAGGAGTAATTGTCTTGCAGGGTATTCACTGGTGCTGGTGTTAAGCTAATGCAAGGGAAATTAAGGCAAGGATAGGTGGTGGGAGCAGGTGACTTGAAGAAACGGGAGAACTGGGAGATGCAGTTTTTCAACAGCAATTTGGATTTGATTATGTGCATATAGTCATGGCTATTGGAGGAAGAAAAGTTCCCACAGTACTTCATATGCCTTGCTCAATACACCTAATTGTGCTTTTTAATAGGGCTGAAATGAGATCACCTTTCTTGTTAACCTTTGGGCTAATGAAAACCAGATTTAAGACTGAACCTGAAGCTGACATGAGAGGGTTGGGGAAGTGATGAAAGCACCAGCCCAAAAGCTCCTTATCCTTTCGGGGGGTCCACGCCAGGTGCCGCTGAGTGGCCATGGTGAGCATGGGCAGTGCAAAGGAGGTGCCAACCAGCCCTGGGGTTGCTGCATCAAACCCACAGTTAAAAAAAKCCTTTTTCCACCCCTGTGGCCTCCAATAAATAATGCTGTTTGTAACAGTTACTGGGAATATATGACATCCTGATGACAGTCACAAAAGAGGGCTTGTGTAGGAAGCCAGCAAAACTTTCTTCATTTGTAGATTTAGACCATTGTGGCTACAGCAGTTATTAGTAATATTAAAAAATTACATATTCTTTTTTTCTTGGCGCAAGCCATGTCTGTGAATTTCTGCTGTTTAGCTAAGTACTCTCCATGAAAGTAGCCACAGACTCATTGTGCTAACCTGATTAGTCATGGTGAATTCAAGATCTATGTAAATTCACTTACTTGTTTATTTGCAATGTAGGTGGAATCAAAAACAAATAAATAAAACCTAAGGGAAATTTAATCACCCATCATAAATGTTTTATTTAATCTGGAATAAAATATGGCATTGTATTTATGTAATTTAACACTTCTAAAAAATTAATCTAAGCTGATTTTGAACATTGGTCTCACATTTAAGAAGTGAAAAAAATAGGAAAATAAGGAAGATCTAACAGTATTTCTTCATTTTTATGTATTTATTTATTTATTTATTCTTTAGTTGCAGCTGCATGAACTCAGAAAAAATTTCAATATAAATTCAATTTTTTCCAACTACACTATCAGTTCAAATTCTACTTATTTCCTCCTATTTTAAAAGAATAACTAAATAATATAGAAAGGTTGCATGTAAGAAAGCAGTTGTGTAGTTGGAAAAAATTGTAGGACAATCTGTAGGACAATCTGTAGGACTCCCAGAAGTACCATTTTTACCTTTCCTTCCTTTTCTGTGCCCATGCTTCCCAGGCAGAAACTGCCTGTTGGAGAAGGCGAACTCTTTTCAGCTAGTGGCTGAAATGGCATCTCCCAGCACCCAGAGACAGGACCAATCTGGTGGCTATCACGTTGTGTTAGGAMGGAGAGATAACAACAACAGGTCCGCAGTCTGCCAACACAGAGACAAGGGTAATCCTGTTTTTTCCTTTTTTGTTTTTATTTTTTTTCTTTTTTTTCCTCTAATCTTCTCTTAATGGTTATCCATCTCTCCCATTTGGATTACAATAGATGATTTTAAGTAGGGGTGCTCTTAGACCCAAGAGACTAGAAATACATTTCACTGATATGATTATCAGGCATGGGATTCTAAGACTTAATTGGTCCTCGCATTTTTGGATGACTTGCTGCTCTGAGATGAGCATGTGCTGAAATYGCCCGTCTGGAGAATATCCAGTGGGCGTAGAAATGGGAAGCTCTCCCAGACTTGTGAAGTTGGCAAACATAATGAGGTGTATCTTACAATAACTGCTATTTCATATAGTTTTGCTTCATTCTCTTCGTCTCATTTCCTTCTAAACACATATGTTCGTTATTTTTGAAATGCACATGCCTGGTCTATTTATAACACAAGTAAACAAGCTGAACAAAGTCAAGATTATTTTAAAGCCAGGGGAAAAAATAGCAGAAAGAGAACAAACTTTTAATTGTTCTGGACTAAATATTATCTCTATGCCATTCTTTCATGCTCCAGGAATCCTGTGGAGATAATTAGGAACTATTGCTCCAGTTTAGCAGCTCTGTGAAGTGGTATAGGCAGGAACATTAAGTGTTAGTGAAGGGTCTTTCTTTGAAAGAGAGCCATCTCAAGAGACTATTTTGTAGCTGTTGCCTCCATACCTTCTTTAGGGTCGGAGTTTGGTTAGCAAAGCCTGTCCCTGCAACACCAATTCCAGCACATAAGACATCTCAGGAAGCCTTTCTTAGCAGAGAGCAGGTCTTACAGGCATGGAAAATTAAGGAAAGTAATTGTGAAACTGTAAAATACTTTATTTTTGCAAGCTTGCCTGGGCATCTCWTTGACTCTTTGAGTTTATTGTTCATGAAAGCAGTTTCACTGTCACCAGAAAAATCCTACTGAAGCAAAACTTTTGCCTTTATCTTGACTTTGTGCCAAAAGCTTGTTAATCAGACACTGGTAGAACTTCCATCTCTTAAGTGTGTGAAATACCTGGGGCCTGCAGGGACCGGTCTGCTGGGAGGATACTCTGCAAGGCACAAGGAAGAGCCCTTGTAAATTGCCAGATAAGATGTACCTAGAGCAAAAGGATGGGATTGCCAGGAAATAATGGCTATTACGATACAAGGCAGCTACCTCATCTTAAATATTCTTAGAAATCCATCACTTTTTATTTGAAACTATAATACCTGTTTRTTTATTTATTTAAAAGTGCAGGTGGTTAATTCAGTGTAAAATTTTGTAAATTTTTTTATGTATTTTCTAATGAAAAAAAAAGCATATCTGTCCCTACTGTGTGTTACACACTCTTGGTTGTAAAATATAACCTGTTTGATATCATAATCTTTACGCCTTTTCTTCAGTGAGGATTGAGTCACTCGAAGTGTAAGTATGGGATAATATCCAGTGTAATGTAATATCCAATAAGATAATATCCAGTACATTTCTAAGGACTCTATGAAGTAGGACTTYGAAAACAGATGCAAAGGAAGAAGCCAAAGTAAGCCAAAATATGTCCATAATGCTGAAGTTAATGAAAGGGGAAGAGAACATCTGGTGAGGAGGCTGGACTTGTCACAAGGCAGGAATACTGGGCAACTAGAAAGACTATGTCCTATAGAAACCATCAAAGTCCTCTCTGTCAGTCCCAGGTGCCAATTGTGAGACTTCTCTTGGTTGCTGCAGTTACTACTGGCCCTGCTCTTTGCATAAAAGGGAATCAAATTAATATTAAAATTAATTATTTAAAAATATTTCCCAGAAACTCAAGTTCCGAGGTAGTATAAGACCCCATAGGTCCAGAATCTGGCTCAGAAAATCCTCTGCATCCTTTGCTCAGCATCACACACATCAGGGTGGGTGATTAAACTGAGGACAAAGCTCCTGTCTGGTGATTTCTGAGCAGGGACACATTTTTTTTCCTCTCTGCCTCAGCATCAGTACGGTGGTGCCTCTGACTTGCAAAACACAAATTGGCTTCAAGAGGAATTCATCTGAATAAGGACGGCGGGAGTTTTGCTCATTGAGAACTGTAAGGGTTTACAAGCAGTGCATCCATTATGTTTTATTGTATGCATGCTGCTGCTTGTCCTTTCTTGCTTCCTTGCAGTCCACTGGGAAAGCTTAGCAGCAGCTCCAAAGAAATTGTTTAGGAGGAACAATTAAGAGTAAACTCTCCCCRAGCCTGGAGGTTATGCAATAGGAGTTTACACAGGTACCTCCAGGTATGGTATAGGGCCATTTTACAATATTTAGCTGTAAACTGAGGGTGACTTTTTTCCTTTTTTTTTTTTCCTTAGGAGATAGAGATCTATGCTGCATGAGCTCTTACAGAGTGCATTACTGAGTTCTGTTTTTATAAATTTTGTCTGTTACATTCTTGATATAGTTTTATAGTTTTCAGCTTTTTTAACCTGTCAGAGAAAAATAAAGAAAATATTATTTATTCAAGATTTAAGGTTTTTTTTTCCTTAATAATTAAAAAAAATGTTTTTATACTAAAACTGTTGAGGATTGCTTTGTCTTAATATGTTTGAGGGTTGCTTTGTCTTAATATGTTCTGCTCCCTCTATGATTGACGCAAATATGGGTAAATCTCACTCTTGGGAGTGAAAAGCAACTATTTCTCATCAATACTTATGCTTTTCATCATTCTATTTCTAACCAGTCATCCCAAATCAGAGGTTATAGTAAAACTATGCACATTAATAAACATTTATCCTGTTTTCTAAAATGCTCTTTGCAGATATGAGCTTGTAAAGTTAAAGAAGTGACAAAGCCACTGAGGCTTACAAACCTTCAAATAATGGCAATTTGAAAAATGCAATCACAATAAATGTAATAGACCTCTACTATGGTTAGAAGTCTCCCATGCAGTTGCAAAAGAAAAAAAGCTATTATAGTGACTTCCAATGATTTAAGGTTTGGTGTTGGATGAAGGCTTGAGTCTGACATTCTTTTTGTTTTCCTTTTAAACAAAGAGAGTGGATTGGATGAGCAGGAGTTCTTCTTTGTTATAAAAAATAAATCAAGCATGAATTTCTCTTTATAGGATCTCTTTTCTGTAGAGCATAAATAAGGATGGAACCCCAAGCAGTGAAATCCTGAGTTCTGGCATGTAATTCAAGAAATGCTGCAATACTTTCACAGAAAAGGAAAATATGTAGTTTGCCTCCTAAATCTAATCTTCCACTATTATTCAAAAGAAGAAGAAGGAGATGAAGAAACAGATGAGAGCCACAGTTTATTTTTTCYTTTAATTAATTTTGTGGACTCAATTCAGCAAATGCAGTACAGTACCTGTGAATCCCCACTGACTCAGTAGGCAAGTCCTGCATAACACATCCTAACAGTCAGTTCTGGTGCTGGATAGGGAYTACTTCCCACTGTGGCTGTGATCATTCCTGGTAACTTGTGGGATCACAGGAAGAAACTTCTTTTGGGAGAGGGCATGTTGCTCTTGCCACCACCATGTGGACTGATCTGGGCTCAATGTTAACAGCCACTGCCTGCAAATCTTTCTTTCCCTGGGTCAAGCACATGCTGTGTGTCAACACAAAAATGGRAAAAGTCCAAACTTTCAGGTTCAGGAATTCCTCTGTGTGACTCATTTGATCCAGGAATTTCAGAGCTATTCTAAAGATTGGTAGGTCTTTACAATCTTGCTTTTTAGTTTTGCAGGTGTAATTTTATTTATCTCTGAAATATTTCCATTGTAAAGTAAAACTGAAAGTTTTTTAATCTTATGCTCTATGTACTTGACCCTATTGCAGGTGAAATTAAAGCATGTTTTGTTTTGCTAATGGTTTCATGTCTGTTAGAGCTGTAGGAGAAGCCTGAATCTCACTTGAACAGCCCATGTGTGCATCTCAGGGAAAGGGGCTATCGGTTTGATAAGCTTGCAAGCAGAAGATGCTTCTGGTGAAAATGTGTGGTGGCTCTCAGGGAAGCACTGGCTGAAGTCAACAAACAGATGCCATATGCTTCAATAGCCTATCACTTGAATCGTTATATATTTGTTATTTTCTCTACCTTCGAAGACAGAGAGTTTGCATATTTTCCTTGCTTTGAAAGGCATTAATCTACACACAGAAGTAAGGGTTCAGGCCAGATTTCATAATGCCACTTAGAAAGAGGCCCAATTTTGCATGACCGTAATAGATTAAGCCCAAGTGTTTATTTTTGAATCGATTCTTATTGATTCCGAGAACGCAGCTATTTAATTGCATATTCAGTCTTCCTAACTGTTTGTAACAGCTACTTGGTATGCTAACGGTATTGCAGCCTAGAGGGCTACATTTTCAAAGCAGGGTGCGCAAATCCCATTAAYGGGAACACGGACTGGTTGTTAATGTGTAACTCTCCATGTGTGCACTTCTGAGCAAAATTTGACCTCAGCTGTCCATGCTCTAAGGCATGACTTTTATGATTGTGTATGCACAGAGACTATGCTGGAGACATTTTCTGCCCTTTGTTGTTGTTGTTGTTTTGTTTGTTTTGGTTTTGATTTTTTTGGTTATTTTTATTTTATGAAGACGGACAGATTATCTGGAGCCTCTGAAGCACCTTACCGGAGTCGTTATCAGTGCGGTCTGACCCATCCTGGTCAACATACTCTGTCGGGCTCCCCCCTGCATAACTCCCTAACTAACAAGCCACTTGTGATTTCATCAGAAGCGGATTTAACGTGAATGGGACCTTTGTGGACCATTCTGTTCCGTCTTTCTCAGGCGCAAATGCCAACACGGTCAGCATCTAGAAACTTGCTGTTCCTTTGTAATGGGATCTGCATTTAAATTAGATACTCCACCAGCTGAAGGGTACCCGTGCTAGCTTTGCTTTCACGGAGCCAGAGGAAAACCTGCCAACCCTGCCTGCACGRCTGTGCCTGAAGGCTTTATAGGCTGCTTGCATGGCTGGCGAAGAGCATCGTATCTTTAATGTAGATATTTTGTTTCTGCCACACCATTGGCAGTACAACATTGCAAGTAAATCCTATTATTTTTCCTTCTTTTCTAACGTATTATTTCCACACATATGATTTACAAAAGATGTTATTTCCGAAGTTTGGGTTTAAAGCTTAACATTTGTTGGATGACACCTATCTCAGTGYTGTATTTTCTTTTATTATTCTTTTATCATATATAAATAAGCAGGATACCCATTTGCAGATTTACTSTTAAAATCTCATTTGTTTAATCTTTGTATTGAGTATCTAAATCTGCATTTTTAAAGAGTCTTTTTTTCTGCTCTTGTATTTCTTTTCTAAACTGCATCTTTCTTTCAAAATAGAAAAAAAAAGTAAATCTTAACTCCTTCATGTAATTAAAGACCAACATGCACAGAATGCATTTTGGTAGAAAAGTTATTTTTTCCTGAGATCATAAAGTATGTTAAGAGAAGTAACATTGTGTGAAAGGTGCTGTAAAAGAGCAGYTTATGTTGTAGCAATGTCAAGGAGAATTTTAAACATCTCTGTATTATACAAACTAGCTCATTGAGGAACAATTACAAAAAATAAAAAATGTTAAAGGTGAGGTTATGCGGGCTCTGGTGAGGACGCACCTGGAGTATTGTTGGCAATTCTGGGATAAGGGTAGGGAGCTTCTAGYAATACTTACGAGGAGCTCCTAGAGAGTGTCCAGTGCACACCAACAAAGATGATGAAGAGACTGGAGCATCTTTCATATGAGGAAAGACTAAGTGAGCAGGGCCTGTTTAGCCTAGAGAAGAGAAAGTTGAGAGGAGATCTGACTAATATGTACAAACCTGAAGGGTAAACGTAGGGAGGAAGGGACGAAACTGTTCTGGATGGTGGCCAGTGACAGAACAAGGAGTAATGAGTATATATTGAAACACAAGAAGTTCCATCTCCATGTGAAGAAGAATTTCTTTGCTGTGAGGGKGACAGAGCCCTGGCACAGGCTGCCCAGGGAGGCTGTGGAGTCTCCTTCTCTGGAGATCTTCCAAACCCCCTGGAGTTTCTTCCCCCRCCCTGTGCCCCGTGCTCTGGGTGTCCCTGCTGGAGCAGGGGGTTGGACTAGATGATGCCTAGAGGTCCCTTCCAACCTTAACTATTCTGTGTTTCTGTGTTACAAAGGTAAAAGAGTATTTCAGTATTTCATATATGCAACCCACTGTTGGTTAGCTAATYTTTTGCTTTTTTATTTTTTTTGTTGCTGTCATTTAAAAAAAAAAAAGAAAGTGACTTCTTTTTCTAGAAAAATGAGTTGTATGCACATTAAAAAAAATYAGTAGTAGTAGCTAGAATGTAGATGGTGGTTAACATACTTATCAGTGTTGAGATACAACAGGGACCATACCATATGAGAGCAAAGTGCTGTGGTGAAACTTATAATTTGAAGGTGGATATTTACTTTTTCTTTTATTATTTCTATTTTTTTAATGCTTATCTTCTGTGAATTATATTGAAAAGTCAAAATTCACCCCTTACCTAAGAGGAGACTTATATTCATGAACATGRCTCCTCACAGCCTTGCAGTGTTCCCAATGCTGACCTTCAACTCAGAAATCCAACTTGGTATCAGGCCGCCTCTTCTGAATTTAAAACTTTTTTTAAAAAGCTTATATCAAAGCATGAAACACATCACATCAAATGGCAAGATTTTTCTAGGGAAGGAAGGCACATCATAGTTTAGTTGTGAAGTGTGGTTTCTTTGAGTGTAGAAGTCCAGAAGTAGGTGTTCAAATGGACTGCAGAATTTAAGAACAACTCTTATATACAGCTAAAAYAAGTCCTAACACTTCTATATGTGCAAAAAACATTTAAACAGATGCTTGCTTGTTTTTATAATTCTGTTTCACTCRGAAGATTAGGAATTGCAACAATGTCTCAGATAATTTAGATATTTGAAAGAAAATTCACAAAAATTTTTGGAAATATGTCAATTTCTGGAAACAAATTGAATCTTCAGTAGGATACCAGACCTTTCCCAGTACTTAGTTCTGAGAAGAAGCTGTCTGCAGTGAAATACCTTTAGGAGCTGGATTCCTGCAATACCTTTAAAGATATATATAGGCAATTTACTAAGGGTCTAAAGGTAGCATAAATCATAACGGATATCTAAATGCACTAGGGCATTTAAGGGCATGCCCACAACAAATGTTTCTAGAGAATTAAATTAAAAAAGAAAAACAAGGAAAAAAAACCCTTAATCATTAGTTGAGAAGCTTCAAAATCTCTCTGCTACAAGCAACAATCAAAAACTATTTTTCTAACTAATAAAATATGATAACCGGGAGAAAATATGACTGTAAAAAATATGACTATTTTCTTGAGCTTTTTCTGCTGTAAATCTTCTGTGGTTCAGGATCTGGCCTTGGCCTCACAAGTTTATTTATAAGTCAAGTATTAAGAGAAATATGCTTATTTGGGGAAGATATCTTTTATTCTGCTTCATTTGATCATTTAAATCTTTTACTTTTGGGAGAGCATCATGGTAAATTAYTGAATTGAGACCAACTTGTTATTTGTCATGTTCAGAGGTGAGCTAGTTAATTGCTGCCTTGACTCTATGTGCTTTTTGGCCAATCAGTCGGATGAAATTTTAAGATCTCTCATGGACAAAGAATCTGCTTTTCATTTTTCCTCCTTGAATATTTTGCTGGTGGCTAARGGGTAGGTTGAAAGGAAAGTTCTGTACAGAAAAATTGTCCGTGTTCTCCTGTTTCTGCTTTTAAAACCTCATGTCATTCTTGTTCTTATTCTTAAAGTGGATGCTGTTTGGGAGCACAGCTTGTTACTGGATGCATGCAAGCATCAGCATTTTGATACATAGGTAAATGATCTGAAAAATGCTTGTTGAAACCCATATAGATGCCATTTTGTCATTTGAATTGGCAATTAGGTAATTTTCAATGCTTTTTTTTTTTTTTTTTTGTGGCTACTAAACTCTATCAGTTAAGAAAAAGACAAAGAGTAATAAAAAATAACACAGAATCTGTAGTTGTAGGTGATACTAGTTTAGTTTGCAAATATGAGACATTTTAATTTGCAATCCAAATCGTTAACAGTAATTCTCTTTTCTGTTTCCAGGACCTTACCTTACATACATATATCGTTATTACCTTGCAATAATCTACATAGTAATTTACCTTGCTTGCAATTTCTACCCAAGGTAAAATATTCAGCATATAAAGACAATATAGAATGCTCATTGAAATTTCAGGTTTCACCTTTTCTTTTGCAACTCAGGAAGCAGAAAAGCAAAATTGCATGAAAACATAATTCCTTGGCCTTTGAGACCTTAAACGCCCTTGGCAGCTCTTTTCCTTCGGAGTGATGGTGCATCTCCTTCTGTTGTAGTGTCTGGTTATGTCAGACGAACTTATCTGCATGGTGGACCTGGAGCATTTGCATGCAAGTGTAGAAAATAGCATCAACTTCACCATCTGCAATCCCAAATGTCTTCATTTTTACTTGCCTGCCTACAAAAACGTAATGTGTTTATATCTGTGTACGCTTCAGTAACTGCTGAAAAAAAGCACATAGAGACAACTTTTAAAGCTTTGGTCAAGGAATGGTGAGAAAATATTATTATTAAAATCCTTAATAAAAGGCAATGGAGGAAACATGGTTTTGAGTTTTAAGTGATCTTCAAGTTAAGAGTTTATTGCTTTTCATGATTACTTCAATGGTATTTCTTCTGTGTGTTCAAGCAGGAACTCTTTTCAGTTTTGTTTTTAATGAGTTATCTACTTTTTACTGTACTGACTATATAAATGCATGTGTGTTCTTCTGCCACAAGGACTATGCATTRATGCTCACTGCATGTTATTGATTTCAGATTATTAAAAAATACAGGATATTTTTCATTCTTTATACTATTCCTTTGCTAACTTATTAAAAGGGCAATATGAGTTCAGATTTTTTTTCAAGAAACTAAAATATATCTTTGAGGTTTAGCATACATATGCTTCAGCACCAAGAAGCATCTCCGTGCCAATCCCTGGATCTCTGAGCACACAGTTTTTGCCGTGTAATAAATTTTTACAATATTTACTCAACATAGGCTAATGAAATAGTTACATGCAGTTTCTATTGAAAGAAAGAGAATCAGCAACTTATTGGAAGTTGTTYCTGGTTAGGAGACAAAACTATGGTCTTTAGAGAACAGATATATTTGTGAGTTTAATAAACTAAGCTGGCTAACAGTGACATGTCATCTTTTTTCTTTATACATCTTTCGATTAATTATATACATAGAAATTTTTGAGTCCATAGTAAGCACTAGTAGTTTGAAAGGACTATCTGGGGGAAAAGACTACTTGGTAGTATTGAATCTTGAAGAAGCAGTGTCTTCCAGAGGTCAGTGAACTATATTTCTTCTTATTGATTTAATGGGGAGAAAAGATTATTTTTATACACAATTGAAAGCACTTGATTGACTCTATCTCTGTGTATATTTCTATATGTAAACAAATATTTTCTCTGTAGATTATTATTCCTCTTCTGAGCTGAGAAGCTAAGTTCATTCTGGACGAATAGAATTTAGCATAACTCATTAAAAAAATCTTTGCTAAGTGCATGAATTTCCCCCTGAAGTTTGTCTGAAAGATCACTTTTTAGAGGCCATTGATTAGTGGCAATATTATTTGTAAACTAGATTATGTGGCAATTATTTAGCTTTATTAACGATCCTTTATATAAGTATAAAAGTCTACTGAACAAGGAGAATCCCTAAAGTAGAAAACAAGCCTTTTTCTGACAAAGTTCAAGAAACTTTTCTTGCTTTTGTCTTATATTATGCAAAGTGGAAAAGTTCTCACATGCAAAGCTCTGTCTTTGTGCTGTGAAAACTTCATAATGTCAATCTGTCACAGCATAAATGACGTTCCCTCGTTACCAACTCGCAGCAGCCTAATTCAGGCTTTTTAGCTCAGCATCAGTTCCTGCATTCTTCAGTGCTCCTGACAGGCCTCGCAACACTGTCGTAAGCACTRCTTAATAACAGGCAGCTGTTTTCTTGACAAATGTTTTTCAGTTTTTCCATGCAATATCCTTAGGACTACCTATCTGACAGTTAACAGTGCAAATATTTCGCAGCATTTATTATATATGAATGTCTGCGCTTCACAGAGACAGAAAATACATGTAAGAACCGTGTGACTGTGGGACAGTAAGGATATTCCATTTAAGAAAAGTGAAATGCCTCCTCTGTGGTTGCTTAGAGAACCTCATGTTTCTAGTAGAACTGTATTTAGAAGGTAAAAGCATCAAAAGGCATTATATCGTAGGAAACTGGAAATGATTTTTTAAAATTTAAACAGAGACAATCTATACCTTTATTTATGTAAACAGCCAATTCTTTATATCATTTTTTTAAGGAAAATTGTATTGCAACTACTCTGCTTATATAGCAGGCAGCAGTGCCTAGCCAGTGTAATTATTGTGTATTTCTAGCTTACTTCAAATTTTGATTCAATCAGAATCCCTACATCTGACAACCTATAATCAAACAAAGGGAGTACTCTAGTAGGTGGAGATTAACAGAAGGGAATTAAACTGTCATTTTGCAACAGCTTAGACCAATATGAAAGCCCATTTATGAGTCTCTCAATAAATATCCCTTTTGTTTTGTCTAATTGCTGGTTTGAATGTATCAGACTCATCAATGGGATTAGGGTTAATAGATGTTTGGTCATGCATAACATGCAGAGGAGGAATCTGATACACACACACACAAAAATTGCACTTAATGAGCTTAGCAAATGTTTGCCATATTTTTAATGAACCCTGAGGCTGTCATTTAGAAATGCTTAGCAACTGCTTTTCCATCCTTGAAAACAGAGCAACTGAAGGACATTAACACTATGTACACCATAAATAAAGTGAGCTATTTAAAGATGCCAACTGGGAGGTGGGAACGATGACATTTTCTGTGCAGGAGCCAGTGATACTTAACACTTGGGGTGTGTGTTAGATGTCTCACAACCCAGATGGGCAGCTCTAGTTTCCTGCAGGGAATGGGTGTGAGAGTTTGAAGGAGATCAAATAACTGCGTTTTAAAAAGAAGTTAAACCTGTTTATGATGCAGCTTTCAAAATCATTCCTCTACGACTTCTTTTTTCTCGCCTTCCTCATCTTGTGGTCAAATTCTTGCAGAGAAGATTTTAAAAAAGCAGATTATTTGTTTGCATCATCTGCTCCAAGCTTATCATTTCTGCTTTTGCCATTAAGCAGAACGCTTCCTTAAGCAAGTGATGTGGCAAAGAATGGGCAAACTCTGGGGGACTGATTGCACAGCAGATTTAATGATCCATTCATTAGCCTCTGGGACCTGTGCCTGAAACCAGTGCAGTCTGATTAATGGGGAATTATTGGAGCAAATCATGTGTCATGTGGTGTAGTTATTTTGACTGGACGTAACAGATTCAGGTTTTTCTTGGAGAAGGGCCCGATTTGATACAATAATGAAAAAAAATGCCATTCAGATGGATTATGTCTGTAGTAAATGAATGCTTTTTAAGATTTCAGTTGCCATAGAGGCAGTAGATCTAAGATCTTTTGTCTGTACAGAGAAATCTTTGAAAGATCAGCTCTTAAGACCTTGGAGGGAGGAAAAAATTCTCCAGACTGAACTAGCCTTTAAATTCASAATCCTGCTGTGATCTGTCAGAGCAGACCCTGCTGTGTCTTGTGGATAATATTTTTAAAGAAATTTGAATAGTAGAAGAAAAAAACAATATCATTAGCCTAGACAGTTCACAAATGTCATCAGACAAGGCTGTGATTGCTGGAAACTAACGTTTCACATGTGCTGTTTTAGTTTATGCAATGAAGAAGCCTTGAATATTATATCTGTTAGACTAATGTGCACGTACCAGGTAGCGAAAAACTAGAGTGATTTTAAAAGGGAGACGAAACAAGGAAGGCATCAAAATGTCTTTCATCTAACACAGTATATATGA
Source organism: Nothoprocta perdicaria (assembly GCF_003342845.1). NCBI lineage: Eukaryota > Metazoa > Chordata > Aves > Tinamiformes > Tinamidae > Nothoprocta > Nothoprocta perdicaria. The sequence continues at coordinate 2,342,202 of NW_020456110.1, forward strand.
CTCGTAATATCAATGATATTGGCATTCAAGAATCATGTCTTTAATTTGCATGTATGGAGTTGCCTACATGGACAAGATACTTCAAGTTATTTTTCTCTCATTCTGCTTTTAACTGATATTCTATCTGTCTTGAAATTACAGAGATAAATACAATACATATCCTCACCTTACCTTTGTGCCAGAAGAAGTGTCAGCATACACACTTCTGTATCTTTGAAGCATTTTTTCTGCTTTTCATCTATAAAACATTTTACTCAAAGAACTAATAGGCTCAGAAGTCTTCTTTTGGTTTGCAGAGACTTCTCTGTCTATGCTGAAATCAATTCAAAATCACAAATAACTGGAAATATATTCATATAATAGTCATGCTGTTCCATATATCAAAGTCTGGTCTTATATCAGTTCTTTGTGAAGATGCATCCACTTTGCAAATATCTGCCTCTATTTTATTCACATTTGAGTTTATAGAAAACAGTTACCTTAAATGTTTTGGAAGGAGTTTACTCAAAAACAATATAAAGTTTTGGAAGTGAAATAAAGTTATATGTCGGTTCACACCTATATAAAATTTTATGGGGTTTTCTGTCGGTTAGGGGATTTCAGTTTGAAGATCATGTCCATCACTGATAATATTGCTTACCTATCTTGGTACCTTGTGTCTGACATGCTTTATTCCAGCTGGAGCAAAATGAATTTAGAATTGCATAGCAATAACTTCACATTTCTCAAACTTTGTAGGACCATTAATGCTTCATCATAATTTAAAAAATAACCATAGTTTTTAAAAAGTCCTCTCCACTCTTAAAGGAGAGATGAAAAAAAATAAAACAAACAAACAAAAATCCTTTAACAATTAGAAAAATAATTTTGAGTCAACAAAACCTTGAGGAGAAAGTGTGGTGTCTAGTGACATAGCTGGTTTCATCATTGTATTGCAAGAAAGAATGGATGCAGAAAAATTAATAAAGAACAGAGAAGAATAAGGGCCACAATGGCAGCACAGGCAGGTCCTGGAGAGAACAAGGAAGCTGGTACAGAGCTGCTTGGGGAATTAATGTCCTTACAGATGGGCGGCATCATCCTTTCACCAAATGCATATAATTGTGAAAGGAAGGTTGAATAACAACATAGAAGGTTAAAAGATGAGATAGTTTAGGACAGGGGGAAATTGTAGATTTTTTTTTACGAACTTTTAACTTTTGCAGTTGTTCTTCCAGACACCTAAAATTATACAGAAAATTATTTATTGCTCTTACAGTTTGTGCTGAGGGAGAAAAGTGGTGCAGGATGCCCCTTTTCAAGTTCAATTTGATGCAGGACAACAGAAGCCCATCTACTTGGTCCTAGGCACTGTGACTGAAAAAATATATTGGGAGACAGAGATGTTCTCACTGATAAAGCAGGCACTTCAGTACCACGGCAGCAGTCATTTATTTGTTTAACTCCTTCCCTGCCTCCTACTCCCCTTTTTATTTTTAATATATATTCTCATTCATACTGAGCAAGGACTGCACTCTTGGCTGGCAGCCTTTGTGACAGGTAACTAGTTACTCCAACAAAGAAACCAAGTGAAGTCTTACTAAGTCAGAAAAACTCTTGCAAATTAACTTCTGTTTCCTGTTTGTCCTGACCAGGAGACTTTGAAAAGTGTGTTATGGCAGGTACCGTTCTCATATATGTGTATTTCTGCACATAAATATGCAGAATGGGGAGTGTAGGGAAAAGTCTCCAAGTTCATCAAGGAGAGCCTTTTGCATGATAGTCATCAATAAATCGGGAAAAGTGATGGTGGTATATTGGTCAGCATGTAAAATAACATGTCATCAGGACAGAACGTGATGTGCAGAATATCAGTGTAACTTGAAATTCATAACACTTTAACACCTGTTTCCATAGCTACAGTGTAATCCAGACATCTGAGAGGCTACCCTGCCTTTGCCAGGCCTGTCATTTCAGGGAAATAAATTAAGAAAGCTGATGGCAAGGCTTGGATTATACAATTTCTTTAAAGTACAGCAACCAGTCTTGAAATCTAACCAGGAACGAACACTGTTCAGACGAAATGGATAAAACCCATTTCCTGTAACCTTTGTAAGAAAATCTGAATGTAGCCTCCCTCATATCTTTTTTTCCCCTTCCCCCAAAATATCATATGTTATACCTGGCAGTTATATTTGCAGGATCATATTTCTTGATTTTTGAGAGGTTATGCCATATTCTTAAGTGAAGGTTTGAAAAAAAATAAACAGATGGAAAAATGAGAGGGAGCAGGGGTAGAAAAGAGATGCAGTTAAGTGAATGCTAAAGGGCAAAGCTTCAGTGCCAGACAGTTATTTGCATATGTACAATATGTTTCTGTCTAGAGGCATATTTTCTCAAAGTCTGTGTGTATATTTCTATGACTCTATATTTATCTTTATCACTGGCAACATATGTATGGCTATGAATAGAGTTGGGGTGTTTGGTGAATGATTTATGATGCTGCTTAATTTTCTTTTTTTAAATATGTGCTGGTATTGAGGAATGATCTTGTGTAGGTAGAGAAATTAAAAGGAAATACATGCATCATTTCTCAAATAGAAAATAGCAGGATTCATACAGGACACAGCTATATACATACTGACGCTTGGAGGTTGGGTGTATATATATATATATTTATTTATATATGTAATGGCTATCCATGTGTATTTTCTAGGTCAGTTAATTTGTAAAGTGTTTAACAAGGGGCTGGAAGCTGTCTTGATATTTGTAGGACTGGAACAAGTCTACACTGTGCAAAGATGAATCTCTGCTAGTCAGACATGGCTGACAGAAGAGATCAGAAGTTCAGCTAAAAATTATGTCTTGCACTTGGTAATTTGTGACATTGCAAGAAAGAAGGAGGAGAAAGCTATCTAAAGGTCTCATATTTAGTAACTGTTCCCTTATAAAATCATGGATCTATGTGGGTAAACACCCTGGTGTAAGGATATAGCCCTACAAGGTCTATATTAGTGATATGCTTGGTAAATGGCAATAACAACTGTCTGAAGTGAAGGGAAGAAAATATTTTCCTCGACTGTTAAACTCTTTTTATCCAAGTAATTCATAGGACAAAACCCACATCTACTTAACCTCTAACAACAATGACTAAAATAGGCAGGGCTACCTTGTATGGGTTTAGGTGAGCAGAGTCTTGTTTCTAATATTTTAAAAGCAACATATTTGTTTTGTTTTGCTCTTACAAGTAAATCATTTCCCTTATATTGGCGCTAGTTATAGCATCACCATATTTGACTTCTTCTTATAAAGCATCTTACAGTGGAATCCTTTGGTAATCAACTGAGAAAATATAACCTTAGCTAAAATATAGCCTAAGTAGTTGAAGGAAGTGGCCAGATAAAATCACTGCTTCTGTGCCTATGCATAGTGGTGTTTTTCCGGAGATAGGTATAATGAGTCATAATACATTGACATTGACCTATCAGATCACTATGGCCTGCCAGGTCAGTGATCCATAAGGTAAAGCTTTGCAGTTTAAGCCCTGACCCAATAAGCTGAAATGTCTTGGTAGGAGATGTTAGGGACTTCAGAATGAATAATGAAATGGGAACTTTGCAGTTCCTATGCAATTAATAATTCAGTAGCCTGAAAGGTCTCTCAAGATATTACTAAGAAGTAATAAGTAAATAACAGATTTTTATACATCTTATTACTTCTGCAGTTTTAAAGGTGTGGGTTTTCTTTCCACATTTCTTGCAAAGTTTCCAAAAATACATCTATAAGAAGATAACTGTACTCATTAGCTTTTATATTTTTTCACAATTTAGTGAGAAAGGGAAAAGCTAATCAAATCTGTTTGTTATATAGATGTTTTGGAGTATTCTTTCCCATGTGTCTCTTCAGAGAGGCTTAATTATGACTCGTATTGCATTGCTAAATATATATTAAAGACTTTAGCTTGAGACTTATGACTTCACAAGGCTTAGATTTGCAATCCTGTCTGTCTCACATTTGAATCCTACCTAGTCTTTGTCCAGTCTTAGTTCAAGCAGTAGCTACTGTATCTACAGATAGCTTATAAGAGTTCTCATTACCTCTTGAGATACTGTGATGACACCATACGTTTTCGTAGAAAGAAATCAAAGTAAGTGTAACATTTGGGAAGTTCTAAAGGCACTATCTTTTTGAAATAAATCAGTATGCTTTAGAATGTGATATTAGTCCAGTATTTCAGATGACATGATTTATTGCTGAGTAATGCACTACTGCAGGATTCAGTGGGAATAAGGCAAAGCCCTGACTTTGCTAAAAAAAGAAAAACATTGGTTCCACTTGCTTTTGAGTCTCAAAACTGTATCTGTTTCATTTTGTCTAGGAAATCTGGACAAAGGAAATAATAAAATAATGAATCTGTGGGACTGGGATGTAGGACAAGTTTTATGACAAGACAGTGAAGAAAAAGAAATTGTGAAGCATTTCAATCCATTCTAATTAACAAAAAGAAATTTTAATTTTAAAACATTTAATCATGTAATAATTAAAAACATGGAAATAAGCAATATTCTGTGCAATTTACCTCCCCAGATTCCGATACCTAAAAGTGTAACTATTTATCAGAAAAGATTTGAGAAATTCATGGTCTAAGTCCAACATAGCTATTAAATGTAGCAGCCAGGAAATCTGTAAGCCGTACACATCTGCTCCCATGAAAATATTCTTCTGTGAGTATGTCTGACAAGCTACAGACAGAGATGGACTGCTGGGCTGGGTGTAGCTTTGATTTGACCCTGTACAACAGTCCTCAATCCGTAACTCCTGTTCCTATGGCATATTGTGTCTACCTGCTCTGTTCTGAATCTGAGCACTCTTGCAGTAAAAGTAGTGTATATACAAAGGTATGCATGTGCAAGTGCGGAGAGTATGAGGAAACAGGAAAACCTTTTAATATAATTGTAAAGGAGGAGGATGGATACTTCTTGTGAATTCAGCCTCTAATGCAGTGTTAATTCTTATAGTTTGTTAGGCTTAATAGTTACAAGCATTTTTATTGTGATCCTTGGACCAGGATTTTAATATTGTACAGAATTAACACCACTGTTTTCACAAGATTCTGATTACATGCTCTTAAATCCCATAGATGCAAATGTGAAAGTATCAAGTGAGTTCCAAAAAAAAAAAAAAAATTTCTGGAATACATATTAATCAAATCTTAGCTTTGTCACCTGAAATCTGATTATGAAAAGCAACAGAAATGATGAATTAAGAAGTAAAAAATGAACAACTCAAACATTTAATTAGAAGAGTTGGTTCCTATGTCCTGAGAGATGCTAATGAATTAATAGATCCTTTTTAAGGAAAAGACAAAAATAGAAACCTCTAGTTAATGCTGTTAGTAGGCACGATCTATGTTTAAATGCTTATTTTTATTATGATTATGAAACTTAAGAGGTAAAAGTTTACAAATATTTGTAAGAAAATGTAAAATTATATGGTTTCACACTAAATACAACACAGTCTTTTAAGAAACTATGTTTTGAAAACATAGTCTTCAAAAGAAAAGGTAGTCTTTTCTTTTTCCATAATTTGGAAAAAAGAAAATCTCTTTAGCATTTCTTTCAGCCTGTAAATACCTAACATGATTCATCTTAATTCTTAGGTTTGTAGGAGATTTCCTAATATCAGAATCATCATCTCCCAATCCTTTAATATGCTTCCAAGTTGGAAGCTTTTCAGGAAACTCTGAAGTTATAGAAAGGCATTTATTTAGGACTGGAGAGTAGCTGGAGTCTATTAAAAATCTGGCACACTTTCCTCCTGCTCTATGCATAAATACTCGAACTGAATTAAAAAAAGATGATGACTGACTTGCCACCTCTCCTCTGAAGGGTATCTATCTTGAAGATATCCCCAACTTTACAGCTCTAGCATTAACTCTCAGACATAGTAAAATGCATATGTACAACAAATATCTTAATTCTTTAATCCTTGAGTCATGATATTTGGCTTCCTATCTGTATAGGCTCTTCTTAGAGAATGTTTGAGGATTTAGCAGTAGTTGCCACCATTAATAAAGCTGGCAGGTTTCAGTTCCTTCTAATGGCTCCAGATCAACAAGATGGAGATTATCTCTCTCCCAGCATCGTTCTGGACTGAATGGCAGCAGGTTGCATGTCACCAATTCTTTTCAGACTTGTCTGTTTTTAAGCAATTTTCTGCTGGTTCTCAGAATGGACAAAGCCACATTAAAAAAGGGGAAATGTGTGCCAAAACACAGCTTGTCCAAACCTGTGGCCAAAGATGTTTGGCAGTGCCTGCCAATGCTGTGCTGCCATCAGGTAGGGCTCTGAAGGACTTTGCTTAGCAGAAGTGATGTCCCTTTTGAGGAGGACTCTGCTGGCAGGGTCCAGCACACAACACAACCTTCCTCGCTTTCCCAGCAAGGTGGAGGGATAGCCAGCCTTCCCCTGGACCAGGAACAGATGGCAGTGGGAAAAAGGCAGGACTTTGGCCACCTGCAGCTGCACAGAGCAATTCTCTAATACTTCTGTTCACACTCTGACCCTGTGCTCAGGTCTCAGAACTTCTGAGAAACACTCAGAAATTCTGCTGTTCCCTTTTACCTTCCTTTTTAATTGCCTCTCTTTTCTAATTTTCTTTTGTCGTGAATAAGAGAAGGCGTAAGGGAAGAAATACTTTCCAAGGACAGGAGACTGTATGAGGCTCTTTCCTTTCCCCTACCCAGCTTCTGGCAGCGTAAATGAACGGCATGCAGGGAAGGCTGGAGGCCTGGCTCTGTAATCCAGTCGCCCAGAGTCAAAATGTGCCAGAGGTGACATTTGTTGACAGGATTTAAAATCAAAGACACTCTCTAACACAACTGGCCAGAGGCCAGGGCTGAAGCGGGGCCAGCTCGACAAAGGTGGCAGCAGCTCTTGCCACTCTGAGCTGGAGTGTGCCAGGCAGCCACCAGTGAGGCTCAGGGTTGCTGTTGCCCTTCCCAGGCACAAATAGTTTGGTGGCTGGAGCTCTGGGAAGAGAAGTATAAGGTTAGGAAGTGCTGAGAATGTCTTGTTTGACATAAGGATCTTTAAATATTTGTAAACATTTGCAAAGCCTTCACTCTATTCTGGTGTCAAAGGTGGATAATCTGAGCCCTCCTGCCAGCTGAGATGAGACCCACCAGTAGTTCTGTCTTCTGTCTGAAAGAGTAGTGTTTCCCACAGATAGCTAAAGCTTGATACAAACCTGATTAAATCAATAAATTACCTTTTTTTTTTTTTTTTTTTCCATAAATCTATGCCAAACTCAATAGTCAGGCCATCAAAAGTGTTCACTGCAACACTACGAAAGTAGCCTCCAGTTCTACAGGTACAAAACTAATGTTCACACATCTTTCTCTAGGATGAGAAGTCATCTGATGTTGCCCAAAGCTGTCTTGAGTGACTRAAATACTTATCAGTTCTTTCTATTTTTTGAGACTGGAAAATGTAATCATTCAGTAGTCCTATTCCAGAAGTCTCCTTAAATTAGCTAAGGTTTCACTTGGGCATTCATTTGGAAATAGGACTAAGTGGAACATAGATATCTGAGTGAGCTTGTGGCATGAGTAGCCCTTGCAGCAATTTGGAGGAGTTAAGCAGTGTGTTCACTTTCCATGCAGATAGAGAACTGAACAAATAGGGGTTTAAACTAGCTACAGAATGAAAAGTCACAATTAGAAATTGAATCAATAAATCAAAACATTCAAAGTATTTAGATAAGCAAATTAACAGCCATGATGTGATACTGAGAYGACTTTGCATAATTTTATATTAAGTCTAATTATAGGTAAGTTGGAGTCTCAAATTGAAAGGAAAGACAGTGTGTTGACCCAGTAAGGTAAAACACATGTTTCTATAGGACCTACACAGTCATTCTGCATATTATATCTTGAAGATTTTGCCCATTGAAAATCCCTTGATCCCTATCAGGGAAGCAATCCAAGCCCTTTTGACAACTCTGGTTTGCCACTTTCTATTGTTCTGAAGTTTATGAAACATCAAAGTCCAGAATCAAAGCAAAAGCAGCAGATTAAGAGTATTTTTAGCCACAATAAATTTTTGTTTTCAGATTTGTTATCTGAAGTCAATGGAAGGTCTATCCAGGTCTGAAAATAAAGTGTTGTCATTTGTCAAAAGCATCATAGATACTCACTTTTTCCTCCAAATGGTCTGATCAGGGAAGCAAGGTCTATACAGTTTTGCTCATTGTGGCAAAGGAGAATTGCTTTTCTGCTGTATCTTTTCTTACTGTTTGAAATCTACAGCCTGAGGCTGGCTTTTAATTGATTCAAAATTGGCTGGGGAATCCAGATTTTCTGAACCTATTCTTCTGCTGACGGGCACTCTCCAAGCATTGTGATTGCACTGTTGAAAAATTCTTTATATCTTGAGATGTGTTCTGGCTGTCTACAGATCAGGTATTAGTCTAGAAATGTTAAGTTAGCAGAGTTAATTGAGACATGAATTCTCTTTCAAATAATTATTCCTATGTTCTTTGCATTTCTTAAATTATTTTGAACTTTCCAGCAAAGAATTAGAGAGATAATAAAAGTATTACTTCCTAAAGTCAAAAATCATTGTGACAAATTGTATTTTATCAGACTAATTTCTATTTATTATTAAAAGATAGTTTACTAGTATTATCTCAAAGCTAAAACTGTGATTTTCCTCTAGTCTTTGCTGCAGATTTTCATATAGTCTAGTTAATTATGTGAAAACAATTAGACCATATGGATCATCTTCCAAGATAAATTTTGCTTTAGACACATGAGGATTGCAGTTGTCAATCTTCACAGTGAAATCAATAAAATCGTGAAGGCAATGTTGTCATTAAGCATCATTAGCAGAAAGAACTTTAAACTGGTGTAAATTGGAGTAACTGAATCTGTACTTAGCCAATATTTAAAAAATATTTTTACTCTTTCTAGCATATTTTTACACTTTCTAACATTAACTCTAGCATTGAAACTGACCTTATGCTTAAGGTGAAAGCTAATTTTCTTACAAAACAAACTGGTGTATCTCAGGAATTAATTTTTGAAGTCTTGGAGAAAAAACTTCAAAGTTGTATTGATGAAAGTCTGATTTATCAAGAGCTGCAGAATTTATATACTGATAGTAACTAAATGTACATTATTTACTTCATATGAATAATAAAGTGTGTCGCCATTTACTTGCCCTAGCAGATGACAATTGATGGATAATGCACTGCTCTAAATTCAGTCTGCTGTAGACACTTCCAGATACAAAGATTTGGTGGCAGTGGATGGAGGGAGAGGTTGGTTAACCTGCTCAAATGTTCCTGATGGTCTAGGGAGCCTGACTGCACRTATGTGAATGCAATTGAGTCTCCTGCATAAGGAGCCAATTACAGTCATGGCTGCTCTAGGATGGGCTACAGGTCCAGCCACAAAGCTGAATACTGTGAGCAAGGCTTTGACTTGATTAATAGAAACTTCTGAAGTTTTATTGAGAAAGTATCTTAGGGAAGGTTTTTAAGAAATGTCTGTGGCTTCTGATTTTTAAAAGATATCTCAAGACAATTATTGTAAGAGGGGGGTTTAAAAATATTGTGCTGAAATTAATTGGCTTATTCAGCATGACAGTATGAAGCCTGATAAATAAAGCCCTGAGCAAGTCGTCATACATGGTTTATTATATAATTTCTATTAAATGTATTTATGATATAATCTTCTTTATGTGGTTGAAAAATTATAAAATATTAAATGTCGAAGAAGGTCCCTAAGGCCGTCACAGTTTCAAGCTGATGGGAAGCTTAATTAAAGTTACTTGCTGTTTTGTTTTAAGTTTTCCTGCAGCCAGTATTCATCAATGGACTTTGAGAGGCTCTCACAGTTTAAAGTAAGAGATGAAACACTTGCATTGAATAAGCATTTAAAAAGCTCTGTTTTCCTCTCATCTATAGAATCACAGCCTAGATCCCTATAGTTAGCAAAAACTCATTCATATTCACATACATAAAACATTTGCATTGTTCCAGTGTTTCTTATGAGCTGATTGTTCCTCATTCATGACAGTCTTGAGTGACCACTTCATGGCAGTCCTAACTAGCTACTGCTAAATGGCTTTTCAAATCAGGGCACTTGATGATAAATTAGGAAGTTGGCAGTGAGCTGTTGGCAGAATGAATAAGATTTTCCAAGAGTGAGTTGAGCAGCAAGTTATCATACCTGCATGATTTGTTCTGTAATTTGAACCTGCTCAGTTTTATTGTTCTCTCTTGAAAACAAGGTTTGCTTTCCTTAGGCACTGGGTCATTTGTATCTGTTTTTACATAGAATCTCTGTGTCTTTCTAATGTCTTTTCTGTAATTAAGAGCTTTAATGCTTTCCCACACCAGCTTCTCCTAAGGAAGAAATATTCATAGGGAATTTTACCGCTTTGAATCTAAACTCGATTTTGTCACTTGTACTACCTGCCACCCAGAGGAATAGCAATAGTTGTACGAAATTATATACCTAACTGAAGATTAGCAAGGGGAATACATTCTCTGTGTCCTTCTGGATTCATTCCATGGAGGAAAAAAACTCTTGTAGTTATGGCACATGCTTAGAAATAGTAGTCCTGAAATCATCTACACATATGCATCTTGTGAAGGAAATAATGTATATGCAGTGTCCAATGTAACATAAAAATGCTTAAGTCCGCAAAGCATATGGTAATTCTACCCTCTTCACAACAGTTTAATTATGTAGTTGCATTAGAAATCTATTTCTCTCATAGCTTTTGAGTGGGATAGTGCTGCAATTTGTCAGAAAATTTGGAGTAAAGTCATTTTCTAATTGGATTTAGCTCGACTGTGTATTTAGCATAATGTGTTATATACTTTTTTCTCTCTCAAGTTCAAGAAGAAGTGGAACTTTTTTGTAGGTGCACTAAAACATTTTTATCTGCTAAAAGAAAGTAGGATAATAACATTTCTCTTGTTTGAATCACCCAAGGCTCAATAGTTGGAGAGTTGGAGAGTAGTTATTTGATGCTTACTTCTACTTTTTATTTGAAGACTAGAAGTCAGACTAAGAGGATTTCTCCATCTGCAAAAAGTGTCTAAAAAGACACGGAAATACCCCTGAAAATGTGTAAAAAGAATAGCATATTTTCCTATTTTATTTGGAAGAAAAATTCAATTCTCATAAAAAAGCTCTCAAACTCCTAAGAGTATTGATTTGCCCAAGATTTCCTTCTTGCTTTCCCACAGGTTTTTAAAATGTACCTAAGACTTGTTTTTCACACCAGTTCACAACCGCTGAGTGAATGGATGCTTTTCCAGCATTTTTGCTAGCTATACGATATTATAAAACAAGACTTGCTTTCATTTTTTGTGTCCAAGATCAAAGCAGAATCAGTTAATAACCTATTTTATCTTCCTCTTGGCAGCATATTCTATTCAATTCTGATTTAAAATGAAAAAGGAATAATAGACTTAAAGGCATATAAATTAGAGCCACATATGCAAAAATGTTGCATGTGCTTTTTGAATCTGCTATTGTTGCGACAAAATTGGGAGATAGAATAACACCCTCCCCCAAAGAAAAAAGTGAAATGMATAGAAAATAGGATTCTATATCAAAAACTAATAGTTCAGTACCTAGTTGCATGACCTTGTGTATCACCTTTGGGATAGCAATGGAATGGGCTTTCAGGGTTAGMCTTAAAAAGACATGCCTTCTCCATATAAATCAAACTCATTCATATATTGATCAATAAAACAAGACCTAGAGCAACCCTTCGACTCTTGTTACAATAAATTGCTTCTCTCACATAATATAATCAGCACAAACTGTTCAAGGTCCTTTTCTGCAATCATCATGGAACCATCTAGACACATGTGCACAATACCTGGAAATGGGATCATAAATATAAAGAAGAAGTCCTTTTTCTGTTTCTCAGACAATCTGAAAGTAATTCAGCCAAGCAAATGGACTTGTAAGTGTGTATTTTCTGCTCTCCCTTGCTGCAACGGAGATTGTTATTTCCATGCACACATATAAGCCAGAAGCCAAAAAAAAAAAAAAA
>NW_020456110.1:2354284-2411763 GCF_003342845.1 Nothoprocta perdicaria
TTTTTTTTTTTTTTTTTTTTTTAATCTGAAATACATGTTGTACTAGGACTTGAACACTATAATTTTGGGAATTGAAGACTGTCAGGGCAGACCAACGTAGAAACTTCTCACTCTTCAGAAGTCTTCCAAGATTCCTAGTGTGAGAGTTGCAAATCCTGGGGAGATGAAACAAATGCAGTCTAAAGGTCTGAAAGTGTCTTTCCCTCCTCAATAGTGGATTAATACTGAGTTCCCCTTTATACTCCTGTGTACCTTAAACATAACCATTTACAAAAGTAAATTTTTAAAATCTGAGTGAATGGGCAGAGAGGAGGGAAGAAGGGCCCATGCCAAAATCAAGGCCAAAGAAATTTTTAAGCAATTAGATTTTTGAAATTTGTATCCAGACATTGCTATTTAAAAACAATGATGTCATTTGAATTCATATGTAGCAGTAGCATGTGAAATATATAATTTGTAAAAACTTTAATTACTCCATAATTCATGAAAGGTGGAATGATTGAGTCACAAAGGTCATTTAGAATATTTGAATATAAATTACATATCAAAAGTTAACCTATTGTATACTCTGTTTATGGATCATCAGTTTCAGGAACTATTTAATTTATAGTACATGTCTTTTACTTGGAAACAAAGAACTGAATTTCTCATAGTAGCTATATAAATCCATTGAGCAAGGATGGGGAAGCACAAGTAGAAACAGCCAGTTGGTGACTGTTGACAATGGAACAAAACTGTSGAAATGGGAGATATGACAGCATTTAGGGAGAGCAGGGTAGAAGGTACTGTTAAWCTAACCAGTCACTGTGTCATGAGGAGAATATTAGAAGAAAATGGGTTTTGTTTGATAAGAGTTAACAATCAAATGCTCAGGTACAAAAGGCATACTTTCCAATGAACCAAGCAAGTCTAACATTAGTTGCAGATTATCTTCATGTAATAAAGAGATGACAAGGCACTGACACTTTGATATGCAATAAAATTTCATTTTTACTGTTTGAGGCATGAAGTGCACAGCTCTTCAAGTAAGACTAAAACCAATATAACTAATTTAGATTAGAGAATCTATGGTAGTTTACCCCAAYGTTACTCAGGAAATGTTTTGTATTGATTTAGCATGTATATGTTTTAATATAATATTTAATTCTTCTTAATGATCATACCTAATAATTGAAGGAGTTTTCATTAGGATCTCAAAATTTCCGACAGGAAGTGAGAATTTGCCCTTTATTTCACAGCACTTGCATGTACAATTATGCATCAGAATAAATGCAAAGCTGTTTCTTAGCTATGTGGAAAATGATTAAAAAGTACTATGAGAAAAGTAATTGAAAGATTACCACTTTAAAACACAGTTTCTTATTTTGCACTGTACATATGTAGGCATAATTGCAATATTTACTTAGTGAATGAAAGAAGTGCCTGTAAACACAGTTCTTGGTTCTTAAACGTRTCTTGTATAGGGGGTAATGATTTGGGATTACTTCACAGTCTATAGGTGAGTATATCTGAAATGTTTAAATATAAATATAGTGTTTAAGAGTAATGGCTGTTTCTGCTGTTTCTAATTTAATTTAAAGATATTGTAATATCAGATGGTATCAAACTGGTATATTAGTGCTAATTTATTGCAAAATGATTTATAGACTGGGATTTTCATTATCCTTTGATTAATAATGGTATTAAAAATTGATATGAATTGTGATTCATATCACTCATGCCAAAATGCAATTCATACAAAACATTTGAGGTATTTTTCTTTCTATTAAGATGAGATTATAGAAACATCTAATTTCATGGTCCCTTCAGAGATTTGCACCTTATTTTTTGATATGGAGTCAACAGAACCTCCTGAAACATTTTGTGGCAACAGAGAAGTGACAAATATTAAAAAATGCCAAAATGGAACATGCAAAAATATCCTAAGAAACTGTAAAATAGAAAGTATTCTCAAACTATCTGAAATGTTCAATSAGAGCAATGGCAATCATATACATAYATGCTGATAGAAAAGATGCTATTATGTACATAACAGGAATCTTCACTTGCCTACATGTTACCGCTATAATGTATGTTTAATTCTCTTGAAAATCACATGTAACATCATCCAATAGTTTTATTCTTTACAAATATCTCTGTGCTAAGAATGCTTGTTTATACCAAATTAAGCCCCTTCCTTCCCCCAGCCCCGAAAAAGCCTGCTTTCAAGCATCCCATATTCATTTCACTCTTCTAGCGTTACATTTAAGAACCTATGTGCTGCCATTATGCCTTATTAAAAGGCATAATTTGCTAAATTAGGCATATATAGGAGATCCTCCCTCTCTATCCAGCTCTGGTGAGGCTGGAGTACTGTGTGCAGTTCKTAGTTCTCCAGTACAAGATGGATATGAAGCTTCCAGAGAGGGTCCAGCATAGAGAGACAAAGATAATTAAGGGACTGGAGTATCTATCTTCTGAGGAAAGACTGAGTCAGCTCGGCCTGTTTAGCCTAGAGAAGACTGAGATCTGATCAATATGTTCAAATATCTGAATGTAGGGAGGATGGGGTCGAACTCCTCTTGGTGGTGGCCAGTGACAGGACAAGAGGTAATGGGTGCAAGTTGAAACTCAGGCAGTTCCATCTGCATGTGAGGAGGAACTTCTTTCCTGTGAGGGTGACAGAGCCCTGGCACAGGCTGCCCAGGGAGGTTGTGGAGTCTCCTTCTCTGGAGATCTTCCAAACCCGCCTGGATGCCGCCCTGTGCCCCGTGCTCTGGGTGTCCCTGCTGGAGCAGGGGGTTGGACTAGATGATCTCCAGAGGTCCCTTCCAACCTCAGCCACTCTGTGATTCTGTGAAGCTGTAAAGAATGTATGGTGAGTTCATTTTCCTGATTTAAAGAAAAAAGGTTTATTAATTAAAAACTAAAGAGAATTAAACTCTTACAAGCAATACTGTTTGGTTGTAAAATAAAATMCATGTTTAAACATTTACTTACACAAAACAGGCCACAGTGTTTCTCTCTGCTCACAGTCTACTTTAAAAGTATAAATAAAATTTAAGATTAGTGCTGGCCTTTTATTTATAAGAGAAATTCTTGATAGGGTTAGTCTTTCTTGTGATATTTTTAAAATGTCCTTCTTCCAGAGTATATATCTACATATATATACATATGCACTTCTGGAAATTCTATTTGGAAGAGGAGATTTTTTTGAATTAACACATTTTGTTTTATTTTCTTTTATTCTGTTCTACTCTATTCTATTCTATCCTATATTTTGTTCTATTCTGTTCTAATACTAGTATAACTTCCTTAATGACTGCAGTTGGTACTGATTCAAATATTAGACAAAACATATTTTTAAAGCATAAAAAGTAAAAAAAAAAATGCAGTGCAAGGTATAAAATAATGCTATCATTCATTTGTATAAATAAACAAAAATTGGAATGATTGGATCACTTCTCATCTACTTGTCTTTAAATAAGTCATGTGCGTATTTCTGAATTATGGCATTCAAATAGCTTCTCTTAAGATATTTTTACTTTTTTTTCTGATTAACACTGAATTATGTTTCTTTTTTTTGTGTGGCCAATATTGAGAGCAGAAAATGAGGGAAAGCTCAAGTAACTTGTCCCTTTGTCTGCATTAATATGTCTTGAGCTTTCTATTAAGCTTTGCTCTACAAAAATCATAAGTGTGTCTCAGAGTACAAGTATTTCCATATGTAATTAATTTAAATATAAAAGGAACAAACCCCAAATGAAATAGAGAATTATCCTCTGCAAAAGTACATAAAACCACAAACCAAAGCCATGCTGAAAGTCTGGTCTTCATCTTCTTTCTCTTTAGTATTCATGTTTCTTTGTTTTTCTTGGACTATTTTTAATGCTTAAGGGAATTAAAGGAAATATGTTACGCAAAAAAGAGAAATACAATAAAATACATCAGAGAAGTATACACAGTCACTGTTCATGCAAGGATATTAAGAATTTTATCTTTTTTTATTTTCTGTTAAAAATTAAGCTGCACTTAAGTTATCCAGGTTTAAGTTTATTTGAAAATAGGTMCTCATTATCATGGGTCAAAGGGAACCTAATTTGGGAAATCTAAAGTTTCTCATAGCATTTGTTTTCTATTTGTAGATTTGATATACCTAAAGTCTTGCTGAGGGCCTCTGAGCATGAACAATGCTGAGTATAAGGTGAACTGCACAAGGATGTAAGTGCATACTGCTTGAGCCTTACGAGGTACTTGTTTGAGATCTGCTAGCTCCCTTCCTTTTCCTATATCAGAGYATGCATAATGCATCCTAATATTATCTTTCCATAACAGATATTGTTCAGATGTCCTGAGCATAGCAGCACAATATAGTTAAGGGAAGTAGATGGCAAGTAAAGTAATAGATTTCAAGGCCAGAAGATTCTATGATGATAAACTATAGAACATTTTTAAGTGGTTTTTGCTTCAGGTTTGTAATTTCCTGTTGGACTAGAGCATGTATTTTACAAATGGCATCAAAGCTTACGATAAAAAGATATAAAGATGTCAGCGGACAAAAAATACAAAATGTTCTGCTGGTTAATTACCTACACTGTAAAAATGCTCACTCTATTGTAAACTTCCAATTTCCCCCTGCTGTTGTCTTTGGCAATTAAACTCAAAAAAGAAAAGATTTTTTTTTCTCCCTGGTATTTACTTAGTACTTGACCAAATCAATTCTGCTTATGGTGAAGATAAATTGAACGAGTCACTCTATGTTTCCTACTTCAAAATAGGTATTTCTGAGTTCGTATGTTTTCTGCAGTTCTTCTAATTCTTTCTATGCTAATCAACATATTTTCTGAAGCAGGAGTAGGCAACCAGAACAGTGGGCAGGAAGAAAAGGCCAGTATGGAATGCGTTCTACTCTATGGAAAAGTTGAGCATCTTCTAATGTACACATCAGATGGATGTTTTAAGATGGATAAAATAGTGTTTCTCCTCCTGCACCAGATGAGCTGCAGTTGTGGACTGAGAAAGCGGACAGTGAGAGTAAATGTTTTGTAGGGTGTAGTGCTGCCTGTATCCCACTGCAGGGTAGATGAGTGTTTCCTTGTGAAGGTTTGGTTAAGTCTCAACTAGACATGAAAACAAGGGAGTCCTTTTCCATTTGTTCTATCTATAATGCTTAGATTATCTTATTCTTAGAAATGAGTGAGAAAGTCATCATTTCAAATCTTAGACAAAAACAAGACAAAATCATGCTTAGAACTGAATTATGACATATAGAGCCTAGTGAATACATGAAGAACCATAAAACAAAATGAAGCATTTTTTTTCAGCTGGAATACAAATAAGAGATACCTTGTAATTTAGTTTTGAGGACTCTAAGAATCATGATGATGGTGACAATATGCTGTTGCTGTACTAATATAATACTGTTTTTAAACCTCCAAAACCAGATAGACAATCTTCATTTTTTTTTTCCTGTATTCTTCCCTTTCTTTCTCATTTCTGCTGCATAGCACAGGATAGAATTTGCATCCTTAAGAATGTATTTTTTCTTTATGGATTAGAAATACTGATGAGAACTTTTGTCCTCTGCCTTCATTTTATTAAATGCATAGTAAGATTCCTTGTGAAATAGATATAATATTTTAGTGAGTCTTTGAGGCTTGTAGAACATTTATTACATTTGAAGTTTTTGTTTTGAAATGATCACAAGAACAAAATCAACATTTTTTTTGTGAAATGTGATCCAATGTGGAGTTGAAAGGAATCTTTGTCTTTTTAGGAAAATAAGTAGAAGTCTAATTTGGGCTACTAAGAATCAGACTAGCCTCAAAAGCTGTCTGTTCCTCTCTCAGAGATGAAGAAGATTATAACTAACTACTCTTTCAGCTTACTCTATGAAAAGGATTAGAGAGACATACAGAGCATGGAAGAGTAAGATGGGAATAATTTAATTATGGAGGGAAAATACTGTAAGTGTCTTTTCAAAATATCAAAAAAAGAGGCCACCAATCAACACAAGAAGTATCAAAATCAACACAAATTTAYTGGACGATTATAGAAAAAAAAATTAAATAGAATGTTCTAAGTTTAACCCTCAGCAAATATTTATGGTATTTGCCCCCTAAAATAAATGTTTGTGATATATGTAATTCTGTGGTTTTTGCTTATAACTGAATTATGATATATAGAGCCTAGTGAATGCATGGAGAACCATAAAACAAAATTGAACACTTTTTTTTTTCCTGGAATATGAGTAAGTGATAGTTTATAATTTAGTTACAGGGGCCACTAAGAGCCATATAATTACATTATAATGAAGTTTTTATAAACAAAACCCTGGCCTTTTGTAATATTGGCCACTGTCTTCCCTACCCTTTTTCTCCCTCTTAATTTCTAGTTTACTCAAGCAAGTAAATAGGTTTCAGCTGAATGAGATAAGGGTTGGAAAAAGCAGCTCTCATGGCCACCTTTATAACTCACATATCCATACCCTGTACAGGCTGCCACTTGTTATTCTCCCAATATGACCCAGAGCATCCAGAAATTCAGGTTCTCTGATAGACAAAATATCACTCACCACCTGACAAGCCAGGTAAAGCAAATCTCATAGTTCAGTGGTGTGCTACCGCACACATTTCAGGCAATCGCTGATGCTGGAGAAAAAGGTAAAGCCACAGGAGTGATACTAAAGGGAAAAAGTCACTGGAGCAGTAGAGTAAAGCTCTGAAACAGTGCAAAGGAGCAATCATTAGAGCAGTGAGAGGAGCAGCCTTCCAAGTCACCAAAGCAGTTTAAGACGGGATTGCAGAAAATGTGAGGGAAAAGTAGGCTAGAAAGATTGAGAGTTTGGGACCAAAATGAAGCAGCTATACGAAGAAGAGATGGAACAACTGTTAAGGAGTACACAAGACTCCATTTAGTCATGAAATAGAAATAAAATTAAAATAACTGTAAAAGCACATAAGCTGTAATTAGTGCTTGAACTACGGACATCATATTGTATTTTACTGCATGATCAAGCTGCCTGAATAAAATTGCTTTCTATTTCCTTAGCTATCTGTTACCTAATCTTCAATGCATATAAATTGAGGAGCATGAATTACTTTGATAAAGATTTGGCTTACAAATAGTTCTGTATATATTTCAGATTTGCTGTTTATCTGTTTTTTTGGGGGAATCAGTATTTAGAGGTAATGGTACCATTTGATTTGTTATAGTTTGATTTCTAAGTGTATTTAATAGAAAGAAGCCTTGACACATAGAATTTAAGTATTAAATTCTTACTAAACAAACAAACAAAAAAACCCCAAACATTTTTAGCTAATTTTGCCTTCTTTTCCAGTTTGAGATCAGTATTCAGTGTCCCTTAACCAAAAACTCAATGAGTTTGACCCAACTGTTACACGCATGTTACAATTCCCTTCAATGCCACAGCACAACCTTGTTGCTCTCTTACTGCCATGTGTATCTGGAAAATGAGGATATCTTTCCAGGTATTATACTATAAAAGACAATAAACACTTAAAGTCAGTTCCAYATATTCATGCAAAAACATGTTAAAGCACATGCATGAGTTTAAATCATTTTTTTGAAATATGTTCAGTGTTGATAATATCTGCCTATCTGCCATGTACCTACTTTTCAGGTACTGGTAGTTAAAGGCTTTTACAATTTAAATACTATTTGAATAGCCATAGCTTATGGGGACAATCAGTGTTTTACATATGTTTGGACATCAATTTTGATACTTAATGACACATTGAGGTTATATATAAACTGGTTTACATACAAAAATTTCTAATATTCTTAAGATTATTTAGATTGCTCGAAACATATTAATTACAAGTATTCGATTCGTCAAAGTAATCTTTCTTCTGCCTCCTGTAATGTGGTAGGCTGCTAAGGAACACAAGTTATCTCTACTATTTTTTTTCATTTCCCATTTTGCCAAGGATGCTGTAAAAGCATTTTTCCTTGGAAAAAGACAAGAGTTCCAAGTCTGTATCCTAGTGTGAGAGACTAAAAGACACTTTGTTGCTGGGATATTTTTATTTATTTTAATACAGTCAAAATTGATCTTCAAACTCTATTTCATTAGTTCCAAGAACCTGCATAAAGGGTCAAACTTTTCTCCCTTTACTTTCTTGAATAGTCTTATGATCATCAAGTAAAATTCTTTTAAGCTCTTCCCTTGTCACTTATCAAGCTCTCCCTTTAATTGTCCATGTATATATATGTGTAAGTTTGACTCCAGGTGTATAGTCCCACAATCTTAATATGCAACTTTTTTCATAAACAATACAAAGAAGTTGACAGGTCTGAAAGGGGCTTGTGTGAAAAGATAATTAAGTGCTTTACAGAGTGTCAAGAGTCAATAGCTCAGCACTGTCAGCATTCTCGAGTGGTACAGGCTATAATTAGATGGCATGGAGGTGTAAGGGATGTTTGGCAGTTTATTTCAGCATGATCTTGAGGGTAAAAATAAAGAGCTGCCTCAAAATGAGACATGATGAGTGAGGGGAGCAGGAAGATTAAAAGCRCACACATATTTTTTAGTGACTTACACAAATTGCTACTTTGTGAAGACGCCACTGCTAAAAAATTTCCATCCATTCTGAAATTTCTGTCCTATGCCTTAAATTTTAATTACAAGGTCATCAGTACATTTGTTTTTCTGGTTCTTCAATTCTTTGCTGACATTCTTGCCTTCCTGTTTCTTTATGGGGTTAATGCATGGCCTTTAATCAATAACATCAGTTACAATGAGCCATGTGTTATTATAAGCATTGACAAACACTGCCAGCTATGCTGCTTCAGAAACAAGACACAGCCACTTTGATACCAAGGAGATGAAAGTTGTGAGGGCAGCTTAAATAAACACAGACCCTAAAATCTTATTGTAATGTTTATATAGTAGAGCCTTGCAAGCTATATGCCAATTCTGCAAGAAAAGTATCTTTTGTTTTTAACGGTCCCCCTGTGAGGACCAAATTTTAAATGTATCTAAGTGAGCTTCAATGAATTACAAGAATAAACATAAATGGGTTTGATTCTGTGCTTAAACATTTCAACGAAGATAAYTGTATCTTTGCATGATTATGAGTTCTCAGGATAGACAAGAAGAAGAGGAATGGAGAGGCCAGGAGCATTCACATCCTTATCTGTGATCTCTGTTCATATACAGGCTTTTGAAGCTCTTATCTAAAGAGAATTTGAATAGGAAAGCAACCGACCAAATTATTTATGTAAAATTTTCAAAAACTCACATTCAGTTTAACTATTGCTGTTTAAGACATGCAATAAGACTTGCTGGTTATTTGATTACTAGATTGTGTACCTCTGTAAATGTAATAATTTTCCTTTCTTTTTATTTCAGCCATGGTTCAGTCATTCCWAACATCTCAAAATCCCACAGATTTCCATTTTTATTCAGCTATTCTTTTTTTTTTTTTTTTCAAGGTTTGGAAGTCCTATTTCTATACTGGCATATAATTTTCTCACAAAAACTTACATTTTCAAAAACTTCACTGACTGAAACCAGTTTTCTACATCATCTGTTACTGTAATTAATGGTTAGCTGTATAAGAGTTCATGTGATTACAGTTATTATTAAAATATCAGTTGGCCACATTTCCATTAACATTCTACTTCATACTTACAATAAGCAGAAATAAAATATTAGGACTTTTAAAACAGGAGATTACAAATTAGTGGATTTCAACTATGCTGCAGAGTAATTATTAATTATTATCACCATCCTCATTATTCACAAAGCAAAATGTCTCTAGGATACTGGTGTGCTCCCTTCCTGCCCTGTTTTCTAAAGTCAGCATTAGCAGCTCTGAAATTTTAAAACAATATTTGTATCAACTACAGAGCTAACTGCATACTAGATGAAAACGTAGCACTGAAGGAAACTAGTGGAATGGATCTTTCCTCTTTTTCTTCTTCTAGATATTTTATACAAAGTCTTTAAAATGACAGCCCTACTGGTGTTCTTATCTGAGCATCCTCTGGTCATATGACTTCTCAAGTTATATTATTTGTCAATTACCGTGGAAACCTATCAGGTTTGTTAAAAAAAAAAAATGCTTACTGTTAAGTCACAAAAGTTTCCTCAAATTCCTTTGAAGAAAATCAGACATATTTCTATAGTCCTATATCCCAAATTGTAAAATAATCATGTGATTTATGGTATTCAGGACATCTTAAAAAGAAGAAAATACAGTGGCCACTGTGGTTGCTCCTTGTTGCATTAGAAATTTCTCATTCACCATTAAGCAACTCCCCTCCAGGCTGGGTCTCAAAGATGGAAGAATCTAAAGCACCTAAGATATGCTGTGGATACTCCAAAGTAAGGCATGCCAGATCTCTGAAGGTGAACACCTTGGTTATCTTGGATTGATCTTCCTCTGGTCAGTTCAAACTGTGCCCTTCCACAGTCAGAGGGTTTGCCTAGACTTCTGATACATGCCCTGAGCTAGTCAGAAAAAGGAAATCTGAGTAGAGAAGAAACGTTTCATTCTCTATGCTCTGTTCTCTCCTTTCTTTTATCCTTGAAGCTGAGAGGTTAAATAATTTCCTTCAAACATAAATATCCACTAGTATGGAGTAAGAGCTATAGAAGGATAAATTACGATGACTTCGTCACAACGTTTTCTTTAGGTTGCTTGAGACTGCCTTTCCTTGAAATACATGTTGCTTGTTGTGTCCTATGATATTTCTGCCCTCTCTCTTGWCTTTTTAATTTCTTAATATAAAACTTAAAAATGAAACTTCAGGAAAATTGTCCTTTGATAGGGTTTTAATATTATATCTTTTCTTTGTAAAGAAAAATTGTACCTCCCTTACTTGAACTGTATGACATTTCAATAAAGTCTTTCAGGAGAGAAATTAGTAGATATAATTTAGTYAGATTTGCCAAAACATCTGAGAAAGGTCATATAGAGAAGCCTATTAGAGAAATTAAGTAGTTATGATGTGAAAAACAATGTAACATCATGGATCGATATCAGCCAAAATAAAGACGGAGCTTAAACTGACAGTATGTTGAAATCATAGCACATCACTATTTTGTACAGTGGACTTATATTCTGCAATAAGTGCATTAACAAGAGGCAATGTGAGTAATGAGATAGCACAAGTGGAAGTAATTGTCCAAGGAAAAGCTTAACTTGTCGTGAAAGTCTCCTAAATAAAGTAATGGCGTTTAGAATCATACAGATGTGTGACAACCTGTCTAGAAGAACAGAAAGGGCCTTGATATAAAATTATGTTTTCTTCAGCAATATGGGTCTTCTTTTCTCAAAAAAAAAGGGTATTGCAGAAGCTAAATGTGTTCACTGAAAAAAGAAAGAAATATTTAGGAAGAGAAGCCTACTAAAAGAGTTTAAAATACATTACAGAGACTGAAAGAGGACTTT
The DNA here is from genome assembly GCF_003342845.1 of Nothoprocta perdicaria. Classification (NCBI taxonomy): domain Eukaryota; kingdom Metazoa; phylum Chordata; class Aves; order Tinamiformes; family Tinamidae; genus Nothoprocta; species Nothoprocta perdicaria. The sequence goes on from NW_020456110.1 coordinate 2,365,684, forward strand.
TAATTTCAGAAAGGAAATGAAGAAGAAGCATGCTAAAATTTTAGAAGCAGAAAATTAAGGTAATAGAGAATCACCACTTGCCTTTTGCATAACTCAAGAACATAAGATCATTCAATAAAATAAAAAATCACCTAAAAATACTAATGCATAATTGTGACTGCAGTCACAGTTCTTGAGACCACAAACTGAGTGGGAGTCTAAAAAACAGTTTAGTTGTTATAGGGCTGTGGAAATGCTCAGAAATTGTTATAGAAGAACATTTTGGAAGGTAATAAAACTTCATACCCAACAGAAGAGATTAGGACACATAGAATGGATATAGATTATTTCATGTCTGTCTAAAATGAGTTATTCTCTTTTCTCTGAAACTTTAGAAACTGGCCATTGTCTAAAATAGAATACAACTCAGCACTTTCTGTATCCTGGTGAAATCAACGTCACAATCTTTTATATTTCATACTTTTTATCAACCATAATATTTTCCATAAGTTGCTTTATATCAGAAATAATATGCAGTTAAGAAAGTTAAAGGTGCATTTATCTTACTTTTGTGATTTTTATGTCAATAGATACTGACTGAGCTAAATCCCTGTCGCAATGCTTAAATCTCCTGGTAGGACTAAACTCAAAGTGATTTTGAAAGTACTTGCTTGGGATCCTAAATTATTTAAACACTGTAAAAAATTATGTCAGCCTAATACTTAAAATAAAAAGCCCTGTCACCACCAAAAAATGTTTTAAATAATTTGTTCCCAACTTTAGACAATATAGGTCTACCCTAGAATGCACCCTAGTAATTTTGGTAAATGTAGCAGGTCATAATATAGCTTTACTTTTTCACATCAAAAAGACAGAAATAAATATTACAATACAAAGCCAAAATGAATTCTCTATATAACTGTAAGGATAGAAATTACAATTTATTAGTGTTCAGGAGGTTTTGTAAGCTACAAGGCAAAAAAGAAAGAAAAAAGAAGAAGAAAAGAAATGCTCTGTCATGGAAAAAAAAAATAAAGAGCAGAATTTTAAATTGCACCTCTTGATATCAATAAACACAATACAATACAATAAGCAAATCTGACTCACCTGCCAGTTTGATCGCTGTCTTGGAATCCCACCACCATGGGGAAAGTGCACTTGGAGCAGGAGGAAAGATGGAGAAGAGATGGTGAGGAACATCTATGTCAAGCAGGCTTCCAAAAGTAGGGAGAATCAAATCAGGATTTAGAATTTTGAAAGGACTATGGCCTATATGACCCTTCGAATAAAAATCCTGTGTTCAGTTTTGTTTCTCAAGCTCCAGGAATCACAGTTCATGAGGATGGTCACTTTTTTTTCCCCTCTAAATACGAGCTTTTCATGTTTGGGGATGAACCCGTCTCGGTTAGTTGTAATACCAAGCTCATGAACTTGTTGCGAATTCCTTACAAACTTTTGGGTCCCTCCAGTTCTCTGAATGTGCATCCCTTACTAGCAGTGAGATGTATACTGTGTTATAAAGGTGTTTCTGATCAATTTCTGGCAATGGATGTGCTACAGTCTAGTTAACAAGAACTGCTGGAATTTCTTTTTAACAGCATCATTCTCCAGAATCCCTTGGATTCTTCTTTTGCCTTCTGACATGCTTAAATTTTCTTAAATATTTCTTCTTATGTTGTCAGTTTCTCCTCTTTTCAGTTTTCAAATTTCCTCAGACCCTTATACAGGTCAGAATAAATCAAGATTGGCCTTCAATGAAAAATCTTTTTAGAAACATTTTTTTTCAAGGGTTTATTTTTGACCTTCCCCCCCCCCCCCCCGGGTATTATTCTATATATGGGCAAGGGAGGTTATTTAGTGTTCTTTGTTATACTGCTGCTACAAGGGAAAAGGCTTAATTCTACTTGTTTGCATAGGGAAGCTACAGGAAATAAAAGGACAATCAAAATACCTGCATATCATTTATTGCCAGGTTGGCAAGACTTAGGGAGAATCCCTGTCACCATAGTGTTGCCAGCACGTCAAGGGAGGGGATCCTCTCCTCAGCTGGTGGGTTTGGTGAGGCCAAACCTAGAGCACTGTGTACAGTTCTGGGCTCCCCAGGACAAGAGGGAGGTGGAGCTTCTAGAGAGGGTCCAGCAGAGGGCAACAAAGATGATTAAGGGACTGGAACCTCTCTTGTAGGAGGAGAGACTGAGTGAGTTGGGCCTGTTTTCTCTGGAGAAGAGAAGGTTGGGGGGGGGATCTGATTAATATGTATAAGTACATGAAGGGAGAATGTAGGGAGGAAGGGGCCAAGCTCTTCTCAGTGGTGGCCATTGATAGGACAACGGATAATGAGTATAAATGGAAACACAGGAAGTTCCATCTCTATATGAGGAGGAACTTACCTCCTGTGAGGGTGACAGAGCACTGGAACAGGCTGCCCAGGAGTCTCCTTCTCTGGAGGTCTTCCAAACCTGCCTGGATGCCACCCCATTTCACATGCTCTAGGGATCCCTGCTGGAGCAGGTGGTTGGACTAGATGATCTCTAGAGGCCCCTTCCAACCTCAACCATTCAGTGATTTTGTGTGGAAACTTTGCAGGCCACAGTGCACTGTCCACTGAGGACAGAATGGGTCTTCTTGACCCTGACACCTGTCATTCTGTCAGAACATTAAATAATCACCATTTCTAAGCATGTGGCATCATGAAGTGGACAATGTTGAATGTGTTCTGCACATAGGCTCTCAAGTCTATCTACCTCTGCCCTGCTTTGAAAGCTGCCCAGTTTGCCATGGGCACGTGGCCCGGACCTGAAATTTCATCCAGAATGGGTGGAATTACCAACCTGTATGTTTGAAGGACATATAAGAGCAATATATTTGCTCAAATACCAGTTGCCCATGAAGAACAGGGTGGGGAAAATGCTATTGACTGTGTTTTTTTTCTTGGGAGATGTACCTACCACAGCACTAGACTTATATTATTAGAATATCAGAAAAGGGAGAAAAATGAAAATAGCTTTTGTTCCCAGACTGCCAGTTAGCTTGTGTCCTGAAAAATAAAACACTATTATCGTGCTTGTTTTGCATTGTAAAATGCTGCTGCTGACATGTATAAAGTAATGTGGCTCCTTATAGCTTCCTGTTACATTTCACTGATTTCTTGTGCATGCTGCAAAGAAGTAATGGTCATTTATCATGAGGATTTGCTTTGAGTTCTTAAATTTCTCATCATGGGACAAACTAAAAAAGAGAGACACACTTTAAAAAATTCTTTTGCATAACCTGTCTTTTATATTTCCAGCTTGTACTACACCAATTAACCTTTTGCATTTTAAAATCAAATAGGAGTGACAAATTCCATTTTCCTGATTTTTTGAGGTACACTATATCTGTAGCCGAAGAATGGAAAGAGAATGGAAAACCAAAGTAAGATTATAAATTTAGACTTCTGAATCATAGCCTAAGGTGTGGACAGTAATTCATGGCCATAGCCTAAAGTAAATGTCTCTTGAGTGTTTAGTGAAATTTATACTGTGTTCCAGCAATAAAAATGAACAGACAAACAAAAAATCTCTAACCCAACAGTCAGTAATCTGGATTCAGCTCCAGTGATTATCATTTAGCTGTCTTTAATTAAATTCAGGGTGTATAACTAGTCACAACAGCATTGCACTGAGCATCAGCTCTCTCAGGTTGTGTTTAGCAAATTCTGAAGGGATGTTAAGATTTATCATAAATATTCCATCTGTGCRATCTTCAGTCTGGTGAGCTAGTTACTTAAATATACTGAGAGATATTCAATGAATATTTTATAATATCTTAACCAGCACTTGTTCTGCAGTAAGTTAAGTGGTTTCAAAAGATGTCGTTGTGGGTACGCGCACAAAGGTTTGTTCAGAGCATGAGATTAGATGCATGTTCACATACTTCAGGGAGCCTGCCCCTTTTATGCAGTCTTGACATGGGGGCAGGATGAACATAGATGATGAAGATTGTTATGTGTCAAAAGGAGTATGATTATGTGACTCACCTTGTTTTCCATTATATATAATTTAAAAGCATACTGTCATGGTATTTTTCATAATTAAAAAAGTCCTCACCATTGTTTATAATTATCTCTTTAATGCTTGACATTGAAATCTGTTTCCTTACTGATTTATTTTCTCCTTTCTTTGAAAGTACTTGTGGATGAGTTATTGAAGACTTATGTATGCATGTCAGGTGTCTTTATTGTTACACTTTTTAGTAAAAGAGGGCAGACAATTTCATCCTCTTTTCATTTACATTTTTTTTTTACACACCTGCAATTGCCTTCAGTTTTTGGGCTCTGAGACCCGCTTTCTTCATGCCAAGAAAAAAAACAGTTGTTTGAGGGAGAAAATGACTGAATCAAAAACCTTAACCCCAATCCCTCCTCCATGGAAGACGTAACACACTTTCCCCTTCGTTCAGTTTATGCACGGCTTTCGTTTATTATCACCTCATCATCACRAACAGCCATTTCCAAACGTATTACCTGTACTAATCCATGATAATATCTGTCTTTTCAAACCTCCTCTAAACTCCAGCAATCCTAGAGACTTTTGTAGAGACATTTGTGAATTCTTGTAAGATATAATGGCATAAAAAAAATTACAGTTTTCATGTTGAAAGGATAAGATATAATGTCTCTACCTAATAGTCACCTCACTTAGTCACTTTAAATATTCTTCTATACCATTTTCCCATTGCTTACTGATGTAGTGTGTAGTGGTTGTGTAGGGATAAAGAAGAGGAAACGATGAAATATAGATTGATCTTTCTATTTTTATAGCCTTTCAGTACCTAGATATCTGTAATTTAGGGACTTTTTTGATCTATGTTCACCTATGCTGTTTTCTTTAACAGACTTTGATGGAGCTTTCATTTAGTAATTTGTCCTTTTTTTTTTTTTTTAAACCATATAGGTATCTACAACACCCTGTTTGTGTGTATTGCAGTTGAATTATGCTTTGTTTAAAAAAAGGAATTTATTTTATTTTAAAACCTGCTTCCTGATAATTTCATTTGGTACCTTGCAGATCATGTGTATGGTGAATATAAACGGTGAATAAATGTACTCTGTTTTCCTCATACTATCCCATTTGTCCATCTCTTTTCTTCACTGAAGACATCCAGTCTCTGTAATTTTCATTTTTATAGAAATGTTCCATACTTCTGGCCACCCTTATTGTCCTTCCTGTCTTTTATAGTTCTGCCTTATCTTTCCTGAGATGGAGATGCCATAGCTGTAGGTAAAACACAAACTGTAGAGTCACCAAGCATTTACACACAATGATATATTTGTTTTATTCTCTATTTTTCTAATGCTGTATTCATTTTTGAGTTCTGCTCAACATGTTAGGTAGCATTTTGTCTGTGATACCTCCTAATTCCATTTTACTACCAATAATATTAATTAAGAGGCCATCTCTTTGCTTTGTTCCTTAATTTTAGTTTAGGATAACTTAATTGCTTTCACCCTTTCAATCTCTATTAGGAAATTCATCATTATCTTTTTTATTTTTTTTAATCACTAATGCCATATCATTGATGAATATAATAAACACAGTTTCTAGTAGATCTCATAAGCTTTGTTTCTTGAAGACCATGTAGTGAAAAACCTTGCCACAAGTTTTCATGAGTTATAAAGAATAGGCATCCATTAGATGGAGAGCCATTAGATGATGATGATAATGATGGATATCTCTTTTCAGGATCCTTTCTCTACTTTTTCAGGAACGCAAAGTGTGTTTGAGTTTGCTCTACCTGTGCCTGCTGCTGTGAATATCACAGAATCACAGAATATTCATGGTTGGAAGGGACCTCTAGAGATCATCTAGTCCAACCTCCCTGCTCAAGCAGGCACACTTACAGCATGCGGCACAGGGTGGCATCCAGACGGGTTTTGAAGACCTCCAGAGAAAGAGACTCCACARCCYCCCTGGGCAGCCTGTTCCACTGCTCTGTCACCCTMACAGGAAAGAAGTTCCTCCTCACCTGGAGATGGAACTTCCTGTGCTCCAGCTTATGGCCATTAGCCCTCATCCTATCGCTGGCCACCAGTGAGAACAGTTTGTCCCCTTCMTCCCTGCATTCTCCCTTCCTGAACTTATACATATTAATCATATCCCCTCTSAGCCKTCTCTTCTCCAGGGGAAAACAGGCCCAGCTCACTCAGCCTCTCTTCATACGAGAGATGTTCCATTCCCTTAATCATCCTGGTTGCTCTTCTCAATATGGGAGGGTGCCCCACACCAGAGCAGGACTTGTAGGGCAGCATAGATGGATACAAAGGTGCCTTAGGCACCTCTGCAGCCTTCTGACTCTGGCTCCCAAAGCTATGAGATCTGAGGGGATCCAAAGATGCTGCCTGACTTTTTGCAACACCATAATTTTACTGTGAGGAACAAATACCCATTATTGACTCAATATGTCAAAAAAGAGAACAAAGTTTTCTTCTGAATTGCCTAAGAGAAAAAAAAAAGAGAAAGTCTGGACTTCAGTAGAACATGGAGCTTACAGCTGGACCGAGGCCCTGGAAGTGCTTGCTGAAACACATTGAATTTACTCCCAAACATTACTTCTTGTTTCACCCAGATGCCTATCATTCGGATGAAATCACCCAGATGCCTAGAAATTGCCTATGCACTCTCTGTGTGTGTGTCTCAAATTGCTTCTGTCTTGGCAGACCAAGAAGCTTAGCATGAATCATTACTCTGGTCAGGCCTCTATGTAAGCAGTCTTCAGGCAAGCCACCAGTTTGGGATGGCTAGGTGAGAGTCAATTAGATTGGATGCAGTTTGGGAGCCAGCCACCTTGCATACAACGTTGTAGTACCCACCACTGCAGGCATACTAGCCAGTTTCTGCAGTTCTCGAGTCTGGAAGCTCATTATTGTGGCACCAAAGTGCTTTATTAGAATCATCTGAATCATCTGTTTATTTTGCTTTTCTCATCCTTTTGATGACTAAAAGTCATCTATCTGACTGAGAACAGAAAAGTAGGTGTTTGTTATCCACTAATAAATATCCATTAATAAATAAGTGTTGGATATTTAAAATGCTTTCTATTTTTATTCAGAAAGCCACCAGTAAACTAATGTCACTTTTTTAATTAGTGGATAAAAAAAAAAAAAAAAAAAAAAAAAAAAAAAAAAAAGAAAAAAGAAAAAGAAAAAAGAAAAAGCCAATGGTGGATTTAAAAAGAAGAAAAGGCAGATGAAGTTAGGTTTAGTCAGCTAAAAGTAGGAATCCAAACCTAGTCTCAAACTATTCTCAAACTAGTCCCAATTCAGTACTGCTGAGTAATTTGTTTTCAAACTCTTCTGCATGTGCAAAGGGATGTCAGAAAAATGTTTAGACACTGACAAAGACAAAAAATATTTTGGAAGGAAGGACCAGTTTAGGCAGCAGCACTGAAAGGAGCAATTCAAGAAAATTTAATACAACGTCACAGCGACACTTCACTGTTAATCCCAATCTGCTCCTGTTTGCCATCTTTCAGAAGGGATGAGAAGTTACTAAGACTCTCTGCCTGGCTTCTCTGGAAGGAGGACATATCTCAGCTACACTCTGCACTTAYGCATATAACTTTCAATTCAGATTTGTCCTGCTTTGATACAGCAGATTCATGGCCTGTTCTTCTTTTGAAAGAAAGTTAGAGATAGATACAGGATTATATAATTTATTTTATTTTATATTTATTTTGTGCCTTTTCAGAAGGTAAACTCACATGAGATTTAGCCATAACCCTGTACCATTTCCTGAAAGCCTAAAATAGAAACAACACCTCTGTCAGAGCCAGCTTTTTAGTTTTCATCAAGTAGCTTCCATATAGAATATTTAAGACTATTCCATACTAGCAAATTGGTCTTTGATCCTGTTTATTACTGCTCTCTGTTCTTTACATGAAGAGGCATTGGTTTATATCTGTCCCTTGTGTCATTCCACAGAAATACACTTGTTACTGACCRGATATTCTAAATAAGACTAGAATCTGAGAGAAGCTATGCAATACATGGAAAATATGTATCTCTCTCTCTCTMTMTATATATATATATGTATGTATATGCACAGACATATCATATATATGCACACACCCCCCTACATATATATATATATCTCAATTTAATTTATTTTTCTACATAATTGTCAGTGTTTCCTTTTCATTCATGAAATATTATGGGCTCCCTCTGGTGGGCCAAAGTAATACCTTTATGTTTTAGAGCTATCAAGGTTGTCAGAAGTCCTGTCTAGTTGAGTGTTTAGTCTAATGGAAAAAAAAAGAAAAAAAGAACCACATACAAAAAATGTGTTTTTCTCTGTGGATAACATTTGGACTTTTAATCCTCATACTTGTAAATTTACTTAAAATTTATGCTTCTGCCTCATGCACATTGTGTTTTTCCAAYGCTTAATTCTCATCACTTAAGTGTAATTTACTTTAAAATATTTGAATGAATTATAGTTAGGCACCCTGCACTGAAAGTGAAGGCATTTCATGAACACAGTAATTCTAACCATGGGTAACACTAAATCCCTAAACTAAAATCATACTACTACAAATGTGATTAATGACTGAAAGAACAAATAAATACACACTTTCACAACAACATGATATAACCTAATTATTCTCAAAAACTTGCCGTGTCTATACCTCATAAGATGAATTGTTTGTTCCAAATCAGTGCTGTATCCTGGTTGTTAGCTCTTTTTCACTAAAGATATTTTTCTGCTCCTTTCTACAGTTTCTGTGGAATTATGGTGATCTCATCTCTGTCAGTTGAATATTAAGCTTTCTTCATTCTTTCCTCCCTAATATGCCATTTCCTTAATGTGTCTATTTTTCCTAACTGATACAATTATAATTTGATTCATTCTTAGAACCTTCCTAAAATAGATCCAAAATTTGTAGCAGATCTTAACTATTTTACAGGTACAAGAAATCCAAGTCATAAGGGAAAAGGTTTAGCTAAACAGAAATGAGAGCTAAAGGAGCGAATGTATCAGAATAGGCTGAGTGACTGCAATGATGCCTTTTCTTATGATATCTTGATTATATCAGACCCATGTGTGATTTTGAAGTGAATAAGTAGTATCTTACTTAGAGTGGCCACTTCTATGGCTAACTCTTTTTTGCCAGAATACCTATCCTGGGAAAATATTTGGCAGATTATATTTTCATCTGATCTCTGCAGCTTTGTTTCATCTCTTCCATATATGATGCAGTCTTCTGGATTATTGCTCTGTTTTAATTACCTCTTCTGCACACATGAAAAACTATGGATATTTTTTTTTTCTATCAGATAAGAGATCAAGGAAAAATAATAAAAAAGTTGTACTGAATTGATAAAAAAGTGAATTATACCTCTATGTTAAACTATGATGTTAGAGGCTAGTTTCCTATGACTTAATCCTAAAATAAATCATCTCTAAACAGTGCTGGAAAATGTATCAGAATTCCAGTGCAGACAATGAGCAGGAACAATTTTTGGCAGTCAGTGACCTTCAAAAAGGGATGAGAAAAGTGAGGAAAGAAGAGACAAGGGCAAAACTTTTAATTTTGTCGCCTCCTGTATAAAGACCTGCCTGTGAGGTGTCGCTAAGCCCAGAGTGTCAMTGTGATCAGGTGTGTGGTTTTGCTGATCTGAGCATAAACCGCTAAAGCTTGGCAAGATGAATCACAGCTGACACAGAGCTGACCCCAAATGCATTTCAGAAGCTGATGAAGAAGAGCAGAGCCTTCCACTGAACTGTTGTCTCTTACGAAAACAGGAGCGTTTCAAATCCATATTCTGAACAGCCATTTCGTTGTCAATAAGTGCTGCAAAGAGCAGTAACCTCTGCACGCACAGAGAGATGGGGAAACTTTTAATGAACAGGAGTGGGTAGAACAGGCTCTTCTTTTCTCTTACTAGAGGCAATGAATGGCTCCGGTACTTCTCCTTGCAGCTTACCAAATTTTTCTGAAGTTCTAATTAGTGAATGGAGAACACAAACGGTATTCTCCACTGTTTCAAATACAGAAAATGCCTGGAATGAGGGAAAATATCCAGAATTCTGAAAGTACTTTTCATTTTTGTATGATCCTGTATTTGCATAACAAAGTATCAGTATATAGAGAGAAACGTGAAGATTACTTCATACATTTAGTTATACTGATTAATGCTCTGATGCTCAAGTTCTAATGTTTTTGTACTTATAGTGTACAAACTGTTCAGCTTGCCACATGAATGTTATGATGATGATTATTATTATGTTTAGTTTGGAAGGAAATAAATAAGACATAATCTAAGAAGCTTGTAGTTAAAACTAGGAATATAGAGAGATACCTACTATTCCTGTTATTTTTATACTGTTGTTTTGGCATGTTCAGGTTCCTGGATGCAGAAAGGGCCCAAATTTGGGCAGAGACAGATACAATTATTGAAAAAAATCAGGTTCCCTCAGATTCTCAGCCTCAAGTAAATTGGTCCGTCTGCCCATTTAGTAAAAGCATTGTGGCATTCCAGGTTTTCCAAGTGTTTGGCAGCTTCCTGCAATGCCAGCTAATTTGGAGAAGGATGTGGGAAAAAAACCTTTTTTTTTTTTTTTTTTTGTCCAGTTTCACTCCTGATTTGAGGATTTTAAGCCACATGTTTGTTGTGACTGTTTAGCTGTTTATCTTCAAATGTCTGTTTTCATAACTGACCAAGTGAAATGAAAATGAATATGCAGTAACCACTTAGTATTTTGCTTTTTTTTTTTTTCCTGTCATTAATAAAGCACATTCAAATTTGGTAAGTGAACTAATATAAGATATTCTTTGAGTCTAAATAATTTATTCACTTTGTAAATTCTGGCTGGGGTCCACGTTGTGCTTGTAGCTTTCAACATGTCTGTTATTTGCTTCCAGAAGCAATCTGCTCCATTTTTCTTGTTTCTTTCCTTTCCGAAAGATACCATGAATCACATTGCTGCATGACAAGTTCCCAGTCCTGTGCTAGAGTGCTGACTTCCAACCTTTTCCAATCACTTATTTTAAATAACAAGAAAGAAAAAAAATGGGGGGGGGCTGGCCTCACTTCCAGCTTTAATGAAAGGCAGGGTGAGATTTGATTTCCAAGGTGAGAGCCCATGACCCTGTAAGTTAACTGGAATTAACCTGAGAGCAGAGGCTAAGCTCAGCCCCGAAGCGCTGTGCCGCGAGCTGGAGGCAGCAGCACTGCCAGTGGGAGCCTCCAGATGAGAACCGCCTACACAGCCTTAAATTGCCTTTCGCATTTTGCAAAAGTCTCCTTTTCTCCTATCTGTGCCAACGTTCTTCTGCACACTTCTTCCAACACAAGCCGGGAGTGAGTGTTGATTTGAAGACACGAGTTTCCCAGGGGAAGCCACAGGACTAGCAGGTGTTTGTCCAGGCTGAAACTGCAGGTTTACTTTGGACTGTTAAATCATGTCATTTCCATGTTTTCTTTCCTGCTACAAGGCTGTGGCCTTGGTCAGCCTGAAATATGATACAGTTTCCCATTATTTCAATGTTATTTTTTTTTTCCTCTTTGCTCCCTTCCTTCAAAAAAATGCAGCCCTGTGGCAGGTAAATTTGAAAGGGCCAAATTTGTGCCACTTCAAACATCAGTGAGCAAAAAGTTGAAACCTTTAAAAGCAGAACTGAATGTGTTCTGAAACCTTTTGTTCTGAAACATATTTCTGTCTTCTCTTTTCTGACTGACTTTGTTTGATTTTATTATTTACTGCGTTTTGCTGCTGCCTGAAGGATGGAAAAATAGACTCATTTACTAAACATTATTTCCATGTTTTTAACTGTTGTGGAAATTAATTAAGAGATGTTGATGTAAAAGTTTTCCCACCTCCCCCACCCCTCAGTTTCTCAAATATTTAAACAATTTTTTTGGCCATCTCTTTCTTATTTCTCTTTTCTCTCTGTTTGTAATAAGATTAATTATGTGTGGTGCACCACTGCTTATCCCCATGAAAGAAAATCTAAAACGAGGGATTTCAGCTTCAAGAAGGCTATTTTGTCCTGTTTCCGATGTTCTAAAGGGATTAATTTACCATATCGTATAGCCCTGGAAGACTGTGATAATTGAAAACATCCATATTCATTGCATGTTCAAAGGGATCTGTCTGACTTTGTAATGTAAAAAGTGCATTTTTAACCTGAACGGGGACCTGCATCTGGTATTGCTTAATCCTATTAGTCCGACAGTTCCAAAGCTTTAGTGTATAATCATTAGCTCGTGTTAATCCTCAGACATGCCTCCAGCTTCAGCCTGTCAGAAGGAGTCCCTGCAGGGAAAATGTGGAGGTGCTGATAGCACAACACCAACTAATCTTATCTTAAATGCTAGCAGCAGCCACTATCTGTGATAGCCAGGGAATTAAAAACAAATTTTTTATGGGTATTGGGTATCGCCTTGCCTTCTCTCTCACATGGCTCCTCTACCTTGCCCTAGTTTCTCCCCCCATCCTGGTCTTTGTCAGGCAAGCCGCAATACTGATGGCAGCCAGGCAAGTGGCAGTGGGGGACGAGAAGGCTATTTGAAGATATTTACTATGTTGTCATAAAAATAGCAGTGTAAGCTACTAAACCTCTCAGGTGCCTTGCAGTCTTTTCTATAGAGGAGTCTCGAGCCTATCTCACATAGGCATATAATTTATTTCCAATTTCCCACCAGCTGCAGCGTCRCAGAGCTAGAGCAACCATGATCTCTGGAAAAAGAGCTGTAATCTGAAAAAATACAACTCTCCTGGCTGCCCTGCCGGCCTTGGCTGCCTGTTCAGTGCTATGAGCAGGAGCCAACTCTGCTTAGAGGAAAAAGAGGATGTGGGGGCACAAACACCGGAGTTGGTGGTAAGTCCAGAAGAGCTGGATGTGATCTCCTTTCCTGTGCCACAGAGCAAAGGAGAGGCTGCACCCAGAGCCCTCCATGCCCTCAGCTAGCAGCAAAAGCAGTAAAAGCCAAGAGTGTTTTCCGTTTATTTCAGCAAGCAGAGGTCTCTGTTCTGCAGAAGTGTCACTCTCACTAGTGCTCATGTGAGGAGATGAAGGGACAACATCCCTTCAGGGTAAGGCCATACCCTCATTTGCCCTTTTTTCTTTGTAAACCTAGCAGGAAGGGGGAATGTTTACAGGCCTCACCCTCCTCTTTGCACATCTTCCACTGACATGATGTGTTGACAGGAGGATGTGCAGAAGGGGAAGCAGACATCATTACAAGTGTARTGCTCTTATTAGTTAAGGCACAGATGCACACAATGTTAGTGAGACTTCTGAGTTGCCAGTGGCTTGTAACAGCAAGATCAGGAGGCCCAGTTCAGGCAGTAAATCTATGTGTGCACCAGGTTTTCCTTCAGCACCTCCTGCGGGGCTTGGGTCCGTGAAGCATGCCCATGTCTGAGTACAGTGCAGACAGGACCTCACAGTCAGTCATCCACATGAACATGCTCCAGAGTAGCCCCATGAGCTTTTTCATAGTTCTTTCCTCCCATTAACTTGAATGACATCTTTTATGCAGATCCACTCTCAGGAGTCTGGCAAACTTATTTTAATAAAACTCCTTTTTTTTTTTTCCTCCCCCAATCTAAGCCCATGTAGCTCTAATTAAAACTAAGAAGCTTTGCTAAATGAAGACCTTCAGAAAAGAACAATCTGGTTTTTGTTCATTCTAGCTCTTAGGGTTGCATCTGCACTATCTCTTCTGGAAGGATTTGGAGCTCTTTTCACAAAAGGCTCTCAATGCTGCTTACTGGCAACACAGCTAGAGCTCTTAACCGCCTTCGGTGACTGATGAGCATTTTGGTTGCTGTGAGGCTCAGCAAGGATCCCCGTAAGGTAAGTATTCTGTGGACGAGTAACTGATTTTGCTGAACTTTGCTGGTTTGCTTCCAGGCTTGTGAAATGAAAGGCAAATTTTTTATTGACAGGTTAGACAGGGAGTGGAGTTCAGCTGTGCGGCTTACCTTCTTAGCACAGCAGCTTTTGCCTCTTTGCTAGAGTCATGGTGTAATAGTCATCTTATTGGGCACAGCTTACAGGATTTGACTCAACCATTCCGTTAAAAAAGAATAATAAATCTCTTCATTTTTGTGGTGCCTTTAGTATTAGGATCTTCAAGTACTTAAAAATATTAATAAGCTTTGCTACTCCTGTCCTTGAAAGATGGGGAAATCAAAGCACAATAGAGCCAAGTGATTTCCACAGGGTCATTCAGCACATGAAGAAGGGCATGCTAGTCAGGATCTTGATTTTTTTGTCTTATTCTTTTCCGAACAGAACCATTACACTTAATATAAGTCTTTTTTTTTATAAGCATTGATAGTAAATGCTTGTCATTAAGTTCTGCTACTCTTTCTAATATAGTCTCCATATATTGCAGGATATAAGAAATTCAAAAGGAGAAAAATAGTTGTCAGTTCTTGTAAAACTCATATTATCTGCAGGTGGTACCAAATCAAATTTGTACAACTGATMTTAAGTCTAGAAAACTGTAACTACACTTGTAACTCTTTGCCCTTAATCACAGAATGGGTTTCATGTAAGTTTATTTTAATTGTAATAATATGGAATATTTGAAATGTAGTAGTAGTAGCACTAAGAACACAAAGTATTGAATGCATGGGTGGGAAGAATGTATCTGATGTCTAACTAACTGTACAGCAGGACTAAAGAGATGCTCTTGATGTTCTCTGGTCTTTGCTTTGTCTTCCACAAATTATAAGGTCTGTGRCAGCGTCTAATAAAATAATTTGAAGACTGCTTGGGAAAGAGAAGGAAAAGCAAACACACTGCTGCTAATAAGAGGTGATGTCACTTGTTTGAAACTCATAATAAAAACTTTTCTGCCTGTTGGATTTTCAGAAAATCATTTCAAGTGACATTAAATGCTGATTTTCCCCAAATATATATAAGAAAAAAATCAAGAGATTTTTTCTGCAAACTAGATTGATATCCTTGCAGGAACAAATTGATTCACGTGAAGAAAAAGCTTACATTCTCGATAAAAACACAATTAAACAAATTGTTAGMCTGTATAAGCCAGCATAAGTTCTCTGTCACAATGGAGCTTGACTGGAAATGCCTCCCCCATGTTGGGGACCATTTTGATTTTGCCAGAGTTGACTTCTTAAGAGCACATTTCAAGTGTAAATCTTCATTCAATTTAAAAGCCTTTTTTTTTTCCCCTTCCTTGAAGCAAAACAGCTTTCCTCTCAAAACAGAAATATCCTCATCATCTATGTAACACACATACCCAAGGCAAAGCATGTTTTCCAYGAACAAAAAAATGAGTGGATGGTATTAAAAAGTTACAAACCAGACTCTAAGTCTAAGAAGATAAGCCTATAAGACAATAAGATAAGTCAGATAATTAAATAGGTCTGTAACAATGAAAGTCATTTCTTGTGATTCAGATTAATTTCTCCAGAAGGCTTTTTCATATTTTCTAGATCGAGGAAGATGAAAGAGTATCATTAYCTCATGACAATTTTTGGACAATGCATAATCTTAATTCATCAGTCTAAAAGTTTTAGATTAACTAAGCTCCTAATTTCTAAATTTATTGTCATTGTTACAATTGTTTAAAATAGAACTAGCAAACAAAAACCATCTTGATCTCATTTTTGGGTTTTTTTTTTTTTTTTTTTTTTTTTTTTTTTGCCGATCTACCTGTGTAGAGGTAGACTAAGTAAGATTTCAAACTCTGGATATATCTGATTTATATTTTCTCCAATAAATAGAATTAGGCCCTAAATAGCAGCACCTTTGGTAGATTTTTGTTTGTTTGTTTTTTGGTCATTTTGGTCTACCTTTTCTTAGCCTGATTTTCCACACCCTTTGTCCCAAATACTTTATGACAGTGGTTGGAGGAGCTGCTGTGWGTGAGGTGAAAGAGCAGTGTCACTTGTAGGTATTGCTTCATATTTTGAAAGTGGTGAGGAAGCTAAGAGGTGAAAGTTCCCTAAAGCTTTTTAGCAAATACAAATTCTGGCTGTTACTAAAAAAAACATCTTGAACACTCATCTATGTAGTTACCATCTTGGTATTTCAACTATGAAGAAAAATAATAGCTATAATGTGGGAAGAGCTTATAGGAAGATTATCTTTTTTCTTTTTTTTTTTTTTTTTTTTAAATCTTCCATTTTCTTGTTCTCTGACTTGTCTGCATTCCCTTTCTTACAATATGTCCAATGTAAATACCCATTTTTTCTTGTAAATGTGACATCACCTATGACTCTACACTCATGGCCTTTTTTCTAATAATCCCCCATGGGAGTAAGATTGGTTCTGTACATAGTTTGCCCTGTAGCCCACTAGCTCCAGCTTGTGTTGCTTGTTAATTAGAAAAAAATGTTTGTTCAGTGGGATTCATAGCTATATCCCTCAAAATATTTTGGGACGAGTCTTCCCATCTGTAGAACCAACATTTCCCAGTAGCAGGACAGGAGGAATTGCTCTAGTTTGGTAATTGATGGTGTTAGAGGTGTTGCATGTTTTTAAGGCTGCTTATTGCAGCAATTAAAGTTGGAGGAAAGATGAAAAGGAAACATGGAAAATATTGCTTCCAACATGCATTCACCCATGCTTTAGTTTGTAAGGACTTTTAGTTTGTAAGGACTGTTTATTATGGACAACTATTCCAAACTAGGGTTAGCTCTTTTGTGACTGTACTTCTTTTTTTTCATTTTAATTGCCATTAAAAAATATCTGTGTTATTTGAAGCATTAAGAATAACTGAAAGAGCAAGGGGTTAGCTCTCAGGTTTTTAGAAACAGAGCTAAAAAAAGCTTTTAAGATCTTGATGAAGCTTGACATGCCCTTGGTGATAGCACAGTTGCCATTCCTCCCTTCCACCACTCCTCCAGCAGTGCACAGAAATCCTGGTCCCCATTTAAATCAACAGGAGTTTTGCCACTCTGATGGAGCCAGAATTTCACCCTGCAATTTGAAATACTCTCTGCAGATGACAGGCAAGTAAAATGATTGCTTCACTGTTCTCACTGCCTCTGTGCCATAAACTGTGCAAAGATTATCATCGGTGAAGTGCAGTACAGACCTTCCCTCCCTCATCCCTTCTCAGCCATCTTTCATTCTCCTCTCCCCTTTCTTTTTCCCTACAGTTCTGTTTTTTACTCTTCATTGCTTTTCTCTGCCATTCACTACCAGGAAGAGAAGCCCCTACATGGCCAATTCATCAGTCTTTGGCACTGGTCAAGACTACTATTTTTGCTTACAAGAGTGAGACTGCTTTATAAATCAAGGGGCAGTTTGAAATGAGAGAGGTTTATAAATACAATAAAGTGTCTCATAATTATTCAGAAGGTTTGAAATTTATCCGCTCTCAGTAGGGGGTTCTCTCATTAGCCACTCCACATGACTACACCACTCATGAGTGAAAAGGTCACCCCCTATATCATGAATATAAATTGCAGGCTTTTTAATATAGTTATGACATCTACCATACAGAGAGCACGATGTGAGAGATGGGTACATATCTCCTAAAAACTGTAATGCCCAGTTGTGAAGTATTAGAAATGCCTGATTTGATTTGTGCCCATATTAGGAAAAAGCATATGCTCTGTCAAAAAGACTGCCTTAATTTAGAGACTGTTGCTGCATTTTGTTGAAGAAGAATTTGTATATGAAATTAAAAAGTTCTGGACATTGCCAGAACTTTGTTATGTCTAGGAGCTACCTTTTTCAGGTAAGGGAATGAAGAAACTAAAAGAATGTGTTTGTTTGTTTGTTTGCTTGCTTGTTTTTTACCCAAAATGAGTCCAGGGAGCTACTCTGACTTTATTTCCTTAATATTAGCTAAGATCTTTTACTTTGTGGCCAATGGTCTCGTGTATATGGATGCTACACTAAAAGAAAGGAAGCAYTTCATTTATCTAAGCAGCTCTTTACACTCACTATAGCTGAACAACATTAATAGGGACAAAGGCCTTCATACATGTCTTTTTTTCATATATCATTTTTTTTCTTGAAAAATTATTCAACACTACCAATTTATTTTTCTGATGGGGAAGGCTTCTTTAAACCAATATATTTCGCTCCTCAAAACACAGGCACACAGTTAGGATTCCATTCACATGTCATGTATTTTTATTCCTAAAGTAGATATTATACAATGCACACTGTATATACTTTGAAGGCATCACTTTCTTATTATCGAAAGCCTATGTACTGTACATGTGGTTCACATATGCAAWAAGACTGATACATCCCAGAAATCTTGGAAAAACCCTCTATGTGTATTTCTSTGTGTGTGTGAAACATCTGTTTAGCACATATGCAGAAGGTCAGATGCTTCTGGAAGGACAGGCTTTGGTTCATGCACTGCATAGTATGTAAAGACATATTTTTGTTTTGGAAAATGTGGGGGAAACAACTGTCTATCTCATCTATATTCCCTCTAGGAATTTTGAAATATTTCTCCTCTCCTGTAAATTATAATTGGGCTTTCATGGAGAGCACTTTGCCCAAGTCATACAACAATGCCATGGGGGCATTCTGAAATCTCAGTTACCACATCACTAGAGCTTGCGATGAATAAATAATAACAACTAAAAATCATTTAGATTTTTTTAAAAAGGATATCCTCATAGTCACAGTGTGACATACTGTAGAGGAGTCAGGAAAGGTCTGAGTGCTTGTGGCAGACACTGGTGGCTTGGCCTTCTAGTAGCTGCCATTGCTAATGACTGGCAGTGCTGTCAGCTTTMCAGAAAAGCAATAAGCAGACATAGATATTCTCTACATATGCAGGTATGTATGAGAGAGGTCTCAGTATATCTACAGTAGATAAATTTCTTTGTCTTTCTCTTTGGATCAGCTGTCCTCCAACCATAAACCTGTAATATACTCCAGTTTCTGATTGCTCCAAGGTGAATTTGACCAAACAGAAAATGGTATTGAGGCATTCACCTCATGTATCTGCTGCAGCATGAAACATCCTGCAATTTTATAACTTCGGAATCCAGTGGATTTCTGACTACTGGAGTTAAATTTGGTTCCTTGAGTATAAACAGTCTTGATAAAGTAGTAAGTTTATCATAAAAATGGACCTGTTAGAAAGTGACTTTTCCTTAATCTTTTCAGAAAATAATATCCAGTTGTTATTTTAAATCAGAAGAGACAAAATATGAACATATGCTTACCCAATGTTAAGTCTCAAAAACAGTGTGGAAAGAGTGCTGTTGGAATGCTTTTAATACAAATAATGTTTCGACAAAACCGAGTAGGGGAAAGATGTGTGTGGAAAATATTCAACTGTAGTTGTACATCAGATTATTCACAGATTTGTCTCTTTGAACAAAGGAATATCTGATACTGAGTCTGATTTAAGTTTATGTAGTATAAATCAAAATTTTTTTTCTGGAAGTTGGAAAACCTCCATGGTCTTAGGGCCACCAAACAAACAAACAAACAAACAAAAAGCTGTGAAAGTACACATAGAAATAAAATCGAGCTAGAGCAAAAATCCCTCTGTGTTACCAAAGAAGGAGATATGTAGAGGATTTTCCTGTATTCCTCCCAGCACTATTTCCTGGCATTAGTGAACCTTTCAATTCGTGTTGCCAACCAAATGTTAGCTGCTCTTCTGTAGGGGAAGGAAGATCTTCCTCTTCCCAGCTTCCCAGCAGGTTTTATTTTGGCAATTGCACAGAAACAGCTCACACTGCAAGAAGGAAATATGCTATCAGGACTAAGGCCCACTCACCACACTTAATGGAAAGGCTCAAATTCATTTTGAAGAGCTACTCAGACAGCAGCTAAAACGGCTTCTCAGTATTTTTGGAATTCAACAACAGCACTGCCAAGCATCATCAGTGTCAAGAACAGGATTAATGTGCCCTGACTAAATCTCCAGAATTCCTACCACTCTTTCAAACTCAGTTTTGAAAAGCATGCATTCAGGAACCCAGGCATATCTCACAATAATTTTTGCACTCAACAGCCCAATTAGGGGGTTGTATTTTTTTTTCAGAACAATGTCTCATTGTTCTGTAGCAATTGGCCATGCTGATGTGGAAATAAGTTTCTCAGAATTCATAATAACTTAAAGAGAAATGCTTTATAGCAACTAATAGCCAAGTATTTCTGATATTAGAGCAAAAATGGGAGAGAATTGTCAGTTGTAGTATTTCTGTGTAACAGTTCATTTTGGTTGACACTTTAGTCAATGAACAAAACTAATAAGGATTCCAGATACCCACCCACCTCCCTAAGCTTGAAACTGGTGGGGACAGAGCGATCCTGAAGCAAAGTTTTGCTCATCTGAGGATGATAGATGACTTGGTCCTCAAACACTTGCATCCTAAATTAATGCCTTTTCTGTCACCTACTTTCTCCTAATGTCTGCTTAGTGTAACTTCCTAAAAATTCCTTAGTTTGGACTAAGATAGTTGTTCCTGTATGATGATAATTATGAGATAGCATATATGCAGTAGTGATTTTTTTTTCTTTTAGTCCCAAACACTTGATATTTTGGGACTGCTCCAGATGCTGTTTAATTCTTCACTATGGACTCTCCTGACACTCCCTTGCTGATCAAAAATTCTGGTCAAGAAAACTTCCTTGACCAAAGAGCAGCAGAAAATGATATGTTTCCAGGAATAAATTCAGATTTCTGTGAATCTCTGCTTCTCTGTCAGAAAATCAGTGCATTGGAAAATTCTTGACTAACTGCACTCTGTCTTGTGTTTAATGAGAATCTGACATTGATGTTTATTCTAATGCTCTGCAAAGTAGGCACATAGGCATCTTATAAGCACATATTATCTCTGCTGTCTGAAGTAGCTTTGAAAAGTTGTGTATGAACTTACAGTATTTATCAAATATGATGTTCAGCAGTTTACATAATGCATATGGATACAAAACATGTTTATTATTGAATGCAATAGGATCTTAGGAAACAAAGCTTTTTTAAGATCTGAAATTATGTAAGATGGTTATATATACACCATTATCTCTTTTGCACATTTTCTCTTCTGTGAGAAGGTTCCACCTATCGGTCAGCAAACTGCCCCTGTCCCGTCTCATATTTTTGTGCTTTGATTTTCCTGTTCTTCCACGGATTTTTTTCCTCCAGCTTTTCTTCATGTCTTTGTCTTGTCCTCCAGCTGCTGTTCTCACATTGATTTTAGGCTCAGAACCGGGCTGTTTTCAGTGAGCAATTGGAAGTATAGTACCCAGGTGCATTTCTTTGAGATCACATGTCAGTAGAGCGGGCAAGTTGCRGGGATGAAATCATGATGCTATTTAATTTGTGTGATGGAGGCCAGCCTGGATGGCTAAGAGATGCCCAAGGATTGGTTAAGGGGGCTGAACTCATCCGATTGGGTCATGAATGAACAATGCATGCAGGTCTAGGCCACACTCCGCTGAACAGCTTTCAAGTTGGACATAACATATCTTCTCATGTCCTAGAGCATTTTTCCTCTCTAAAATTTATTTTTTTTCCTTACCTGGAACAAGAATTTTTAGTTAAACAAAACAGACTCTCATATGACACCTGGCAAATAGTACTGAACAGCTTTGGGTTTTCTTTCCCCTTTGTTTCAAATGTTGACTTGTTGCATAGGCCATCTCTAGCAAACAGAATCGAGAAGTTTCTTTTTGAAAGACATGCTGAGGGACCATCTTGCGCCACAGAGGCAAACCCTAGTGACATCCTCCTCCTCTGCAGTTGCTGTAGGTCATGAGGTCCAAAGGGAGCAAAACCTACACTTGAAAACTGCTTATGGAGCATGTGAGAGACATGGTATTTCAGTGTTCCTCACGCATGGGCTTGCCAGCCCCAAATCATGGTGAAAGGCTGTGGTCATACTGCCTCAAGCCAGGATGCATGGAAGAAGAGGTCCTAGATAAGTGGGATGGCTGAAACTGATAACAAACTTCAAGGAATTTGTGGGAAAAAAACCCTGTAAGTAGCAAGATAGTATTAATTAATACTACCACTATGTGAATATACATTCTCAGGCATGTAAGGAAACACTTGTCTTCTGTTAATAATATTAATATTTTTTCTTTCGGTGTGATTTTCCTTGGGTATGATGTAGGCAATTTAAGTGGGGAGAAGAAAGATGATCACTATCTAGACCATAAACTTTACTGATGGCTGTATTTCACTAAGCTGACAGACTGTTTATTGCACATATGGTTAACTGATCTCTAATCAGTGAGTTTGTTGAGCAAATCTAAGCAGAGTAGTGAATGTAATTAGCAAGTGCTCTCCTCCTTTCATCTTTGTGAGCTGACCCCTGGTCTTGGTTTCTAAAATTAAAACACTCTTCTACCTTTTGCTTTTCTAAGAGGCTTTTGTATGGAGACTGTTTCCCTTTTGTAAATCCATAACCAGTAGCTGGCAAGAAAACCAAGGCAAACCAATAATTAAACTTCTGTCCAAGTCACTTTCACTCTAAAGGCCGATTGAGACATTCTGCTKATCTGACTTCTTCAAGAAGGAGCTTGAAGGAAAGATTTAAAAAAAAAAAAGATTTCCTTCACTGAAGGAAAGATTTTTTTTTAAAAGCCTTTTTTTTTTTAATGTCTTGAATGAAGTACCCAGTCATCAGGTGCCATCACTGGCACTAACATTTAGTAACTGATAATTGCTGTAACTAGAGCCATTGAGCCTTGCAAATATTATCCAGTAAATTTTAATTAGCACCCTGGGGATTGAAGAGTTTCAGAACAAGCTCATGGGAGACTCTCCCCCAACCCATGGCAAAGTGTGCTGAGTAATTTTAGATCAGCCTGCCTGTCAAAGTGGATCAGTGTCATCTTGCCACTTATGCTGAAGAAAATGCACCTGCTTCTACATGGAAATAAGGTGCATTATCTGCCAATTTGTGCTGCTTATTTTCACTGCTGCCTGAGTTTGACAAGTGGGAGATGTGAATGCATGGATTATTTATTCATAAACCAAGGGGATGGGAAAAGGTGAAAGGAAGGTGTGTGTGCAAAAGAGAAAATGTACTTGGCATTACAGGACCTACCAGAAGCCTTCTAAATAAACATGTCATGGGCTTCTTCTGAAAGCCTAAAGAGGTAAAACACTCTTGGTTCTTATTTTTAGCATCAAAGGAAAACATAGTCATCAGGAAAGATCAGAAGCATAAAATGACTTTGCTAACAACTGAACAGGCAGTATTTTTAACAACCATAATTTTTTCTTCAATTTAGATAG
The DNA here is from genome assembly GCF_003342845.1 of Nothoprocta perdicaria. Lineage (NCBI taxonomy): Eukaryota > Metazoa > Chordata > Aves > Tinamiformes > Tinamidae > Nothoprocta > Nothoprocta perdicaria. The sequence goes on from NW_020456110.1 coordinate 2,388,863, forward strand.
GGAAGGGACAGACATTCAGTTCCAGTATTCAGTGTTCAACATTCTGAATCTTCAAGCTACACTAAAAAACAAATTGCTAGATATATTCAGTTCATATAGCCATATCTAGCTTAGACTTTGTACAGAGTAATTCTATGGAAATTGCTGGAATCAGAAGGCCTGGTTACAAATTAAGCTTAGGGGAAGAGATAACATTATCAGAACAAAATCATTAACTGCAGAAGGTATTCATCAATCTGTGAAGGATCCAATCTGCAAAGGTTTTCAGGCTCCTGCAATATTACCCAATTCATTTACATAGATGAAGTAAAGTATTTCAAAAGCTTCAAGGACCTAAGAGGTGTTGTTTTCAGAAAGAGGACGATCTGTTTAAGTGATTAAGTTAAGATAGTTAAGATATTAAGATTTTGTGCTTATTTTGAACGTATTTCTTCAGAACCTGTAGGTCCAGGAAAGGCACGTCTTTAGAACTTTCAGTTGCTTGCATAAAGCCTTTTGTGTTGATGGTGGCAAGGTCAGAGCTCTGTGTAAGGGGTGAAACTGGGTGAGATTGTCCTGGTAGCTGGGCAGCTCTCCTTTTCTAGTGTCTGAGGCACAGGCAAKGAGCCCCAGAGGTTTCTGAGGCTACTGCCAACTGAACAGCCCAGCGGTTTCAAGTAGAAACCGCTACAAACCACTGTGGTCTCAAGGGACTTTATCAACAACAGGAAAACCTTGAGAGATCTCTTTGCTCATGGGATTACTTCACAGGATTTCAGATGGAAAAGTCTTCTATGATGGAAACAAAACAAAAAATAGTTTGTATTTTGTTTTAAGATGAAAACAAGGAAAAGCATTTCTCAGTTCTAGTGGAAAATAACATAATTCAGATTACTAATGTAGATTAGTAATCCTGCACAAATCCTGCAATCCTGGAAAGCATCTGGAAGGGTTAAAATTGTTTAGGCTTCAGGGCTGGACAACAGACTTCAAAAAATGCTCAAAGAAGTGAGGTAAAGAACTGGAAAAGTTTTATCACATGTTGTTCCAATTCAGGTAGTTCATGAGAAACCCCTGAAGGCTGGAGCATGTCCATCCTTATGCAATTATTAAGGGGAAGACCTGGAGCTATAGAAGGAAATTGCAGACCAGTTAGCTTAACAAAAATTGCAGGGAAAGTCATTAGAAACTATTTTAGGTTCTTTAGAAAATTTTTAAATGCATATTTTAATCATGATGAGAGGATGTTTAGGAAGGTATAGCATGCTGAGGAAACTGTGATTACAGAGTTTGTGATTTTTGCTGTGCTTGGTGTTCCACTTTTTTCCAGTTTATTTAGAGATGCATTTTGCAGTGTTTGTTACCACAGTACATGAGCTGATGTCTTATTATGGTGTGCTTTCTGTGAAGTCAATTAATTTTTTTTTAAATAATGTTGTTTAAGTGGTCAGGGTAGTAGGTGTGTATTAAATCCATTTGCTCTAATTACACAAATTAGCTCCACTTATAAAACAGATTGTTTGATGTGGGGTCACTAGACCATATTTCCCAGCTGACCTAATTGTCTTTCTTCTGCTACTGAAATAATGTCAGATGAGAGATGTTTCTTCCTTCCCATAGTGCTGGTGTAGCAAGGCATGTTCTGCTGGCACTGATGTGACAACAGTGATGTCAGAATGAAAAAATGGTAGCAGAGGAAGTAGCRAAAGAGATGATAGGACAGAGAGATGACAGAGATGCAAGGTTACGAAGAAAGAATCATTCCACATCTTCTGGATGGTCAGTGTGTGTCTAGGTAGAGTTTTTGTATGCAGATGTTAATCCATTGAGAAAAAAACGTCCTATGTAACTCTTGAAAGCACACCTACTACAGAAGAACTACAAAGAACTACATATTTGTCTTAGTAAAAAGAGTTAAAGGGCCTCTGACACTGCCAATATGGACCGGCAACTCCATTTATCTCATTTTCTGTTCTGTGGGAAAAAAAATATTAAAATTTTGGTAAATACAGAAATAAATTTGAACAGTATCTACAAAAATAAATGATTTGCCTTTCTTTTGCAAAATTCTAGCACAAACTTACACTAATTCTTTATTGTGTCTAATTTTAGCAAGTATTTACTGTCAGAATTACATTTCATTGTAGAACAAATAAAATTTTAGTACAGTAGATGAAGTAACTTGAAAGTTACTTGARAAAGTAACCTGGCATACCACATTAAGAGTGTCTGTGAATTTACAAATATTGTAAACAAAGAAAATTGACACTTAATTTCAGGAATATTTTCTTAATCATTTCGCTATAGGTCAAAAAAAATTTGGAAGATTATTCCTACTAACAATATATTTTTTAAATCCGGTATGTCACCTTTATTTTTGGTCACAGAAACTTCCTGAGATGCCTTTTATTTTTATAGATTTCAKATGCATTGCATTGTTGTGGAATCTCTTCCTCTGGAGATTTACAAACCTGGCCTGAATGCGACCCTGTGCCATATGCTCCAGGTGTCCCTGCTTGAGCAGGGGCACTAGACTAGATSATCTCTAGATGTCCCTTCCGACATTAACCATTCTGATTCTGTGATTTGTGCTCAGTTTAAAAAAAAAAAATCCTTTCCAAAACATCTTTCTAGGGCTGATAATCAGAAGAGAGACTTACAAATTAGCACTTACATAAACGTGTTGACAAATTGCCATACTTGTGGCTAAACAGTATTTCATTTCCCCTTTCTTTTCTTTTCCCTTTTTTCTTTTTTTTTTTTTTTTGGGTATTAGACTTCGAATAATAGTGAATAAGCAGGTTTTAAAATAATTATAATCTGTCTTGATGGATAAGACACATCAATTAACTGTCACTTAGAAGTTCAAACATAATTGTTCTATATCTATCCTCTCTCTTTAGCATCAATCATTGTAGTATCTGATCTTGAAATTCTTTGCTGTTGTCCTCCTTAGGAAATTAGAATAAAATTAATGTTCAAAGAGATTTAGAGACTGGCCCAAGGCTATGCAGAAATGCAGTAGTACAGCTGAGATTATTAGCCAGGTATTCTGACTCTTCTTTCATTTGAAAGAAGCTGTACCTGAACATGTGCATTAAAAAGAAATGTGTTTATCAACAAGAGTATTTTCAAGTGCACTTTATTAAAAAAGAATGATGGCTATARAAAGATAAGGAAAACACATATTGTAAAGGATATATTTAATACTTTGGCATGAGAGAAAATCTCAGCCTTTTTCTTTCCTTTCAGATGAAGGGCTTCGTGCAGAAGAAAATAAGTAGTCAGAAAATAATTTCATCTACTTCCACATCATATTCTTTGAATAACCATCAAACAGCATCCTATTTGGATAACATCAAGGGAGGAAAAGAGTGAACAAAGGAGAGGCCATTTATTTTTGAATTACAAAGGAACAAGATACTTTTAGAGGCAATCAGCAGGCATACAGAATAAGGAGTGAGAGGATATATGACATTACTTAGGCCAGAGAGCTCTTGAGAACAGATTACAAAATATTTAGTTTGACTTTCCACCAGTCTTCTGTCTTGGTTGAGCTAAAAGTAGGAAATTAAACAGTAGAAGTATTTGCCACCAGGAACACCAAGAATAGCAGAGTTGATCCCAAATGTAGGAATACACTGATTTCAACAAACTCTCATAAAAAAAATGCAAGCCTGGAACTGTAAAACTAAAGAACATACATGAGCAAAACAGATTCCCTAAACAGCAGCAACTCACTGGCTCAGTTGTTACTCYTTGAGTTGGAGAATCCTAAATTCAGATTTACAACTTGCTATAATTTCATGAAATGCTTAATTCCTACCATTTCATGTATCAATCAAGATCACTGGAATGGAAAACAATGGTGTTTTTCCACATGTCCATTTTATTTGAGCAATTGTCTCACATGTAGGACACTGGAAGGAACTCCAACTTATTTCTATTTTGAAATTTCCAAGCTGGTTTTGCATTAAAAAAAAAAAAAAAAAAAACCTGCAAAAGACTCAGAAAGTTTTTTCAGTAGAAAAAACTTTTTTTTTTTCAATTCAATTCTAATCAGATTGAAAATTCACTGACAAAACCCCAGAACTGTGAAAATCCAATATACATTCAATAACGTGGATAACTCAGGTTGTAGCATTTATTCTTGTAAAGGAATGTTTGAATATATGTAAAATTTCACTGATATTGATTTCATTATTCTCAAAAATAAGCCCAGTGTAAATGAGTACAAGATTTTATTGAAACTATTAACCATGAATCAATAAACATCCCATGGAGAAGAGTACATAAGCCCTTGTTTATATTTTATGTAATATGTAGAATATGGTAAGCTTTAAGTATCTGCAGTGTTGTTCTCAGTAGGAATGGGTGAACATGAAGTGAATGGGGGTCCATTGCAAAGATGTAGATGCCAATTTATTTGAATATCCACTGCAGACCTATTGCATATACATACCTATTTATTAGTACTGCCAGCTGTTTATTTTGTAGATAAGAATCACAATCTTTCGAAGAAGAAAACGGCTTTATTGCCACAATTAATAATTAGATTTGTCAGATTGTCTATTTTGGAGTAAATACTCATCCCTCAAGTCTTAGATGTTTAGTCTRCCTATTGTTCTTTGCTCACAATGCTTTCCTTGCAGTGTATAGGTCCTGGACCGTATTCAACACCATTGATGGAAAGTGTTGAGTTATCTTTTGTATGTGACTCCTAAGTGCTTCAAGGGAAAATCCCTAAGACTTTCCATGACTTGCTTTTACTGCCGTCTATTGTGCTAGTTAGACAAGAGCTCCTTCAGGATGGAGCTGAATGCGCCTCCCAGAACTGAGAGGGTCACTTGACCATAAAGCTGTGAATAGGGAAAGGCTAAAACAACTTCAGATGACTGTTTGCAGCTAAAATCAAAGGAGATGGACTGCACACTAAAYATACAGAACAATTTCCTGACTCCAAGCCCGATATGAAAGCTGACCGTACCTGTCCCAGGAAAGGTTCTTTCAAAAAGCTGCTTCTAAAACCCTACTCTAAATGGGAGAAAACAACTAAAATTGTCAGTCTAAATATGTTCATACTCAACAGTATCCATATAACCTGAAACATTGTACCCATTTCACTGTACCTCAAAGTCAAGAATATGTACTAGAAATTGAGATATACTAGAATACTTTAAGGAATGGGATTTGAGGTTATTATTAAACAACGCACACAAAGATATATTTATTTGGAAGTTGCATAGAATGACACRCTGCCTCTTGTACACATAAGAAAAAATGTCATGACTGTTAAGGTTTTGTTAACAGTTCATAAATGTTGGACTAAAAGAGTTGGCASTTTCCATTGTCATTAATCTTTATAGGTTTTAGCTCTGTCTTTAACCCTGCATCCTTACTTAGATCTCATATCTTCAGAAATAGCATGTTTCTACATTAGCATTTTAGTTCAGTTCATAAGCATGGTGTCAAAACAAATGTAATCTTCCCACTTCCCCTTTCTGTTTGCATCGCAGTATGGCCTGGCCTATACGCACTGCGTTACTTTTCTGCAAAGCTAAACCTAAAGATGGCCATTGTTATTACATGTTCAGCCCAAAGAATCAGCCTAGAGTTAGTCTGAGGAATTCCCTGAAAAATATCCATGCTGTAGATATCATTTCCTCAGCACCAACTCTTTTGCTATGCAGAATTCTTGTAGTGCTATATTGTTTGCCAATGTAGACAGCTTTATTTCCAAATGTCTGAAGTCAGTGCAAGGGAACAGAGAAACAGACCAGTCACCAATTTTCCTTGATATATTAGCAAGACACCTGTCAAATTATTGAAGCTGAGTATAAACATAAAATAGAAATAAAAAATTAAATGAAAAAAAAAAAGGAAAACAGAAGGCAGTTTGTAAATCCCTGATCTCAGCGGTATATCTCAAAGGTAAAATAATGTAATAATTACCCCCATCTCTGAAGTACCACATCTTATCACTCCTGTGTTTGTTTGTTTCAGAGTAAAAGATCCCTAGTGAATACCTTCTTTTCAGGTTATTTTATGCTTCTAGTTGCACTGCACAAACAATAACATTTAATCTTCAGAAGATTAATCCTTGGAGAAATGATAAAGAGTCAGTCCTCCAAGGGATTGGAGGATAGAGGCAACACTGGAGTGCTGCCTCTATCAGCAGAGATATGTTTGGGCCTAAAGAGTTAAATATCTGAAGATTTCTACACAACCAGCCAAAACATAAGCTTCACACCTRAGCAATCTGAAGTGCAACTTGACCTTGTCTTCCTAGGCACGAGGACACTGCAGGCTCAGGACCAAGAACAAAAGGCAGTTCTCCAAAACTGAGTAATTGCATAACTACTTTGGCAGATATGTAATAACTGTATGAGCAGTTTTGTTGAAATAGATGTGGCTGACAACCAAACTCTATGGATGAGAAAGGGAGGGAAAACTTGGTTTTCCATGTGGTGGTAGGCTTGAATTTGAATGTTTTGTCACAGAAAAGCTAAGAGGGTGGCCAGGATTAACACAGCTGGTAATCTCGGCTGCTTGTCAACCCCTGTGTTGTTGGAGCACATACTGTAAGGAACTTACTTGTGACAGAGTTGTTGTGATTGACAAGGGAATTGCTCTGTCTTCTGGAAATGTACAACAGAGGAAGTTCTTCTAGATAAATAATTCATTCAGATCTTTCCCCAAGAAGAAACAAGTCGCCTTTGATTCAGGTGGGATTGTGATGAGTGGGATGGTGTTGATAATATTGAATAAGGAGAGATGTGGTGGTAATAAGACTGAAAGGAATATGAGGATTGCATCTGCTAGGTAAACTTAAGGCTACTTTAAAAGAAAAAAAGAAAAGGAAATGTTACACAATAGCAAATTTTAAAAGAGTCTAGTGAATGTTTTTGAATTGAGAACAGTAAGCCTAAAGTGTGTGATAAAAGAGTGAAAAATTCTAATACACACTCTTAAAATGAATGATAAAGCATTGATACTTTAAAATAACATTATTAAATGCATACAGAATTAGGAAGCCTACTTTACCCTTCTCTTAATACAGTCCAAAATGAAGCAAAAGTCTTCCATAAAAGACCATTTTGGTTTAGACATGGCCAACAATTAATGCACTCATTGTTCCATGTACAGTACATTGTTTACAGAAAAGTAGTACATTCTATTTACCTAGTGTCCAGTTCAGCAAATATACAAATATACTTGAGTCTCTCCTTTCTCGGTAAAGTAATACCAGGCAGTAATTTTGACTGATAATTTTAAAGGTTTTCACTTTTTTTCCATCAAAAAACTAATCATATCATAATTTAGGGCAACTGCTGCTCTGTGAGTCCAAAGAGAACATATTAGTAGTCCAAAAATAAAATAGATTAGATTTTATTAGTCAGGACAGATTTAACTTGCAGTTTGGAAACATSAAAAAAATCTCAGAATGTAATCTCTCTCACCAAATGAAATAAAGCATTTATCTCTCACACTGCACCAGCCAAAGAGCTCCAGATATACTTTCACACCTCCTTCATGGAAAACAATATTTTTATAGGAAGTAAAATTAATCTCTTCCAGAACTAGAGCACTCCAAGTTTGGGTTTGTCAGCCAGTCTGCAACACTGAAGCATTTAAACTTGATGAAACTTTACAACCGTGTTAGAAGAAAGTAATTTCTTTTTCTGCACCTCTTTAATGGAATAGGAATACTAATATAATGAATTGTGATAATATCTATCATGTATCTTACATCACTATATTTCATCAATCAGAAGCATGAAGATCTGGACAGCTATCTATGTTTAAATGTTATCTTTGGTATTATGAAATTATTAATAAGAAAGCTTGTATCAAAGAAGGCACTTTTCACAGGCTTTTGTTCAAAAGGCTGTTTGGCCCTCTTGGCAAACTGCCAAGAGAAAAAGAACTTAATGGCAATCCCTCTTTTTTTTTTTTTTAAATAAAAGCTATACAGTAGAGAATTGGTTGCTTTATAGAGAGTACTGGCATTTGGAGCTGGGGAAAACTGCAGGAGTAGAATAAAAAGTGACAGAGAAGTCTGAGAGGAATGGAATCTGTGAAAGGTCCAGAAAGGCAATGTGAATATTTTTGTACATGAAATGAGAAATATTGATGAGATTTTCAGGATCACAGAAGGTTAGTCCTACACAGTTTAAGAAAACAAACTGAGCTGAAAGAACTTAGTTGTTTTAAGGTCTTAAGGCACCATGAGATGCAGGATAAGCAGTAAATTCTTCAAGGGGCTAATATCTTTTACAATAATGGATAGTCTAAGATACAGGAATGACAGATTGTGTATTTTGTGCTTTCCATGTTTATCATACTATAAGCGATGAGCTATATGTGTTTATCATACTACTAAGTACAGAATCATAGTGCTTTAAAATTTATTGAAAAGTCCATGTTTATCCTTTTTTGGTTTGAAGGTACCCTGGTAGGTCATCTCTTCTAGCCTTCCTATCAAAGTGGAACTAACCTGAAAGTCACAGAATATTTGTATGTAGCACAGCGTGAGCCTTCCAAACTTATATTAATTTTTGCTAGTTGTCTGGATATTCTCCATAACAAATAGAAAAGCAAAAATACATGGCATCCCAGAGATTATTCATCCCATAATGAAACTTAGATTAGATGGAAAGAGTTGTAGTTTTGTCCCTCTCAAAAGAATATGGGGAAGTTTTGAAGAATAACTATGATTAATTACCTTAATCATGGACTTGAATAGAAATAGAAAGGGTAGATAAAAATGACCATTAATTTGTTTTTCATATGGATGATAAAAACCTTTATAGACATTTAATTGTAAAATATTATTACTGTAATAATATTGTAGTATTATAGTATATTATTATTATTACAAGGTAACATGAACATAAACATAGGGTTTTTGACTATGAAAGTCAGTCTGTGCATAGTGGGTAAAGCTGGAAAATTCAGGTCCCATGTTAGCTTTAGTTTTGTTCATCTGCAGGCTAAAGATAATAATAAAAGCTATTGGAAAAAGAGATGCACCTATTATATTTTTAAAGGGTAGCACTTAGATCAAACACTGCCAAAAGATAAGTCCTTTACTTTTGCCATCTTTACTCACAGTGAATAACACAAAAAGTCTATAGTAGACTTTCAGAAATGACAAACATACTACTGTTCCACACAATATAAGTCTGCTGGCTATAGCCCAGCATGTACTGCTAGCAGTGATGGTAGTATGATGCACTTAAGGTTTATCCTGATCTTCAGATATACTGCACATTGCAGTAATGTTGACTGATTTCACAGGAGCAATGCCAATAACATTATGCTTGAAAACTTAGTATATTTTTAAGCAAGTAATGAATTTAGAGAGCTAATTCAAAAGTTCAGAAATGTGAAGTCTTTGCCTTTTTCTTCATAACTACCAAGAAAAGAGAATGTCAGTGAAAACATATGAGAAAACAATGGTAAATATAATTTCACATTGAAAAAGCCAAAGTTTAAAACACTCATTACTCACACCCAGTCCATCCAATCATCTGAATAGGGCTTTAATTTTCAAAACATTTTAAGCATTTTTTTTATATTAATATTTTTATTATTTGATGGTCCAGCTAGTGTTCAGTTTTGAAAGTCTGGTGAAGGTCACTGGCATGAGGAATAATCTGTTAAAGTCTTTGATCCTGTGGTGAATGCAGACTTTTAAAAGTATTTGTAGTTGACTCCATGACTCCATGAAAAGTAATGCTTGTCAAAACTGCTGTACAGACTAGTTCAGTAAAATAGAGAAAAGCAATTTGCTGTGAAGTGCTGTGAATATTTGCTAAAAAGTGCTATGAATATTTTCAGTGGTCATGTGACATATAAAGCAGTTAAAAGTCTGAACTCTCGTTCTAACCATTAGATCTGTCTAAWTTAAGTGCCAGAGAATGTATTCCCAAGTGTTTAATATAATGGAACAATCTGAACAGAATAGTACGACTATATTCAGGATTAGAAGCAGTAATACACAACTCAAAATATTTGTTCTAATATCTCCTTTAGTAAACCTAAAATACAACTCAATGGTTAGGTGAAAATCTCTGTTTTTTATAAGGACTTCTGCCCCTCAACAGGCTGATATAATAGTCAAATTACTTTTATAACRAGCATATACAGGACATTCTATTCAGAACATCCTGTCTTATATTCAGCAGACCACCAAACACTTGTGGAGAAATTTTCTGTCAGAGAATGAGAATTCATTTGCTTCTATATGTAAATGTGATTCATCAACAACTTTCAAGGATAGATGAATGCTTCCTCCCACACTGAACTGATAATGTTATTTCAAACAAGTTTTAACCCAAGTTATGATTGATAAGGGACTGTTATTTGGTATGAGATTGTTCTGGAAGCCCAGCATTTTTATTCCTGAAGCTGCAATGAAGTCCAGTGAAAGCATCCTCTGTCAAACAGTGACACTGTCTTGGTACTCCAAGTCCTTGTAGGTAATAAGAAGTTGGAGATGGAACAGRCTGCTTACCTTTCATTTGTTGAGGACCTGGCAAGTTATATTAGAGTAGTATGAGCTGATATAAACCCTGGATCAGTTTGAAAATCGCTATATGCAAATGTACTGCTATCTTGTTACCAGTATATACTATGCAAGGGTGCTCTTGTACTGTGTATGTCACACAAGAACATAAATGCTAATCAGCTGAATTTCTGTGGATTTAAATAATTATCTGTAATTGCTTTAGGAAGAACTCTTTCTGCTTAATTTATGCCTTCTCTAGTCCCTTAATAATCTTTGTCGCTCTRTGCTGGACTCTGTGTAGAAGCTCCACATCACTCTTGTACTGGGGAGCTCAGAAATGCACACAATACTACACATGCGGCCTCAACAGAGCTGAGGAGAAGGSCAGAATCACCTGCTGGCCACACTCGTCCTCATGCAGGCCGGGATCCCATTTGCCTTCTTGTCCATGACGGCATATTTCTGCCTCATGGTGAACTTGGTGTCAACCAGAACTCCACAAATCCCTCTCCACAGATCTGCYTTTCAGTAGGTCGACCCCTAAGCTGTCCTGATTCCTGGGATTATTTTGCCCCAGGTGCAGGATCCTGCACTTGTCCTTGTTGAACCTCTCTGCCCAAATCTCAAACCTGTCTAGGTCTATCTGAATGGCAGTTTTTGGCAGTCCCTCTGGAGTGTTGACCACTCCATCCAGTTTGGTATCTTCCACAAACTTGCTCGGGCTGCACTCTCTCCCCTCGTCCAAATCATTGATGAACAAGTTAAACATTACTTGGCCCAGCAGTGATCCCTGGGAAACAGCCTCCAACCAGACTCAGCCCCATTTATCACGACCCTCTGAGCTCTGCTGTCCTGTCAGTTCTCAATTCATCTCACTGTCCCCTGTTCAAGAGAAGGCTGAGAGGAGACCTGATCAGTGTGTATAAATACCTTTACCCTAAGGGAGCGAGTCAGGAGGACAGGACCATCCTGTTTTCAGTGGTGGCCAGCAAGATGACGAGAGGAAACAGCCACAAACTAAAGCACCGGAAGTTCCACAGGAACTTAAGAAARAAAATCTTGACAATGGGGATGACAGAGCACTGGAACAGTGGGGTTCCAAGAGAGGYTGCACCAAGAGAGGTTTTGGAATCTGCTTCTCTGGAGATACTCAAAAATAACCTGGATGTAACCCTGAGCCACATGTTCTAGATGACCCTGCATATGCAAGGGTGTTGGATTAGATGATCTCTACAGGTCCTTTCCAACCTTAATAATTTTATGATTCTATGATTATATCAAGCAAAAAAAACAGTTATATTCATTCAGCATAGTATACTCAGGAGCAGATCTTCATTTCATGCTCAGGATATTGACCACCACTGCACATTAACCACTCACCTGATYGATTGATAAAGAAAATGCATGGTATAGACTGCCTGATTATGCATTCATAACTGTATTGAAGGTCCAATCTTATATCTTTTCATTCTTCTCTATCAATAGACTATTGATAGTGATTTGCAAATTAACCTTAGTTGAGCAGGATAACTTTGTTAATTGTAAATTAACCTTAGATGAACAGGTTAAAGAACATCACTTTTCTATAGATATTGTAGTATGTGAACTTTACTTCTTTACATCACTTTCAGCATGCCAGTCTAATCCTGCATTTTGGAGAGATCATTCCCTGGGGAAGCGCTAGGAGCATTTAGTTAAGAGAAGGTGTTATTGGCTGTCTGAGTAACCTAACACTGGCGTAGGAAGCATGGCTTTAATAGGATTGAAAATGTGTAAACTAAGTTGACTTTTTTATAACTTCAGTTTAGTAAACTTGCTTTCTACCCAGGTCTATCATTATCCTGCAGGCCTAACACTGGAAATGGAAGCAACTGATTTGTTTCCAATCCATTCTAACATTTATAATAATTCTGTCTTTCTCTAAAAAATAATTAGTCTAAATAGAGGGAGGTATTTTAATGTGCCTCAATTTGTCTGTCAGAGTACACATCTTAAAATAATCTATGCAACAACTAAAACTTACTAAGGATATTTTTTACTTCAAAAAGCAGCTTTAACGTCACTAGTTTTTTCCAGCTTAATACCTTGTCTTCTATGCTTCCTGAATGAATTTACATTCTCCTTTATTTGGTCCTTGAATTTAGAGCTGCTTTATGATTTAAACATGCCAACTCCCTTTAGGTATTTATATTTTTATCCTTAAAATTCTAAAATGATGGACAATGTAAATAGTTTTTCTAGAAATCCCTTTTTTATGACCTGTGGACCGATGGGGGAAGAAAAAAATCACTTCCTTCGACTGCTGTTCCTTAATAGGTTTAAACCTCAATCAGGAGGAAAAAAAAAAAAAAAACCTTCTTAAGCCTTCTTAACTAATACCATGTCATCTCTTTAATCATGCTGATTCTGAATAATTCAGCCACTATGGAAGTTGCAGGGCTAGGATCTATAGCTCTTTCTCTCACTGGGGGGAGTTTATTATTACTGAGTCTGACAGCAGAGAGCCCTGGCAGGTTAATTGCTGCAGCARGACTAGCTGGGAGTTTGCTGTTGATATATAGTGACTAAAGGGAGTGAAGGAGATTGACTATGCCTGTTACAGCACAAATATCTTCATGCGCCTCAGGTTCCTCAGAAAGATATGAGAAATAAATGTTCGCTGTTCATTTTCTGTCTGCACAATACAAATAGCCTCCGGCTGAACATGGCAACCGCAGCATACAGAATATATATAAAAAGGAGGAAATTCACAAATTAACATTATTACAGACATTCCTGCCTGAAAGTGTTGAAAATCAATTTCAATATAGTTTGCATTTTAATGAGGTGCCAAAGAGATAAATCAGTCCTGTTTGAGGAACACTTGGCTGGCAATGATGTTTTCTGATGATATCGTGTCTTAACTAATATTAGATTAAGAAAAACCAGTGTTAATTGAAGGCCTGGGAAATGTTACTTCTAGTTAATGAAGTAAACTCATGCTGGTTATATAGCATCATTAATCCAATTTAGACAGCTATTTCCCAGGAACAGCTGCCCCCTTCCTCCCTTCAAAAACTAAACAGTACTCAAATTTATCAACAGAGAATTCAACCTCTAAAAAGAGACTGATTTTTTTGAGGTTTGTACTGACTTTTTTTTTTCCATAATATTTTCATGTATTATAATGGCACGGATGTATTATTATAACTTAATATACAAAAATTCTCAACCTGCTTTTTTTTTCTCAAAATAGCAAAAAAAAAAAAAAATTCCTCTAAGAGAGCGTGTTGCTAATGTTTCTTTACCTTCTATATATCAAGAGAATAAGTAATCAATAACTGATCCTTCCTTCAAATATACTTCCCTTTATAGGAGTGGAAGAACATTTTCCATGGTGCTTGTTTGGGGGGCCTGCAGTCCTCTGTGCCTGGACTCCAGAAACTGACCTTTTCCCAATATTTTTTTGCTGTCCTTAACTGCTCTTCATGGTCTCAAGTCAGCTCTTTATTGTGATAATGAAAGCCACCAAGGAAATTCCTTTTCTGAAGATAATTCTGTGAGAAATATCATCTTTCAAATGCCAGATCACTACAGGAAACACAGCTGATTTTTTCTTTCATTTACATTACTTGGGCACTAGTGTGACTCTGTTCATTTCCATGGAGTTTTTCATCTTTAATGTCAATTAAAGAAGGAGGATCAAATCTACCCATCAGCACACATTTTTTTTTCTTTGGCCTTTTTTATTTTTTTCCATAGAGACGCCTTTGTTTTCTAGAGATAAGCTGGAGATATGCAATGTTTTAGAGTCACACAAAACAAAATTGGAAGTGCTGTTTTTCATGGGCAGTTTTTGGTAGACAGGGACTAGAACACACGCAAAACCTTGGAGTCTAAATCTTATATAATCCGCAAATCAACACATCAACTATTTAAAAAATACTTGCTTTATTTCTTATAATCTCAGAGTCTAATCCATAGAAAATACGTGAGATAAAAAACAAAAGGAATACTGTTGACTCTAGAAATAAGCCAGGAAAGTCACGGTGTAGGGTCTGCCTTGAAAAAAATAGGTGTTGTTTGTATTACTAGCAGGGATATGGTATAGAAAGAAATTGAATAGCATTAGTACCATTCTGAATACTCTATGCTGTCTTCCTCTACATCCAACTGGGCCAAAAGCTTCAAATCATGTGTCTATTCCTTTTCCTTCCTTCCTTCCTTCCTTCCTTCCTTCCTTCCTTCCTTCCTTCCTTCCTTCCTTCCTGAACTTAATCCATTTAATTGCTTTGTGTCTGCATTCTCCTTTTTGCTTCTTCCTTCAAACCGTTTCCCCTTTCCACTTTTGATTTGGTCCTGAAATTTTGGAAGGCTTTCTCAATGTGGTGTTCACCTCTTAACTCCAGACTACTGCTAGTGTCAAACTGTTATAAGAACATAGGTAATAACTGGTGTCTGTTGAAGTTATATAACTTGCAAAACAGTTGTTCAGTCTTTTCAAAGCCATTATCTCACATTATGCCCAATCTGTGTTGATGCAGATAGCAAGAAAGATATAAAATTTATTGTTCTAATCTGTGCTTTTCAGCACTGTAATTATTAGAGCAAAAAAGGGTCAGATGTCAGCTTCCTTTAAGTTATAAAATGGYAGAAAATGCTCTTCTTTCTGCTATTTGTGCTCTTATGTCCCTTAACAATGTTTACTTTGACCAACTCTCATTTAATATATTAGCACCCTGAACACAATCCTGACAGTCAAAAAGCAAAGTACAGTTCAGCTCTTTGTCCACACCCAGTGCGTATTCTAAGTGCATGCAGAAAAGAGGTGAAAGTGTAAGAATGGCTGTTGAAAAAGAGAGGCTCAGCCCCTTTAAAGCAAAACAATAAATAGGAATTAAAATAAAACTACAGCAAAGCAAGGCAAGACAAGACAACACAAGGCAAGAAAATCTGTCACAGTGTTTGCTTTAGATCACACACACAGAGTAAGATTGCTAGGGTTTTTGTTGTTGTTGTTTGTTTGTTTCTACATTAGAATATTATGTTCAAGTTTGACTTATTTTCTCACTGGAATTTTATTTGTTTTAGAGTCTGGTATGATTTCTGGTGTATGGTCAATTAGTTTCCCCATTTGTAGCACCAGAAAGACATAAGAAAAAATGTAAGTGATAAGAAGTGACAGAAAGGCTCAAAGGTAAGTGTGACAGCTTAAGTTGCTTTCAATCTTGTAATATAATTGACTAATTTAAAATTTATGTGGCCCACAAACTATCTTTCTTCACTCCATCCCTTTATTTTTAGGACTTTCTGGAAGGTATGTTACCAGCTATTACCTGACAATCTTATAACTCTTTCTAGATGCTCTTTACCACTTGTAGGGTACTATCACTGTGTTTTTGCATGACTAAGAGACATACCTGCTTTTACCATATGGTACTTTTTTTTTTTTTTTTTCGTGATATTGCTAAATAACTTAATCAAAGCAATCTTCAATAACACAACCTGTATAATTCATGGAATGGTCATTTTCTCACTAATTATATTTGGAGTGGAAAAATCGCAGAACCAAATTGTCCCTATTGTGCTTTAGCAGAAGGGATGATTTTCTTATTTCCTTCCTAAAATGAAGTGAGCCTCTCCATCTCCATCTGTGTCTTACAAAGCAGCTACCACAATGGGTCTAAATTGTGGCCCACTCCTGTGGCCCACCACTTTCTTTAACAGTAAGTCATTGTTTCAGAAGATACCACTTTGAAATGAATTAGGTTTGGCTCACAGTTTGTGACTTTTTCAGTAGTCAAAGTCCATTTTTTTTTAACAATGGAAAAAGAATTATTAATTATATTCATTTAACATTGATTCTGAATTAACTGCATAGTCACTGCCCTTCTAACACACTGATATTTCATGTGATGGATTCCATGACTGGGCATTTATTACATATTCTTTGTTCCCTCAGGTTTCTTCCCTATTTCTTAGCAGTCGCTCTCCCTGTCCTTGTAACTGGGTTATCACTCATGCTTCTTATATTAGCCCCAGGAAAGAGGACCAGACACAATTGTTTCCCTTGAAAGATGTGAGCTAGTGCTCTTGAAAAATGACAAAATCCTATTGTAACCATTTTGATTATCTAAACAATATTATTATTTGAAAAAGAAACACACAAGAGGAATATGCATTAATGCTGACATGGAATTTGATTACAGATTTAGATGTCTGAAAAAATCTGTGAACTAGACTGTAGACCAAAGAAATGAAAGGTAAGACATATATATCTCAATTAGGCACACAAAACTGTGTTGGTGTGACTCATCCAGAGAGTGTGTTGAATTTGCTTCTCCTTATTCTGTCATTGTAATGAAGCTTACAAATCTACTATTTTTGCATCTAAAGTAAGCTGATATACTCACAGGTCAGTTATCCTTTTAAGGAGAGGTGAAAAACACTAGCATCATAATACCATCAACATTTAATTCTGATATATGTTACTCTGACAAAATTATTGCTGATGTGACTTCAGAATCCCTAAATAATTGTTGAAGTATAGAATTGCTGGTACATCACTATGATTAATTCGGATGTGAAAGTGTGAAGAGCAGGTGCCTTATATCTTCCTTTTAGCATTCTACTCTCAAAGAGACTGAATAAGACTAGGAATTTAGAAATTTCATGTAATTGTGGAGGACCTGGAGAGTGGCAGTTCACCAAGTTCCACAGGAAGAAATATAGCAAAGGATTTTGGTGGTTTGGCTTCAATTTTTGTGGAAACATTGACTTTTTGTTATGTTTGTTTATCTTTAATTATTATGTTTGAATATCTTTATCTTGTTAAAACACCAAATAGTGCTCTTTCAGACCACAGAAAAGAAGAGCACAGTTCCCCTATTGTCTCCAATTCTTTACCAGTCTTTCAAAGAAATTCCCATAAAGACTTCCAGAARCTTTGGCTATGGGCCTGGATATGAACAGTGAAGGCCTCAGTTTTCCATGCTGTGTTCTTCATGCAGTGTTTTGGCTGTTCCCACCTCAGAAAAAATTGTCTTCTGTGAGACCGAAACATATATATTTTTTTCTACTTTCTCCTTGCAGTGTTAGATCTATTTCTCTTCTAATATTTCTCTCCTTCTCCTAACAAGCATGCAAAATAGTTGCATGCAAAGTAGTTGCCTTGATAGTGTTGCTGCCATTACATATATATATATATATACATTGCTATATATATACACAGCTAAGTGACTCAGTGACTTTTTGGTTTTTTTTTTGTCCATGGATGAGATACTCGTCTTGAACAGGGTGTGCCAAATCCTTCCTTTCTTCTCACAGTCTTCTATGTCAAAACTATGGTCATTGCTTCTGTGTAAAATGCTGTGCTCTAAGGTTCCCACTTTTGTAACAGTCATACTTGACAATACTTTAGTACTGTCATACTTGACAGTCCTGAAACTCTGTTTCAGAATAGTTACATATATTCTATATGCAATATATATGTTTACATAGAAAGTGCATTTTTTCCTATTTGCCAAGTTAAAAAACACCATGGTAATGCAAAGGTGAAGTTTTTATGGTTGTGTCAGATAAGCAACACTTCAAAGTGCTGTAGATTTATGATGGCTAAGCACTGATCACGAACAATCAGAAGAGATAAAAATAACTTAATCCATATCACTCCATGTTGTGTAAACTTTGAGGGAAAAATACTAATAACAAAAAAGTAATTAGCTTTTAATAGTTCAATTGCTAATTTTTTTTGATTATAGCAAGCAGAGACTAAAAAGAATGCAGTAGAACACAGAACACACTAGATTGCAGTTTTTAATGCACACATAAAACTTTATCAACACAGTTTATTCACTAAAAATGGTTAAAAAAAATCCAGATTCCTCTGAATTAAATGGAACTAAGATTTGGTTCTGTATGCATAATGTTATATGGGGCTAAATGAGATTATTCTGTACCTAAAATTTTATATATATGGCTTCTTTGTTTTAAAATTGGGACATGGAACACTTCTAGAATGATTATCTAATTAAAAAAATAAAGGAGAAAACTAAGAGATGATTTCTGTGTTGAGAACTAAGGTATTTTAATGCATAATTTTTACTAACTTCTAATGAATGTACACAAAAATATTTCACCATGAAAAAAGAAAACTGCTTCCTCAGAAGACTTTCCTAATGAAAGAAGAAATTGTACTTAACAACAAAAGAAAGATTAAAAAGTATAGTCTTACTATAGCATGTTAGGCTCATAGTAATAAGATTACAGAATTGAGCCCCTAGGAAATGACTCAGAAAATTAATTAAAATTGCTAATAAATCACACTGACTTGATGTCCTAATGGCAGTATACTGTGCACTGACACATCAGAGACATTAGTTTGATTTCTCTGTTCCAGTCTTCCTCCCTCCTTGAGGCAGAAAAGGCTAAGAGTATTGTGTCCAAGCAATTTTAAAGACAAGAGGATGAAGTCTTGGGGGACTTAGCAGCAATCCTTACAATTGACATTGGCTGATTCCAGACTGCATCCTTCTGTATCATGAGGCCTTCATGGGGATGTAGCATAAAATGAGATAAAAAGTGCTTTTTGGCTTAAGGAAAATGTCTTATTCTGTGAATGTGAAGGACCTAAGCTGAAAGCTGGAAGTATGAGGGAGAGGAGGGTAGAGAGTGGAGAAGGTGTTTGCATTTAATAGAATGATGACACTAAAAAAGAGTATAAGGAGCAATTCTTGTAGTCAGCTTAGGAGAAAAAAAAAAAGAGTATAGCAAAGAGCTGGGAAAGTACTGAAAAAAGCAAATGATATAGACACTTCTTGTATCATCCCTTTTGCTTTATTATAATTTATTTCCTGAAATGGGGAAGCTACTCTCAGATTAAATAATTTTCAGATACCTTCACYTTAAAAGGGAGCACAAGGAGCTTCTATTTGCCTATATATCTGAGAAATGGCTGCTGGTCAGCTCCTTGGAGCCTGTCAGTAGCAGTGTAGATAACCAGCTTAAACTATGTCTGAAAGGTTGGGCAGTACACAAGATGTCCATCATAGGACATCTGTGTCCATTTGAAGCTAAAGTTTCTCAAAGAAGTTCTTAAATGACAGTGAGGACATGTTAACACTCCTTCTTGTCTATTTTATCAGTCAAGAACAATTACATATTGAACTCAGAAGAACACAACTTAGCCAATATATCCTGGAAATCAGATTGATGAATATCTAGCTAATCAGCACAGTCTTTATGAAATAGAAATCTGTTACCACACAGGACAGAGACAACTGAGTCCAGGAAAAGCTGACAAGATAATTACTATAAAGTCATGGCTTTTGAACAAAGCTGTCCCACAGTTCATTATAGAATAATCAACATTCTTCCATTTCATGGTATATATATTCAATCTTTGATAATAAAATACCTGAGATCTTTCTGCATTTTTCACTAGTCTGTAAAGGTCCATCTTGAAATTCATAGCCCTGAGCCTTCCTAGTACAGTCACAATTTCTGTGCATGACTAGAATAAATTCCATAACTCCTTGTGTTGACAGAAGAATTTCAGTTTTGTAGCAAGGAGTCCTTAACAGAGTAAGAAGCATTAGTCTATATTCACACCACTGCTCAATACCAAACAGTATTTGCGATTCTTTTTTTTTGTTTTGTTTTGTATGTGTGTGTGTGTGTGTGCATAATGGTAAATATAAACACATATTTTTTACAGGATGCATCACCACCATGCTCTGGGGATACAACATCATCATAGAATGGAACACAAAACCTCTGAATAGTCTTGTTCTTACTAAGATACTTGTAACACACACAGCTCAGTTTATTAAAATTATTTTGTGATGAAATACATTCATCAGTCATGAACTGAAATGAGATTTTTCACCTGTGAGATTTCAAATACCTTGCTTCAGGAGAAATTCAGGATTCTTGCTGATTTTGAACAAAATGCAAGAATATGTAGGTCAATAGCAACATATGGATGGAGCTTTTCTATTGATTATGTATTTTCATTTTTTTTCAGAGTTCTAAAAGAATGGAATATGCCTGGACTCAAAAGAGCCGAACAAGTTAGGAACTCAGAAGTATTGCATAAATTAGCCGCTCCTGTTTGTAGGCATGAAAATGAATGTCATAAACAGAAACAATTAAACAATAAAACTAAAGGAATAGTGAAAAAAGGAGATTGAAATGCAGTCACATGAAGTGGATATTTACATTTTTTTCACTTAGATCTTACCACTTTAAAGTGTTCCCATCTTGTTTTTCTGTGAAATTACTTCTAAAAATCAGAGACTAATTTTTGTTCTTGATTTCACAATTTTTTTTTGCAGTATTCTTCTTTCAGACAAGGCAACTCAGACTTACTGGGTTTACTTGCAGGAGAGATCTTTAAATGCAAGTTCACATATTCTTTGGAAATACAATTTCCCAGTGATTCCATTCTCACTGGTCCCCTCTACACAAATTAAATATGAATTAAAAAATATACACCAGCTTTGGCTTCCCATCCTCTTTTTTACATAATACTCAAAGTCTGAACTCCCCATATTTTGAAGGTTGTACATATTTTTCTCATACTCTGTTAACAAGCCGCAAGTTTGGACCTGAGAAAGAGCTTCAAGAATCACTTTTCTTACCCCATTATCAACTATACCAACTATTAGTATATTCCTAGTAAACACACAGATTGTCTGCACACATTTATTTCCTCCCATATAACTTAGCTGTCATTGTAGTTATATTACAAGAGAATTACAACAGGCTAAATTTCAATTTCATACAAGGATTTTTTTTTCCACAATAAAGATAGTGAAAACCAGTTTGCCTGAAAAGGCTGGGGAATTTCAAGCCTTGAAAGTATTCAGGGCTTCCACTCAACTGAACAAAATCCGGAGTAATCTGTTCTAAGGCATCCATGCTCTGAAAATGGTTTGGACTTTGAAAGGTCCCTTCCAACCTGTGGTGATAAGGCAGTAAAATCTTTTCTGAACAGGTCATAAAATAATCTGTGTGGCATTGCCATACAGGCAGAATTTAGGCTACCAGCAGAACAGTGGGGGTAACTGCAGGACCACGCTAGTCCTGCCGGTAGCATTGCATTGAGCAGCACACCAAGTTTGAACATACTATCTGTGCTGCTGTCTTCAGATTACTGTGAATATAATCCCATATCTGAGGTGAGTGGCACAATTGATGGATTATATTATGGGTGTCTGATTTCAAGCAGAAATTACATCTTTGTCATAAATGATTTCTACAATTGAATCAAAAGGTTACTCTTTGACAAATAAACCTATTTTACTGGAAAAGTCCTAAGCAAATTTAAAGGACTCCTTTCTAACCACAAAAGACTGAATTTAGTTATTTGATTTGAAGGCTGCCTGTTTCTGTTGAGAAACAGAATGTTTCTGTTGAGAAACAGAAAAGAAACAGAGATCCATGCTGGTATGTAACTGTGAGAAAAAGAAAAAAAAATCTATCCCAAAATCTCCACCTCTCTAACATCATTATAATCACTGTACACAGTACTTCTCTAGAAAAGAACTAAGATTATGCTTACTTTACCCAGATTTGTTTAAAGCTCGAGCAGAATTTTGTTTAGAATCAGAAATTATATCAATCATGAACTTCTGCTAGTGTCAGTCATAACATGAATACAGAGATAAATATTGATATTACACTTCTGACTCAATTTTGAAGGAGAGAAACAAGCAGTATAAGTCAAACGAAAAACTTCACAAAACTAGAATGCATTCAGAACATAAAATAAGGGTAATGATAATAGTAACATTAATAGGGTAATGGCAGGTAAYGGAGGTTGCCATATCAAAGCAAACTGTTTTCTAATGTAAAAAGATACTTCTCTAGCACCCTAGTGAGTAAAGAACAAAAATGAAATGAAATCTCAGCTGAAAACATGCAAGAGGGAAGAGTGACAAGAGACCTCAAGATTGCGTTAGTGATGTGTCATTGCCAAAGGGGATATATTGTGTTTCTCTGGTTTACAATAAGTTCATCATTGCTTTGGAGAAGAAAATAAATTTGCACTGGGACTCTCTTTGGTGTCTCATTCATTTCACAAGTGAAAGGGTACAGAATGTACCTGAAGGTCCTGCTTCTCTTCTCAAGCATCCCCTGCAGAACTTGTCCCATACAAGTGTGACAGTGGTAACTACTATGACTTGAAGCAGTACAGACATGCTGCTATTACTACTTGTATCAGCTACAGAGTGTTAAGCTTCTCCTTTGGTGATTTAATTCTTCCTTCATCTGTAAACTTTCTTTCTTTTCAATGTAAAAGGAATRTAAGAATGTGTGAGTAAGGAAAGATTTCTTTTTATAAAGTCCCAAAGGCTATTGTGTAAAATACCCGGGAACCATTACAGTAGAAATTTGAAGCCAATTGTTGAAGGGGAAAGAAAGAAAG
>NW_020456110.1:2412149-2427444 GCF_003342845.1 Nothoprocta perdicaria
GAAAGGGAAAGGGAAAGGGAAAGGGAAAGGGAAAGGGAAAGGAAATGGAAGGACAACAACAACAAAAATATAATAAAACAAAACAGAAAAGCCTTCTACTTCATCTTTCCTATATCTTTCTCTCATGTGCCGGAATGCAAGACTTATGCTATCTTCTGTTGAGCACTACACAAGTGTTTGTAGGAGACAAGTCAAAGTTATACAGCAATTGAAATATGGTGCAAGGAACAATGAACTCTTCATACCAAAGACACCTCAGTGTGTCTTTCATTATGTAGTAAGGATGTTTCAGTGAGGACAACTAATAACATTTTGTGCAGGAATACATCTAATTAGCTTTTAAATAGTTGCACAAATTAAACCTGACACTTAACCCTATGTAAAACAGTTGTCACGCCTACTTCAAAGACTGAAAAACATTAGAATTAGATAAAGTCTACAATGTTTTAATTCTCACTGAACAAGCAGAAGCCATGTAAATGGCATAGCAATGCAACTGTTTGCACTGTGAGTGCAATGGCCCAAAACCCAATGGGTGTTATGAGTTCACAGAGTAGCACTTCTGAGCTTTGGGGCTCTGTCTCTTATGTAAAACCAGTGAGGATAGTAATTTTATACCATCTTGCATCCAGTTCTATTAGTAAAGACCTTGTTTGTTCTTAATTTCACACAAGACAATCAATTTGGCTCTTGAAATAGAAATGGGTTGTAAATAAAACTTTAATTATAGTGTTTCATTTTTAACCCAAGAGGGAGAAAGGAGGCTCACAATTCATCTAGATGAAACATTCTTAACTTTATTTTGTGTATAATTGCTGATGTGTTCAACTGAAATAATATGCATTCTGTAGTCATTGGATCAATATGATGAATTAAGTACAATCATTACTATCGCAGCTATCACACACTGATTTGAGAGATAATCATTTCATCCACGGGACCATGTTATTTTACTAATCTTTATGATCCAAACAATGCTCTGTTCATGTTCCAGCACACAGTGGGTGGGAGAATGGATTTATTAAGCTGGGTGGGTTTAGCCTTCTTTTATGTGTTCATTCAATTTTATGTTCATTTACTTATTGTGCACATATGGTGGTAGAAGCTGCTAAAGCAGTAAATGTTATTATGCAAACAAGGCAGCATGTTGAAACGGATGTAAGACTTCCAATATTTCTTTGGGAAGTTTTGTGACTAAAGACGCATTTCTCTTTATAGATCTGAGGGTCTATTTCAATAGATTTCCTTAATTGTTTCAAAAGTTATTCACAATTTTGGGTCCATAAAAGGATAAAACTGTAGAGAATCAACAAATTTTACAGAAACAAAACAAAACGAAACTATGGCAATGACATCAAATCTCTTGTAGCTTCAAAATGATGCAGTTTCTTTCCAAAACTATATAAGTGTTAAATATCYGTTTCCAACTAGCACTGTCAGCACTGGGCAAATTATATTGCTTACTACTCTTGGAATTATTAAATTTTAAAGCTGTTGTAGGTGATTGCCACCTATTGTTTATGTTGTCTTCATTCTAAAAGCATAATAAGAAGAAAAGAATACTAGCCAAACTGAAATTTTTAATCAAGGCTATGCAGTAGGAAAGAACCATATCTGGTATTCAGCTCACATGCTTCTGTAGGAGGGTGGCTTCTGTTTTCAGTTGCTGTACATATCATGTGCTAAACATCATAAATTATTAAGAAAATAAGTGCTATAATAAGTCTAAAGAGGAAAATGCATATTTTATTAGAATAGACAAAGTATTTTAAGATTTTATCATTGACACATGTATAAATGCTTCAGTAAAATATTGCAGCTCAGGGGAATGGGAAATCTATTTCTCCAAAGGGCTTTTCTCTCCTTATTTAGGCATTTGACATACAGTGATGGGTTCACTGAAATTGCCTCTTTTACACATTAAGCTTTTTGAAAGGCTTCCATTTTTTTCCTTCTAGAAGCTATTTGTTTCATGACAGTATTGTCTACATTCCTCACAAAAATGCAAGCATTTGTCCTTGTGCTAAATGCTGACATCCCCTGATAAGAAGAAAGCTAAAAAGGGGAAGAATTGAAGGTCAACATGTTTATTTTGCTCTCAAGTGAATACAGTAGATAAATAATTTTCAGTGACTGCCTACTTGCTACAATATAAAGTTTACAGATGCACTGGGATGAACATCTGCATTACCATGACTCTGAAGAGAAGTACAAACCTCAACTGTAAAAGTTCCTCCCTAAACACAGAGAAAAGTAAATGTTGTGTATTATTGGGCTCACTTCATCTTTTGCTTTTCTTGTTCACGTTAATTTAAATTTTCAGTTCATTACAGAAAATCAAAACAGTTACCAATCAGGTTCTAAAGGTACAAATCAGCCCAAAGGGAGAAAATAAAGCACATGCGTAATGTTGACACATATATATATAGCTCTACTTCTCATTTTCAGTACAATGTTTCGAATAGCCGATGATTCGACTCATCCACCATTCCTGCCCTGCTAATTTCATGCACAAAATTGTCATTGACTATTTATGTTGATTTAAGAAAACATACAGACAATGCTATCCTCTTATTCCTCCATATAATTTCCAGTCTTAAGTATATGAAAATATTGTGTTGGGTCCACTACATTTTTGGAATTCCAATTAAGTGCAGTAAAAGCACAAAAGTATAAGTAATATTTTTGAGTTTCAGAATGTCTTGATTAGAAAGGGACATGGAAACTTTCTCTACAGATTGTTTTAAAGAACCTAAATTGCTTATACAAATGAAAGAGTTGAATGAGGAAAGCAACACAGACAATGAGAGAGTAAGAAAAGAAGGGAGATAAAGTGATCAAGTCAAATGTTAATTAAGTATCAATGATATGGTGCAAGCTGTCCTGTGCAATACAATGTTAGAAAAGTTGAAGACAATAAAGTTCAGAGAATTTCATAGTGGAAAAATGTTAGCTATGCTTGTACATCTTTCAGATCTGAGGTTAGCACTGTATTACTTCCTTTTTCCTCCTATTTCCTCCTATTTTCCTCTGTCAGTGGGCACTGAAACTACACAGTTCAATATTTTGATGTTGAGCATCACTTCAAAAAGACAAAAAAAGTATTTATRTTTTACCTTCTCTTCATTTTTCTGTATATATTTCAATGCCTTATTTACAATACACTGTATAAACTTRGCTTGGGTACAAGATTCAGGAGTACTTTTGTAATTAATAATTAACTGTAAATCTCTGCTGTATGGATGTGTCTTATGTCATGCAAGTTGAAATAAACTATAGATATTGACTTTACAAGGGAATTAATGTCATATATACAAGCCCTATTGAACCTAAAGACTGTGGAGGAACATATGGGCTTTGCTACTAAATAAACTAGTAACTGGGAACATTCCCACAACCTAAAAAACAGTTGCCTATAGTTGAAAATCAGTCTTGGTGTCCCTTTCAGCAATGATTCTTGGATGGGTTTAGTTGTTTGAACAGCCATGGAGCCTTCCATGCAGCTGTACAGTTTAATACATGCTAAGGGAATTTATTCGCATGGATGTGAACCATTCTGTGCTAACTGGATTTATTTTGTAGGTACAGTCTTGAGTATATTTTAACTTGTATATAAAATGAGTCTGTATAGACACAGCCTTAGTGTCTCTCCATCATCACTTCGCAGGTTTATCAAACTCTTGCAAACTTCCATACTACAAAATGCTCCTTCCTTTAGATGTCTGTTTAAACTCCAAATAATCAGAAATGGATAGAAAAATGTGAAGGAGCAAGTAAAGATGAAAAACAAATTTTTGAGTTATTTAATTGAATACTGGTATGAAACAGATACGTTCTTTCTCTGTACTGTTTGGGATGACCATAAACTATAAGTACCTAGAAGACCTGGGATTTTCTGATCGTTTTCTGCATGCTAAACTATACCTTGGAAAGGCTATAAACAAAAGCTATGTAGATATTAGCAATCAGTGTGGCTCAGTAGTAGCAGATCTATAGAGGACTCAATTATCACATCATAAAATGTTTTGGGAATTTACTTTAGATTAGCTCTGACCTGACTTTATGACSTGAATAGCCATTAATGGTTGATGCATCCAAGGCAAACTTGAATCTTATTAAAATTTTCTAATTTAGGTTTCATATATAAGGAGTCTAGCTATCAGAGTGAATGAGGTCTAGCAGAAGTTTGCTCCTGATTCAAGCCAAACACTAATGTAAAAGCATCTAAAGCACATCAACCCAGAATGCTAAGTGCTTAAATTAATTTTCATTAAAATAAGCAGAATAAGCATCCTTTGTAATTCWCTATCAAGTAGCAAGCCTACGTCAGGATATGAAAATTAATGTTGAGTACTTTATGGTCAGCACTATGTAGTCAAGAGGTTAAAGAGATGTCAAAATGACACTGAGATTTTGGTACAAAGATAACTTCATCTGCAAAACTCAGTAGCATCTGAAGAGGACATTAGACAAAGAGAGCAGTCTTCAGCTTTTAAGAGACTCTGACTGCTAACACCTGACAGTGAGGGAAGAAACCTCCCCAAAGTAGCTCACTGAAAACAAGCATTGATGAAACACTCCTAGCTGTGAGCTTTCTGTATGAAGATATGAGCTTCAGCAAGTGTTAAAGGGGATCAGAAGATAAGAGTTGTTCATAAATTATGTCTCACAGCTATTTTTAACTTTGCAACACAGCTGAAAGGGTAAAAGTTCAGGTTGGTCTTCTTCCAATTGATGGAAAATTAAGAATCAAAGAAAAAGACTATCATACTACATTATTTATGAAAATTGACCAACTCAACATATATTTTTCCTCAGAGTACTACATTTGACTGCAGCACTTTAACACTGAGACAAAACTCCAGAGGAATTCCATTTCAGAGAGTTGTATTAATCACTTCTGATAATCAGACTTCAGTGTCTCATAACAGATATCTAGAAAATGAAAAATACGTGATGGATGACGTCATACAGAAAGCTTAAATGTCTAATTTAGCATGTGTTTTGTCATGTGGGAATTTCCTTTGCTTCTGATGTGAAAGAACACCAAACTTGTTCATCTCACACTTCCACTTTCAATTAATGAATGAGAAATTTTACAGTCAACCATTTTCTTTTCTAGACAATGCTCATTCATCCCTACATAGAGATCTATGCATGTCCCTTCCATTTTATTAGGAAGAGTTTCTATAGCAGGAAGAAAAAAAAAAAAGAAAGAAGATGAGATTATCAGTACAAACTAATTTAAAACAAGACATTTTTATTAAATTTGCAATATTTGTATTCTCTCATTTTGAGTGTTTGAATATACAAATATCTGAATACAAAACTCTTTCACAGAACTTCATATTGGCTATAGTGTTCCTCATCAAAAAGTGTTAGATTACTGCACAGACTTCTGCCACTGAATACATTAAATAAATGGTAGTTAAAGTAGGTTATCATCAACTCTACAGACCTGTCAGGTAAGATTTACATTTGTCTAGTGGATTTCAGAGGTTATTTTGTTAAAGCACTGGACTGCTGAGGCTGAGAAGCTTTGTACAATGGTTAGAAGATCTTCTGTGTGTTTTCTCACAGATGATCTCGTGTTGCTTCATTCCCTCCAATTTGACACTTCTCCTGTGAACTGCCCTGCCTGTGTGGCACCTTACAGTTCTCACTCCGCTGTAGTTCTCTCTGTAAGTATGTAGTTTCCACTCCACAGCCATCTCACATGCTTTTCATTCTGACTGCTTTACAAGGCATATATCTCTGATTCTGCTTAATTCCTCAAGCCCAGAACTCCTCAAAGACTTTTTCTATTATATGTGCCTCATTCTTTCTACAGAGCACAAAACCACAGATTAAGTGGTCAAAGTTTTACATTATTGAAATGAACTCAGAAGAGGAACTTAAGTAGCAATAAATAAATAAATAAATAAATAGCTCACAATACTGCATTTAGAAGAAACAGAAGTGTGTGGTTGTTTCTAAAATAAGCATTTTGCTCTATGAAGTAACCTAGATCTAACCTAACTCTGAAGTTGTAGAACCTAAATATGAAGTAACTTAAACCTAACTTTGCTTAACAAAGTTTACCTAGAAATAACCAATCAGTCTTACCTGTTGTTATTTGATGGCTAAAGTAGGATCTTATCAGATTACAATACATGAGGCTTGAAACCTGACACACAGGCAAAAATATGAATGAATGCAAAACTTACCTCTTAGCAGTCTGCAGATGCTTCAATAATGGGCACCTTTGTTCAGAAAGCCCTGGAAAAAATAGAAATAAATTAGCATCTTTGCAGGACAGAAGACATAAAGTCTTCTTCAAAAAACTTCTTGAAAGTTAGTCAGCTATGTCTTTGTTGTCTTCATGTATAAAACTCTCTAAGAGTAATGCTTGAAGAGTAATTCTTGTTTCCTGAGAACTGTTTAATAGGCAGTGTTTCAGAAAGCCATTAATCTTATCCAAGCTGCAGAGAGTGACCTCTAGAAAGACTCTTTTCCAACAGAACAGACTCAGTGCCAAGACTTATTCATATATTGTGGGAAAAAAAAATATTCCTTAATAACACACAAATGTTACAAATAAGTACAGAAAGTGTCATCAGCTGTACAGTTTTTCATGATCTGCATTGGATGAGTRGAGTTAAAATATATGCATGAACTTGGTAGGTATAAAGTTTAGAAACTCTGAGAATTCACTTCCTCTTTTCAGATGCATCTAAAATATAGGAATCAGCAAAAATATGCAATGTTCATCATTTGCCATTATCTGTTTCAGATGTTGCTGGCACAGGAAGTGTCTAGAGAATTAGGGCTATAGTTTTCAAAAGTAAGCAGCAGTTTTTCACCTGTGTTTCTGGCCTCATTGTTGTGAGGCTGCTCCCTTAGCACATTAATTGCAAAACCAGAATTCTTCTAATTGACTTGAAATGTGTTTATTGAAACTGACCCAAGGGCTATAATTATAAATGAACTGTAATTTAAAAGGAAAAAATCATTATCTGAGCCAAATCAGAAAACAATCTTGAAGAAGATTTTTTTTTTTTTTTAATACAGATCAGAAAGTCCTTCAAGATTAGCAATTTAGTAAATCCAAGAAGATATTTTAGAAGGTAGAAGATTGTAAGAGTTGCTGGAAAAATTTGCTTTACTCATGGTTTTGCAATATATCAGAGAGATGGCAGCAAAATAGATGTGATATATGTATGCAATAACACATTTCAGAACATATATTTTCTCTCATTTCAGTATGTAAAACAGAGAGGAGTTAAGATGTAATAAATGCAGGTCTGGATACTGCATATTGACAGCATAGTGTGTGTAAATAAATAGCTTCAGAGATATAAATCTGGGATCTGACCAGTTGTTTTTTAAAATTTGTACATGCATACCACACTTCAGGACGCTAAAAAATGCAGGAAAAAAGCTAGAAATATAGTGACTGATCCATTTGCCTCATTTTCCTGCAACTGCAATACTAGTTAACACCATWCTAGTTTGCTGCACTTATTCATAGGCTGCAGCAATGGTTTCATTAACTAAATGTTAGAGCTAAATTACATCTGTAGCTGACCTATGGGAAACCGATCATTTGGAGTCAGATTACACTCACAACAGCCTACCTTTTCTGGAGACAACATTATTTGCCTCTGAGTACTCTGACATTCCACATCTGAAGATTTCTGTGTTCTTGCTAAACTCCTACAATGTTCAGGCTGAAACAGCTGCACTGGGCAAATCATGTCTTTTCAGATAAGCTGCTAACCGGTCTGGCTATTTTCTCACCCCTGTGCACTAGTATGAATATTTGAGAAGATACATCTTTTTCCAAATTTTGGCTCATTGGAATGGATTGAGATGGATGCTGGAATTAATCCTTTGTTTAAGGTTTTTATTTTTTATTTTTTTTTACAATTTATGTAATGCCTTTATGAGTATCAAAAAGAAATTTATGAATCTGTAAACAACAATGTTACTGAAAAGCAAGGAAATCATTATTTGATTGTGTTCTAAACATATTCGGAGATTTCAACGTAATATCCTAAAACAGCTTCTGGAAACTAAAAAAAATTCAAAAATAYTACTTTAAGAATTGTAGATGATTACATTACTCATAATTCTGATAGTCAAGGTTACTTTTTAAAGCCATTTTTAAACAATATGCCTATGCATTACCTTTCTACTTTTCTCATTACTCACAATGGAATTGCTTGTACAGTTAGATATAACTCTCTGGTCTATAGTGAGCAAGGTTCTCATTGAAAGGAATTTCTGAAAATAAAATAAACCTAAATGGTCTTATTCTACAGGAAAGGGAAGAAGATTTGAAGAAAAAAATCTTGGAGGATTACAGGTTGCCAAAGAAAGTCTTGAGTGAAAAACACTGCTGAAAAGGGGCAGTTGAAAAGACTTATAGATGTGTCAGACTAGGTCACGATGGACATCTTTGGTGAGTTTATTTGTGTAAACTCAGGTAGAAAACATCATAAATTTCTTGGATAGGAAGGCTGCCTGGGTTTCCCTGTGGGCTGCAGACTTTTCTTTCTTAGTTCATATTTCACATTAAAAGTGTGGTCACCAAATCATTTCATCAGTTGTTTGTGATACTGAAAAACACATGTTGCCATGATAACTTGAATTACATTTTGGATGTATTATGAATTTCTAGTTGGAAAAATAGAGAAATCCTGTAAGTTTTGAAAATAATTTAAGAACATCATACAAAGTCGCGACTTGCCTGGTCGTAGAAAGATTTTGTCATCACACAATCAAAATGGGAAATAATTTCTCACCTTGTAAAAGTCAAAGGCAGCCTCTGCAATTTCATTATTCTGTTGCAATCCAAATATTATTCTTCCATTCTCTAACTCTTTCTCATCACTATGTGATCAAACTATTGCCTGGAAAGGAAAGGTTAGATTTATCAATCAAAGTTTGCTACTGGCACTCAAAATAATTGAACCCTCAGGAGAAACAAGCCCTGTGTATTTTTTGTTGTTGTTTCAATATCTCCATAAAAAGTCATTTCAATATGTTTGGTTCTGTGGCAGGAGGTTTTATGAAGTGTTTATCCTTTTCACAGTCTCAGACAGTCGAGCTGAGATATATATATACACATTTACTGTTTTAGTAACAATAAAACTTTTGCATGGAATCCCAAGCTTTTTTTGCATATTAAAAGAGATTTTTAGAAGAGGTCAAATCAGGTTTTTTTTTGTTCTTTCTTTGCTTTTAATGGAATTCTGTCCAGAATTTAATTTTCATATCCAAAAAAAAGAGCAGAGAGTGGTTCTGACAATTCAGTGGGTGAGAGCAGAGAGTGGATCTGACAGTTCAGTGGGGACTGTGCTTCTTAGTGTCTTGTGTTAGAGGACCTGCAACATATTTCCACAGTTGCTAGAGCAAGACCTGTGGCAAAACTAGGCAGATTGGAGAGCTGGGCAGAGAGGAACCTCAAGAGGTTCAACAAGGACAAGTGCAGGGTCCTGCACCTGAGGCAAAATAATCCCAGGAATCAGGACAGCTTAGGGGTCGACCTGCTGAAAAGCAGATCTGTGGAGAGGGATTTGTGGAGTTCTGGTTGACACCAAGTTCACCATGAGGCAGAAATATGCCGTCATGGACAAGAAGGCAAATGGGATCCTGGCCTACATGAGGAGGAATGTGGCCAGCAGGTGATTCTGCCCTTCTCAGCTCTGTTGAGGCCGCATGTGGAGTACTGTCTGCAATTCTGGGCTCCCCAGMATAAGAGGGACGTAGAACTTCTAGACAGAGTCCAGCATGGAGCGACAAAGATGATTAAGGGACTCAAACATCAACCGTATGAAGAAAAACTGAGCGAGCTGGGCCTGTTTAGTCTGGAGAAAGCTGAGAGGGTATCTGATCAATATGTATAAATAGCTGACGGAAGAATCTAAAGAGAAGGGACCAAATTCTCCTCACTGGTGGCCAGTGACAGAACGAGGAGTAATACCTATAAATTAAAATACAGGAAGTTCTATCTGCATAGGAGGAAGAACTTCTTTACCATGAGTGTGACAGAGCCCTGGCAGCGGCTTCCCAGAGAGGTTGTGGATTCTTCTCTGGAGATCTTCAAAATCCACCTGGATGCGACCCTGTGCCATTTGCTTTTGGTGTCTCTGCTGGAGCAGAGGAGTTAGACTGGAAGATCTCTAGAGATCCTTCCCACCCCAACCATTCTGTGTTTCTGTGATTCTGTGTGTAAGTGAATAGATCCTTCACAGCTTCACACAGGTGAATGATGAAACTTATCACAGAATCAGAATACCTTTAAGGTTGGAAGGGACCTGTAGAGGCCATGTAASCCAGCCTCCCCATAACATACAGGGTAACCTAGAACATGTGGCGCAGATTGTGCCCATGTGGGTTTTCAAGATTTCCAGAGATTCCAAAACCACTTTTGACAACCAGTTCCAGTGCTCTGTCACCCTCAATGTTAGGAATATTTTTCTTAAGTTCCTGTGGCACATTTGGTGCTTCAGTTTGTGGCCATTTCCTTTTGTCCTCTCGCTGGCCACCACTGAAAAGAGGCCACCCCATCCTCCTCACTCCCTCCCTCAGGGTAAAGGCATTTATACACAGTGATCAGATCCCCCTCCTCAGCATTCTCTTCTCCAGGCTGAACAGGCCCTGTTCTCTCTAGCGCAGATGTTCCAGGCCCCTGATCTTCCTCATAGCCCAGCACTGGACTCTCTCCAGTAGCTCCACATCCCTCTTGTACTGGGGAGCCCAGAACTGGATACAGTGCTACAGAGGTCTCACCAGGGCTGACTAGTCTGGGATTTTTCTTTAAGTATTTGTAAACATTCTAAACTAAGAAGTAGCTTTCTGTTCTAACTTTTATGGTTTATTTTACTAAAAAAGGAGGGTTTTTATTTTGTATTCAGGCAGTGAAAACTTTTGCCAAAATAGCTTTCAAAAACAACAACAAAAAAGGTTTTGCTTTCATTAAAAATTCAAAATCCAAGAAAAATATCTGATTCTTCAAATTACTGAAACAAATTCAGAGAAAGCTTTGAGAATGATCCTTATTTTTATCATAGATGGTCAAAATATGTTATTCTAGGTATTTCAAGTGAGTGTTGCCTACCAATGTCTTTCTATATTAGAGGAACAAAAAATAGTGAAATATTCAGGGCCAAATATCTTCCATCAATTAAAAAGTCTAAAATATTTTTATAAATTTATATTATTCAGATTCATTCTATTTCTGACAACTGTTCGTTCTTTAGGTTCCGATTAAAAGCAATTTCAGTCAATTTAAAAAATTGACATTTTCTTTAAACTAAATCCTTTTTCAAAGTGAATTCTTTAAAGTGCTTATTATAAACACCATGAAAGTATAGAACAGCATAAATCACTATGTTTTTAATGAAAATACCACAGTACCCTTAACAACAAAAACAAAAATCAAATCCAAAAATTTTTACAGATTTAAATAAAGCCAAGATACAAATGTAGGTGTGTAATATTTTTCAAAGTGTTAATTTCCTCAGTAAAAAAATTCTTGTGTACACTAAATTATTTATTGCTAAATTTAGAAGTGAAATTCAGCTCAGTTACCATGATTTTAAGTTTATGACAGCCTGATGTAGAACTTGCACAGGACATGCTAAATCTTGTATAGGGATTACCTTTAAGGCCTGAACTGTGTTTTTTTGTGACAATATTGCTTCAAATAAAAAACACAGTGACTTTTTTATGACAGGATTTGTTGCCATAAACCTTCATAATCTTTTTCTGTTGGATGACATGCCAGCAGCCTGCAGTATATGTGTACTGAAGATTATGTATATATACAGTACTAAAATGACTTACCTGTAGCCATTCATTAAATATAGTCTATTGGTAAAAAACATATACTTTTTGTGTTTCAGTGCATAACATAATTTATAGAAAAAACACCCGAGATAGAATGCTTTCTCTTTTCCTATGATGATCTTCTTTGCATCTCTCCATCTGTAATGGAGAAGGGCAATGCTCAGCTTTAGCATTTGATGAGATAGATGCTATACAATCTACCAAGTCAAAGAAACCACCAGCAGGGGCAGTGTCACCATTTCAGTGGAGTGCATTTGCATATTGAAAATCTGTAGTTTTTATAATACTATTCTGCTTATTCCACTGAACAGCCTCCTCTCATTTTTCTCTTTCAAGAAAAATCCCTTTTCAACAATAAAAAGAAATMTACACTGCTGTTATGAAGGCAGTAATGAGGAATGAAGGAGAGGGAAAGAAAATAAATAATTTTTAAATAATCTTCATTTTTCCTCCTCTTACTTAAAAATGTTGATTTCTCTGTTTCTGTGGGAAAGCCTACACAATGAGATTCATGTGGGAAAAATCATTAAAATTATTGTTTATTTTTCATAGCATATATGTTTGCTTCCAGCTTCATGGATTTTTTTGTGCAAAACTTGAAAGGGCTTACTTTTTTCTTCTAGTGAAATAAAGTAAAAAATTCTATAACTTTCCTCCTGTGGAAATACTTTAAGAAGCTGGGACAAACACTTCCCTGGTGAGATTTCAACACCTGTTTCAAATTCCTGAATTCATACACTATAGCTTGAAAATGATTTTATCTGATTTGACAGCTGAGAACCTGAACTGTCTTGCTGAACTTTCTTCTGTGTGCTATATGGGCTAATAGGGGATGAGAGTTTGCAATGCAACTGTCCCTTCTGCCTTTGAACTCAAGCGTCAAAACGAATGTCGTCATTGTCAAGAGGTAAACATAAAAATACCCAAACATTGGAAAAAGCTATTAGTATTAATTTGTCTAGATTTTAAAAACAGCTCACTGAACAGTCAAATTGAAGTGTCAAGCTACTTCATCCATTTCCTGAGAACTATTGCAGGTGAATGGGCCTATCTGACATAATCAGATAAACACACTGTAGGAAATCTTTTTGGTGACTGTACCAAAGCAAATGAAGACTAGAAATGATGAAATAGACTTAGTAACACTCTGATCTGCTAAATAATATTAATACTTAGCCAGCTCCATTCCACTTTCTAAGCTATTAAATATTTCACAGGGATTAGGGAATGACATGTTTACTCAGCAAAAGCACTCCCCCCTGTTTTACTTTTTTCCTAATTTRGTGGATAAAAAAACTCTTAGCTCTATCCAGCTCCAGTCTTAAAAAAAAGTCCTAAGGACCTGGTGTGATTTCATGTGCCATAACAATAGACAAAATATAATTCTTTTTATTTCAAATCATTAATAATACACTACAGTTCCGCAGTTGTTTTGAACAAAAAGTTGTTCCTCCTTTTTCCCTTGTGCAATGAAATTTCCTCTATTTCAGAATTTTCTTATCTCAGATTTGGGAAAAGAGAAAAAAGAAGGAAAAAAAAAAAAAAAAAAGGAAGAATCTATGCAATATGTTAAAGGACAGCTATTGCAAGCATTCAGTGGTGACATGTACCAGAATGGCAGTGTCATCCCTATGAGATGAAAGAAAAAAAAATAATAGTAGCTTGAGATGAAAGGAGAAACACATTCAGACTATCAGAAAAAACATTTTTTTTTAATTGTGTGTCATTCTACTATTGAGATTTCAAAAACAATGATCTATTCTGCTACACAGGATTTTCAGACTACTGCAGGAAATATGTTTGTTGAAAGTGGTGGTGCCCAACACCAAATCTAGCCTCCTTGCTGGAATAAAAGTAATTCTGGGTGATTGTGCAAGTGCAGATGTGTGATCAGTAACGTATTCCTGCCATTAACCTCAATTCACACTTGTTCTACAGTTCTTTTGCCTGTCTATCACTACATTTAAGCAAACATTTTGTTGCTTAAAAGGCCTTACACCTCAGCTTGTTCTGTTATCTTTTTTTCCCACTATCTGAAGGAAGTCGAGGATTACTTTTCAAGGGAGGTTTACTTAAACTTTTCTCAGATGCAAATATTCCAATTTACAAAGCTACAGAAAGTAACCTTATTTAACATTATAATTGCACACTTTGAGAAGAGGCATGCTGGAGTGATGTTATAACACAAGCMAGTCAACTGTGCCTGTTGGCACAAGCAGTTCACTACAGACATCATATCCACAATCCCTTAAACTGAGGAATTTTCCCAAGGACAGAAACATTATACGGCTTTCTTCACACCTTCTTAACTATCTGATACACAGAAAGTCTCATGTTTTCTTGGGTATTGGATGGAATGCACTCTCTTTAAAACAGGAACAAGATTCCTTACAGGTGATTCTTTTTCAAGTTAAAAGAATTCAATATTAGGCTGGATGCTTCTTTAAAAACCTATTTTTTTCTAAGGGAATATAGAAACAAACATCATTCATCTGTTTAATCCAGAGTCCTGTCTGCTCAAGGCAGCAAAAGAAAAAAAGCAGAAAAAAAGCTGCAATAGGGAAGTATGTGACAATGCAYATAATAGTTTATTTTGGTCTCTATTAATATTTTGATTTTTTTGAAGTTGTAATGAACTGAAATGGTGCTGTCTTCATTCTGGAACAGTTATATTTTACAGTGGTCCCATGTAAAACAGATACATAATCACCTCTTGTTCTCACATCTTTTATACTCTCAAGATAAGAGTGTCAACTAGCAATAATCAGGTACAGTATTCCCAAAAGCAACACTAAATTAGATGTAGGTATAATTCCTAAGCATGTAAGGTAAAACACATTCGAGACTACATGCTCCTATTTAAAAAAAAAAAAAAAAAGAGAGAGAGATCTGGAAAATAATACCCAATTAATATCTAGTTACTTAGTATGGCTAGTGTCTAAATATATGTTTAATATTCTGCTAGTATTACCCTTTTGCTTATTATTTTAAATAAGCCCCACTACTGTTCATGGTGAGCAAAACAGTCTAAAAATACTTTCTAAGCTGAATTTGGACATTTGGGGCCTATAGTTAGGTCCTTTGTGGTGAATTCCATTCTGAAGAAAAGACTGAAGTCTTCCCCATACTGTGAGATCATCTCTAGCTCATCATATCTGCAGACTTTTCCAGCAGGGAGCTTATTTATTCATCAAGGAATTATAGTCTGCGCTACACAGGAAAGAAGGACTCCCTTCATATAGCTTGCTTAGTATTCACCTGGTTTAACAGAAGGCAACTTCTTCGCATGCAAAGATGTCATATTATACTTATCTAAAGCAATGTGAATCCCTACCACCTTCCATGAGGGAAGACCTCGTCATGAGACAGACCTTCCACCATCAAACAAAAAGACATTTTAGCATATTTTTTCTTTTCTATTTCTTGGAATAAATATTTACTAATTGTTAAGAGAGAAAGA
>NW_020456110.1:2427664-2456576 GCF_003342845.1 Nothoprocta perdicaria
AAAGAAAGAAAGAAAGAAAGAAAGAAAGAAAGAAAGAAAGAAAGAAAGAAAGAAAGAAAGAAAGAAAGAAAGAAAGAAAGAAAGAAAGAAAGAAATCAGCTTATTTTTAAGCCACCGACTTCGTTAATGATTGACAAACTTGGCTTGAAATCTCCCACTGAAATATATTTAAGAATTGTATTTATGAATTATTAATTAACTTGATGTGTACTGTATGTTGCTACTATTTCAGTCACAAAGCAGCAGGTCAGCTGCTCTCATAACATGAGGTTCTATAGAGTAGAATAATTTAGTGTCTGTGATCTCCAAAAAGTTCTGCTCAATGCATATCTTGTCTGCTGTCTTCTTTTATTTCATAATACACTMTAAAAGTAGGAAAATGGAATGCACTATCTGAAAAGTATTCAATTCAAAATTTGACAATTAAAATTAACAATTTGTAAATTGTTAAATAAAATTAGCTAAAAGGAATAAAAGGAAGTTGTTCATTTTAGGTCTAATCACCAAAACACCTCTCAATTAAGATCCTTTGATGTATTTACTCTAATTAGTTTAATCATATGCCATCCAGATACTATTTCTATTCCTAAGGTTTTCCATAACTCCCAGTAAATTTAGCTAATTTTAGAAATTTCCATTGACTTTCTGTAAATTTAACACTGTTTTAAGATTCAGCTTGTCTTGCCGTTATACAGTCTTTTCTCCTTTTTCTTCCAGATTGAGGCTTTGCCACTTGCAGATGTGAAATAGTAATCGGCCATTCCATTTTATTACACCAAAATGCAAACTTGTCAAATATTCCAGGATAAATTCTGGGTATGAAAATAGCTGACTGTAATATGCTAGTCCTTACTGAAAAGGYTGGATTTTTAAAACAGCATAAAACATGGACATGTATTCCACCCAAATAAACAGTGTTTTGTCTAGCTTTGTAGCTGATGGAAAGGGCAAGTTCAATACTGTGAGTATTTATGTGTTTGTTTGTTTGKTTKTTTTTGGCTTTCTGTGCATTTCTGTGCAGTTTCTGTGCATTTTTGTGGGTGGTCTGCTTACAAACATCCATCACAGTATCATAGGTCATCTCTTCCTTACATTTGTCCATTTTCAGTCACTGGACTGAAGAAATTTTTAAAGACTGTAGAAAACTTAGGGAATACACATCACAGAGTTTCCAGGAAAATAATATTGTCTGTGCAAACATCACATTAACAGTTAACCAAATCAGAGTGGTAGCATTTAGCCCCATTCTGCATATTTGTGAATGATCATACCAGAGTTGCCGGAGGAAGTTGATTATCTTTCTTATGTACAGCACAACTGGGATGGGAAAAAATTCCCTCTATACTATCAGCTCCTCTCCTATCAGCTGCTCTGACAGGAGCGTATGGAGGGTATCCTCTACACCTTCCCTCTACTCAGCTGGGAATTTCAGCTTTTATATTCCTCTCTCTCCCACTCACTCCATAAYTGTGAAAACATATACAGGACCTTCAGATCTTTAGATACATTCTCGGTCTTACAGAATATATTTTAGATTTAAAAAGGAATAGATGTTGTGCCAATTCTTAATAAACTGAAATTTTGAGGTGAATGCTTAGCATCTCAATCCAAGTTACGTTCAAGATATGCAAATCTCTAATATTTTCTTTGCATTCCTAAGGAACAATCATTTGCRAAAAATAAATGACTAATCAGCATTTCTGATTTCTGCAATTCCATGTTTCCTTGCCTTTAGCAGATCTGATTGCACAGATAGCATTCAGGTGCAATTTCAAAGGATTTCTGTTCTAAAATCACTAATAACTGTGAAATGATTTCTAGAGTTTAAAATCCAAGAGGAACAATCACTGTGGTATTGTTATTGACAATAGTGCCTTTAAGTTTTCCTTAGGATATTCTTGAGTCTTCATTGTGAGAAGTGAACAGCTTTGTAGATATGAATTCTATTACTGCCGTACTGTTTCTAATACATATTTCAGCAGCAAAATGGCTTTGTACCACTAAACAACGCCTACTTGAAAGTGAAAAGGGAACAAAAGCTCATAAAACTGCAATAAAATATTTATTTCTCCTCAGCAATAGGATTAATTTTATCACTCTAGATTTATGACCCTGGAAATTCTTTGCTGGATATTTAATATATCAAAATAGTAGAACAAGGAGTCAGAGTTAGAAAATGCTTTGTGAAACTTGTGATTTACTGAAGGGAACAGATTTAGACTTTTTTTTTTTTTTCATAGAACTTAATAAAATAGCAGAGAAATTGAATTAGCTTGGCATAAAGTTTAATTGCCTGACAAAAATTTGATTGTGTTACTATTGTGTTACCAAATCAAATTGGTCTTTTGTCTAGTCTGATTAATGAAGGGATTCTGCTTTGAAAAAAGATCAATTTTCACTTACTTATGATATGTATATAAAGAGGGAAACATTACATTTGTTCAACATTTCATTCCTTTGACTCCTTTTCAAAACTGACCTTCAGTGGAACAAAATTATATTAATATCATGATGCAAACAGATTAGACTGAATTTTAATATTTATTCTTCCAAATTCCAGAGGTCACTTACTAAAAATCAATACTTCTTCAAGAAAAAGAAAAAAAGAAGAAATTCAATTTTATTTCATATCAGTATTTTTTTCTATTAGATCAAAATAAGTAACATATAAAAATAAAATGACATARCCCACAATTGTGTATTACATTTTGACATCTAATTACATATTATGGTTACAGTAAAACAATATAACACTTTTAT
Source organism: Nothoprocta perdicaria (assembly GCF_003342845.1). Taxonomy (NCBI): domain Eukaryota; kingdom Metazoa; phylum Chordata; class Aves; order Tinamiformes; family Tinamidae; genus Nothoprocta; species Nothoprocta perdicaria. Next base: position 2,430,425 of record NW_020456110.1, read on the forward strand.
TTGAAATTTCACCATTTTTTTCTGGATGAAAATAGATTTTTTGTTTAATATAACATTGTGGAATACATCATCAAAGGTATTGATAAAATTTTCCCCTCATCTTGGTTCAAATCTTCTTTTACCACTGTCACTAAAGAAATGGCTTTTTTCAGTTGTCTAAAATATGAGATTCTACAGAATAATTTTACACAAGCAATCCTAAAAGCACACTTTGAACAAAGTTACTGAAAACTTTTCTGAGATGGAGGAATCAGGTGGAGATACTCATGTAAAAGTGTGGCATATGTTTGGCTATTATATTGGCACTAGAAAGCTAAATAATGTTAAAATTCTGGTCCAGATAAAGTCATTATAAAACTGGCTTTGCATTGCACAACTATCTCAACCAATCATGCACATTATATTGAAAAGTTACTGATAATTATGAAGTTATTCTATGAGAAAAAACAGGATCATCTGTACAGTAGTTTCAGGATGTTAAATTTTTTTTCCAAATAGCAAGCCAACAGATAAACGTCTAAAAAAATCATACTCTGATCAGCACATTGTGGGGCTGTGCTGATTGTTTGGAGAATAAAGTTGCAGTTGAAATTAAGTTGTAATTAAAGTTGTAATATAAGATAAGAACTGCTACAGATTAATGATGCAGAAGAAACAAATTTCAACATCTTTACAAAAATTTTCAAGTGAAATGCTGGAAGAATATTGACTAAACATATTATTTCTGGAGTTTTTCTCTACTTCTTAAATATTACTTTGAGGTCTCATCATTACAGTGCTGATGATGTTTTAGTCAATTCCTTCATTTAACATTTTTCAGAAATTATACTCCTTTCTATTTTTAAATGTGATTTAAAGCATTTAGAGGTCAAGGGGTCCTGAAATAGTACATTGTTTATGATGTATTTATCTGTATAAGGCCTGTAACTGGAAYACTAAAATGAACAAATTGTAAGCATCCAACTACAAGGTGCTAGACTAATAGGAGCCTTAAAAGCTTTGTTTTTTCCTCCTACAGTTACTGAGAAATCATGCTTAGTTAGCATAAGATGCATTAATAACAATTAAATAAAGTTGAGATCAAAATAACAAAATAACCTTTTTTAAAAGTTTAAATTTGACCTTTTAATTTAATTTAATCTGTCTAACARAAAATTATATTTGATTTAGATAGGATATACTGATATAGTTACAACAAAAATATATTCTTACCTGTCTATGTCAAGCATAACACTAAGTTAACACTTTATTACGCTGAAAGAAAAAAAAAAGCATTGTTCTTAATTTATAAACAAAACCCAAAGCTATTTTCCTTAAATGTTGAGATTTTGTGCTAAATGAAAATTTTATGTCACTGCATTTGAAATTTTGTTGAGTGAAATGACATGTTGTTATTTAAATACTCTGTGTTTCATATCGCATATATCAACAGCAAGATTAAGAGTCCATTAAAAAATTTATTGGGCCATAATCTCATTTGTACTATCTTTCTTATGTTGTGAAGAAATTGCTTGAAGGTTAGCCAATAAAAATTACCGTACGTTTAAGATCCTTACATCTTCAAACATAGGGTCATTTCAGTTATTTGTATATGAAAACCCATCATTTGACTCCCACAGACATTAGGTGTAGTGTACAATATATCACCACTTAGGAAACAATAAAATACCAATTTTATGACTCGAATTTAAGAGACCGTTAAACTTCCTCTAAGTTGTTATTCCTTTGCTAGAAGTGTTGCCATGTGCTGAATGATAGGTATCAAAGAAAGGAAGTGATTTAATAAAAGTAGTCCCTTTGCAGAAAATTTCAAGATTCTGAAATGAGATTACAGAGGAAAGTCTGTTTAGTAAGAAAAAAAGGCAACAAATGGAGTGTGATTTTAGCAGATGTACAGCAGAAAAACTGGTTGGATTTTTTGTTTGCTTGTTTTTAATAAATTATGTTCTGAAGCAGAGGCTTCAAAGCAGAAGTCMACTAGGGCAATTTTAGTCACATAGGCTCTAACCAGAGCTTTGGCATTCCTGCACTTCAGCCCTACAGACAAACAGATGTTCAGTCCCAGACAGATTGTCTGCCTGGGGAGTTGAAGGGATGGGGAAATACTCAGAAATATTACCATTAGTCAGAAATTTTCTATCAAAACACACCTATACACACAATAACATTGCTGTAAAATTAACATGTTCCTTTATTGATGTTTTTTCATTTTCTGTCTGGAATATTTTACTTATCATCAAGTGAATCCAGATCACAGTATTATAGAGGTTTTTTTTTTTTTTTTTTTTCAAATTAAATACTCCTGTTTTCTTCTATTTTGTCAAGGCATTTATCATCTGGTTGGAGCAAAATGTTGTACCACTGAAGCTGCATTTTAAGAAGAGCAGTCCCTGCTTTCTCTATAATCTGTACATATTGTTCATTCTATGCCGCTCATTATAAAATACARTCTTTCCTCTGCCTGCACCATTGCACTTCAACTTCCATTAGACACTGCAGCTACTCAAACACGCACTGAAATGGAATCATTCATAATTTTAAAATCAAATTATTTCTGACCTTGCCTTTCTGTAAAAACACTCCAACATTTTTGTACTTCTCCTGATTCAAAAATGTCTATCTGTATACATACTTGAATTTATCAAGTGATAGAAAATCAAAAAGATAGAAACATAGGTTAGAATAGCATAGGAAGTATGATAAATGATAAAGTTAAGCAACTGAGTCCACAGTGTAAGACATTAGGAATGTTTAGCCATAGATTTTGACTGTGATGGAAAATTCATCCGCATTATCTCAAACTTCTCAAAACACTGGAAAAGTTAAGAATAAACATTGGCAGGATGATAGATTAGATAATTAAAAGGTCCTTTCTATCACTGATTTCTCATAAGCAACAATGAATATAAAATCTGTCTGTTCATAACTTATTACTTTGCCTATTTTGATCATTTATATGACAGTTTTTATCTCCCCAGGTAATAGCTCTCCTGTGCTTTTTTTATAAAATCATTTCCATCTGAAAGTTGACCAGAGGTATCAAAGTAAGAAATGAAATGCTCATTTTAAAAACTGGAGCATTTTTTAAAGTAGAGACTAGTAAAATCTTGATGCAGAATTCCCACTGAGGAATTAGGATTTGTGAAGATATCAGTTTTCCCACTGACATCTCAATCATGATTTTCACTTCTAGCTTTAAAATACTGTTTCTCTATAACAAACATTGCCTCTGGTTCCAATAGGCAGTATAGGAAAATAAACTGTTGTCATTATCCAGCTTTAAGTAATGAAAAATGAGCTATGAGGAAGCCGACTTGCTTGGTCCTGTTCAAGTTACAAATATTATACTTTTAAAGCAGTTACAGCAAGAAAAACTGGTTTGGGAGTTTCACGGGCTCTTAAGSTTTGGTTTGAAGTACTTTTATATTAAATAATGTTTTTCATGAGAAGTCAYGAGAAAATCCAGAAGCAGACAGTCTTATTTTGACAACTTGTAGGAATTGTGTAAAAAAATTGAAGAGTCCAGTACTTATAACAGATATGGAAAGAAGGGCTGTTCATCAGGACCATTTTAAATAACATAAGATAAAAAAAAAAAAAACCCAAATATTTAACTCTTTATTCTTACTGAAAATCATTCCAGCCAATTCCATGACTAGCTAGTCACATAAATTGTCATGACTGGCCCTGTAATAAACACTTTGATTGAAAGTACCTTCTCTGTTTCTTGGCGGTTATTTAAGAGTCCAGAAGCACCATCCACTCCAAGCTTCTCTTTACCAAATTGGGATGCAGTACTGGTCGCATTTGGTCTTTAACATGCTACTTGGTCACAGAATCACAGAATATTCAAGGTTGGAAGGGACCTCTAGAGATCACCTAGTCCAACCTTCCAGCTCAAGCAGGGACACCTAGAGCATGTGGCACAGGGCGGCATCCAGGCAGGTTTTGAAGACCTCCAGAGAAGGAGACTCCACAGCCTCCCTGGGCAGCCTGTGCCAGGGCTCTGTCACCCTCACAGTAAAGAAGTTGCTCCTCACCTGGAGATGGAACTGCCTGTGTTTCAGCTTGCACCCATTACCCCTTGTCTGACCACCACTGAGAAAAGCTTGGCCCTCTCCTCCCTACAATCTCCCTTCATGTTAATAAGATCCCCTCTCAGCCTTCTCTTCCCCAAGCTGAACAGGCCCAAATCACTCAATCTCTCCTCATATGAGAGATGCTCCAGTCCCTTAATCATCTTTGTCACTCTCCACTGGACCCTCTCTAGAAGCTCCACATCCCTTTTATACTGAGGAGCCCAGAACTGCACACAGTACTGCAGGTGCGGCCTCACCAGAGCTGAAACCTGAAGCTGAATGGTCTTGTAAACCATTTCTATAACAACTACTTCATAAATCTGATGGCATTTTTTAGTAATAATTCTCTATTTTTTTAATCACRATATCTGATTTACAACATGGAAGGATGAAACACTATTTACTGACTAATRTATAAAAGAAATAAATAGTTAATACAGAAGTTTAAGCAAGGCATACAGATCTCTGAAGCAACTATATGCAGGGACACATCTGTTTTTGCACTTGTCTCTTGAAAGATGAAGTAGGACTGTCCCACCGGTTAAATCTGTCTCACTCAAAAGCCAAGGGGAATTGCTGGAAATGCTGACAAAATATATCCATCAACAACTCTTTTGGCCTCTAGCACACCATCCTTACTGCATCCTTACTAAACCAGACTGGAGGTAGAAGTACCTTAAATTGCATTACTAACAGCTTTATTTCTGTAAATATAGTTTATATGGTAATTGAATCAGGACATAATTTTAATCATACAAGCAAAAAGAAGATTTACAGTTGCTCAAGTAAAATGCCCAAGCATTTCATGTCTACTGAACAGTAAGTCCATGTTCATAGCAGCCATGTGTAGAAAACGAACTGGAAATGTTCCAAATAGCCTCTTACGATCTGTCATGTCACTAATCCACAAATTAAATCACTGCTGAAGCGGAATATGATATGATTTTTCAGAACATCTTCAAAGACATTTGCAGTCAATTGTGTTTGTGATTTGCACATCAAAGTAGTAATAATAAAAATACTTAGTTGTACATAGCACTTTCATCCCTAGATCATGATGCATTTGTCAAAAGTGAATAACTGCTCCCATTCCCCTTTTTCTGATCAGGATCCTGATTTCCTCTGGGTACCTCAGAGGAAGGTACCTCAGAGTCAAAACAAATGTGAAATTCCTTTTTGAAATTGAAAATACATATTGAAAAAATACCTATTTTCTTTTATGCTTAGAAGATGATCCAATGTGCAGAACCAACCCATCAGTTTGAAAAACTGAATCTGACCCATAAGTCTCTGAAAAAAGCAGAAGTCTTGATATAGTGTGCTGTTGGACAAAATGCTAGAAAGATTCTATGAATCYGCTGAGTTTTTTTTTCTCTTTGCTTCTATGCTCTGCTTCACTTACTCCATCTTTTTTTTTGTTTGTTTTTTTTTATTATTTCGGTTACCTTCTATTGAGCAAGAGTAATATGGTAATTGAAAAGTAGTCTACATGTTTACCTGTCCAAACGTTTGAAAATGTAAAGAGAAGGATGGTATAAGAAATTTTGCTTAGCAGCAAGGTGTGTAAAAGGCATCAAGGTAACTGATACCAATTATTATACTTACAATTAAGAGCTATCTGCAGATACAGTTAGGGAAAAGGTGCTGAATGTGRGTGAGAGCTGTGTTTCTGGTTCAGAGAGCTGACAGAAAACACGGCTTTGGAGCAGAATGAGCATGAAAAAATAGCATGAAGGAATAAGAAAATGATTAGCATGAAACAAACCACACAGAATTATAGACTGAAATGAGAGGTACAAAATCAGAAAATGAGCAACAGATGGGAGAGAAAAGTATATGTACAGTTGGGAAGGAAGAGAAATTGAAATGTCCTTCCTCCATGCATAACCTTTCCTGGTTTTGTTCTGTATGCATGAAGAAATTTTTTGAGTGGAATCTTTAGCAGTTACCAAGATATTCTATCCAAGCAGTATCCAAGATATTGTTCTTGTATCTTTAATATTTTAGGATATGAAATTGGCTCTACAGCCTAATGTAGATCGGCTGCTGTCTCTCTTGATAGAATTGCACACAGAAAGAGTCAGGTTAGCTTGCTGACCTGCAAGCTCAATCCTGCTCCGTATCAAACCCTTGATTTCAATTGATTCCTTACAAATGCAGTCTTTTTGAAGCTAGCAATACAACACAAGCAATAGAACACAAGCAACATTTTCCTACCTGGACGATATAGCCATTATTAAGTTTAACATTTGTTTTACCAAAAAACTATATCAATTTACTCCAGTTTGAGAACACATGATGTATCAAAACTCTCTCAGACACTAGCCCAAGAAGGTCAGAATACAAAAATCTTGAGAAAGCAGAAAAGCTCACAAGCTGTATGAGTATAAAGCTCACAAGTTCCTCCTTAAAACAAAATTAATTTATAAATTATACATGATATTTAAAAGTATGGTCATCCATTTATAGGTAATGTACATAAGAAAACTCTTTGACCAAGGCACACTTATCCAGTGGTAATGTATTCTCTAATCTGATTTTCAGATCTAATCTGATTTTCTAATCTGTCTGCTTTCTAGGAGGCAGACAGAGAAAGAATAGGTGTCATACAACTGACAATGCTCAGTGAATAATTGAAGATGCTTATCTACTATTATGAGTGAAGCACATAGACATACATCTGAGGAAACAATAATTTTCCGCATTAACCATCACATCCAAGTTCAAAATCTACCTCAGAGCATTGTGTGGACCAAGAAAAGAGGCATCATCATTTATGTCACTCTACAAAATCTGGCAATCCAAGTAATGCACTTGGATTGTTTCCCAATAACAGGGCAAACTCTACTTTATTCTCCTTTTATCCATTTCACCACCTTTATTACTTTCTGAGTCAAACAACAGCTCCTACTGCTCTTACAGTAGGCTGCTTTTTATATGTTAGGCTTCCGGTCCTCTAATTACTAGATGCAATAAGTGAGATTCAAGGCTAAGAAACACTTGCATGACATTATATTCCTGGGGTAGCATTAGGGTACTACAAGGGCCAGTTTCGGGGGCTCCTGATGACTTTGGGCTGGCCATTCCACCCACAAGGACGCAGGACACTGTGACCCCTCTAGTCTATGTTCTAGTAACTAGTACATAGCAGAGATGAATCTTTTCATACCACTTTTGGTAAGTTAACCTTATCTAATAAATTTTTCTCCAGGCCAGGGCCCAGAAAAGGCATCCTGGCATCCTAGTCTTTTCTTGCTAACATCTTCCAGAGAGAATAACAAATTTGACTCATGCTTTCTGCCCCATGCCTGTGATGCCTGTGAACTACTCTGACCATTTTTCCAAAGATCCAGCACATTCTCTCAGCTAGTACCTTATTTTATCGTTGTTCCATTTCCTCCTTAAAATATTATTTAATTATTTGTAGCTCACAGGGTGATATTTCCTGTTACACTAAAATAATACACATGGGTAAATGCAAACACAGGGTTCTCACCCTCTGTTTTAGTAAGACAGTGATTTGAATGAAAGCTTCTGGAGAAAGAGAAGAAAAAGCACAGTTTTCAGAAGTMAAAGTGAGATGGGTTCGTAGGAGCAACTGAGTTGTGTAGAGCAAATAGAGGGTCACAAAGGTAGAGGTAAGGTCCTGTAATTCTGAAAACTTTCTCATATGAAAAGTTAAAATTAGTAGTAAAAATAAAATTGTCTCTTTCTTCTTTGTGTGATGGCAAATAATGCCACACTAAAACATTACCACTGTGTTACCATTTTTCATCTTCTTGTTATATGCACTGTTTCAGTGTCCCAAGAAGCTATAACATTCTTGTAAAAAACAATGAGTCAGAAAAACGAAAATTCAGCCCTTACGTCTCTCTGGTTTTGATAGAAGTACCTTCTTCTCTCCTCCAGGCAAAACTGTTGGAACAAAAAAAAAAGTCTATCCTGTCATTCTACCTTATTTCCCCCAGGTCTGCTGTCACAATTCCCCACACTATGCCCATGTTATGTTGCTATTACAAAGTGCTGCCCTGACCTGCAAATGGAATATGTTGGTATTAAAAAAAAAAAAATGTTCTTCTGCTCTTTACTATTTGGAAATACTGGATGAGCAATTCATTAAAAGGGAGGATATGGTCTCTGCTGGTGTTGGGCTGTTGCTTGGTGAATTCTTCAAAGATATTAAGACTAATTTTATCTTACTTAAGCTTTTCAGAAATGACCTCACCAGAAAAAAAAAATCTATCATTGAAGAAATTTGCTAATGACATTCATTTAGAGAGCAGTGCCAATTACAAAGCCTAATCAGAATGACAAAAAAGAAAAACTGAATGATGCTAAGAATTGGACTAGTAAGTTGGATGGATAGCAACATCATAGGTGTGTGAAAGGCATCGATTGATCGTGATCTGCAGAACAATAGCATTTGCACTCAGCTACATGTAATCTTTGAGTGAATCATGAACAGATTTACAGAACATGCTAATGTTCTGTAAATGAATCCCTTACCTGAAATCTTGTAAATTCACACTGATCAGATGGTCAAGGAAATGGAGAAGATATGGAATGGAAAAGAAATCACATGAGGAGAAGGACATAAGTAGATCTGTGACKAGTTAAAGGTATGTTTCCACTGGAAACCAGAAGATCACTTCTACCAGAGGAACAACCATGCAGAACATCCTGTCTGTGGAAACTGTAGTTAGTTCCAAGATGTTTTGAGAGATCCTCAATTTGGTTGTGTGTCAAAACAAGCGAGTGATATCACTGATACTGGAGACTTCACTCCGTGTCCACTTCCATATAAAAGACAGCCTCCACAGCTCTGAACATCCTGGTCTCAGAGGTTCTGTCACTATAATGATAGAAATGCATAGGTAACAGAAAATAGAACACAAACAAATGCAAAGCTTTTTTGACTTGTACACCTATCACACAYATACTGCATAAGAGTTTATGAGCTTACAGACAGCAACAGAGCGGCATGGATGTCCTCACTGAGTTATTAGCTGGTCATAATTATCCATTCTGTCTTCTTCCATTTTATTTAATTTTGTTATTCCCTTTGTTTTTTTCCATTGCATAAAATTGGATTGGAAGTACCTTGGGGTAGGATCCATTTTTGTTCTTTTATATGCTATTCRTCTTATCTGTATTTGAGGCATGCTGGACATTATTAAACTCCATAAAATAATAAAATTCAGAAGGAAATACCATAAAAGCAGGCCCTCCTGTGAAATCTCTGGCATTTCTATTGTTGTTTATGTCTAGTAATACCATGAGAAGATTCTCTRTCTCATTCTTTTAGTGTTTCCTGTTATGGTCTCAACTGGAGACARCAGTGAAAAGTAATATATTCCAATATTTTAAAATCTTGACACAAGCTAGTCTAAACATGTTCCTAGATTTAGGTAAATGTTCACAGATTTTCTTAATATTTCTTAGTCAATACACTTAGCCAGTAGAGTTTCTTAACAGATTTTTGAATTTCTGAAAATAAAGGGTCTTCATAGTTACACAAAGCTTTAGCACAGAAAAACAGCTTACAGTGATTTCTTGTGATTTCTGTGCTGCACTTTAAAGCACGTTATTGTGCTGTAAAGTACCTCATAGACATTTGCTACAAGCTTTAAGTAAGATATTGTGTTTACCATGACCATTAAAATTATGAAGTTTCTGGAACACCTGCATTACAAGGAAAAATCTCAGCAGATCATATGGCACTTTTTATAAAAGCATCATGGGCCATGGGTCCATCTCTTGGACCATGCAGGGCCTTTCTAAGATGCCAGAGTCACCTGGATTCTTAGCAGAAGCTTAGCTTCTTCTGAAGCTTAAGCCTCTAACAGAAAGATGTTCTGCTCCTTCCTTTGCTTTAGTTTCTTAAAACTTGTGGGGAATTAGATTAATTTACTTCAGGTAACATGTAGCTGAATAATGCCAGTGATGGACACAGCTCACAAGCAAAGAGAGATCTCCTCAGAAACATGATTACAATCGTGACACTCTAACCCAGAATGCTCCCAAGTCCTGCCTTATTTTTAGTTCTACTTACAGAACTAACTTTGGTCTGATTGCTGTAATCACACCTTTAGAACACATGCCACAGATACATGTATAAAGTGGAATTTTGCCTTTAAAAAAAATATATATATATAATTCCTGAAGTTGCAAACCCTTACCTTTTATATGAGGTGATATTGCAAAGCATTTCTGTCTTTCTCCCTAAGAGGTAGGTTGCTGGCTTTCTAGAAAACTCCAGCACTGTGGTGGGAGAACTACTGTTACTCACAGCAGACAGCAAGCAAGGGAGGAAGTAACACAGACCTAGGCAGCTAGAGTTTCGTAGTATACATGGTAGTACACGTAATTTTATAATTTCCTGTATATTGTATACTTACAAACACAATCTACACTTTTGTCTGTTACCTCTTTAGTGTGTGCATGTACAGTAACTGTTGCTCGAGTGCTATAATGTCAGCTTCAGTTTTCCATCTCCAAGCTAACCAGATATAAAATATACACTTCTAGTTTCTCTTATGTAGGATCTGGGTTTAGATGCACTCAGCAGAGAGTACATACATAGTCTGTAGCTAAAATTTTGTCTACAAAGCCCAGCAACTTCTCTAGATTTGATAGATTCAGCTAAGGACAAACCTTAGATGACTGTCATTCTATTTTTCTGCATATAGTGGGGATGGGAGATGGCACTAGTGTCAGAAAGTGGGATTAGTCTGTGATTTCTAACTGCTAATAGTGCAAATCAGCTTCTTGTTTTCTAAAAAGATAAAAAGTAGAAGTGTTACAGCAGGAGCTGTCAAACTCTGTTATGCAACTACAAGCAAAATAAGGATCAAGAATAAGAAAATCTCTATGTGTAACACTTCAGAGTCCTGTCCTTAGCAAACTTTATGAATGATTCTAAGATATAAGTCACAACTTAGCATCCAGCCCTGTGACTCATACTGTAAGGTTAGAGGGAATATGTATATATATATGTATAAATTTCTTTTTTCACCTGACTTTTAAAAACATAATGATARCCTTTTAATTTTACTAGTTTTCCTGCATTTGTAGAAAAATAATACAACTAATCTTATCATAGATTTCTTTTATAATTTTCTGGTTTGTAAATAAAATAAATTGTATATTGGTGTTTGCAGCTGTATGTATACACATCTAAGCAGGCATACACAGAATTTCACAAAGCTATATATACACACTCTCACATGGCTGGTTTTTCATTATGGAATACCAGATATCCCGTTAAATTATTGAAGGGCATCCTGTTATATTTATTACAGAGGTGGCTGATATTACTGTCAATTGTCAAATTTTGGTTTCCTATTGTTGATTTTCATGCATTGAGACACACAGCCTCTGGACTGTTGCCAGAGCTCCATCAATCTCTCCAGGCTGCTTCGACCTCAGGATATGTAAGAGTAGCAGATAAATTGGAAGATCAATGCCTTGTCCCTCCTGCTGTGCCAGCTGCTATTGAGAAATTAATATGAGAATCACTATAAATAAAAGATAAAAGATGATATAGCTTACAGTGTAAAATATTAAGGTTGGACACAATGTGCTGTATGAATTTTAAACTAAAAGCGAAGAAAATTAACCCTATAAGAGTATTCACTGCCTACACAGATATGAGGAAAAAAAAAAAACAGGCAGAAAAAGCACCTTTAAAAACTTTTTTATAAATAGGGATTTTAGCAGAACTTACCATAACATTAGAAATTGCAGTTTATCAGTTCTTACTACTAAAATAAGTAATACTGAAGTTGTAYACTCTTACACAATAACATAATTCTGCAGGGCAGATGACTGATAGATCAGTATTGAYATATGGAGTTTTTCAAGGGGCCACTTCTACATCTAACAAAGACTGAGGTGTATGGATTTTAAGCTTCCAGAACAAACACAACAATAAAACAGAACAGGGATTTTAGTAAAACAAACAGTTGTGCATGGGGCTTCGGGCTCCTTCTACAGGTTGGGGATGGAGCATCATGGAGGATCAAAGGCTCTGTAGACATATCTGGGAAGTAAAGGGACTCTTCGTCTTCAGCTCCTAACAGATACTACCCTAGAGGTGATAAGAAAAGTTCCCTCAGATGTGGTCAGAGTTCATAGAACTTGTGTATTTTGTAAGAGATGAGTTTACAGTTCTCAGCTTTGGTTACAGATTTATTTCCTCCCTACAACAAAACAATATCTTAACATGAAACTCATCATGCATAATGGTGATAAATGGGAGCTGAGCCCAGTTGGAGGCCTGTGGCCAGTGGTGTCCCCCAGGGGTCAGTACTGAGCCCAGTGTTGCTCAACTTGTTCATCAATGACCTGGATGAGGGCACGGAATGCACMMKGAGCAAGTTTGCAGACGACRCCAAGCTGGGTGGAGTGGTCGACACTTCGGAGGGCTGTGCTGCCATCCAGAGGGACCTGGACAGGCTGGAGAGCTGGGCAGAGAGGAACCTCATGAGGTTCAACAAGGACAAGTGCAGGGTCCTGCCCCAGGGGAGGAATAACCCCAGGCACCAGGACAGATTAGGGGTCAACCTGCTGGAGAGCAGCTCTGTGGAGAGGGACCTGGRAGTCCTGGTTGACACCAAGTTACCCATGAGGCAGCAGCTCCCTGGTGACCAAGAAGGCCAATGGGATCCTGGGATCCTGGCCTGCATCAGGAAGAGTGCTGCTAGCRGGGGAAGGGAGGGGATCCTGCCCCTCTACTCAGCTTTGGTGAGGCCGCACCTGGAGTACTGTGTGCAGTTCTGGGCTCCCCAGTATAAGAGGGATGTGGAGCTCCTAGAGGGGGTCCAGTGGAGAGCAACTAAGATGATTAAGGGAATGGAACATCTCTCGTATGAGGAGAGACCGAGTGAGTTGGGCTTGTGTAGCTTGGAGAAGAGAAGGCTGAGAGGGGACCTGATTAACAGGTATAAGATCATGAAGGGAGAATGTAGGGAGGAAGGTGCCAAGTTCTTCTCATTGTTGGCCAGCGATAGGACAAGGGGAAATGGGTATATGCTGAAACACAGGAAGTTCCATCTCCAGGTGACAGGAACTTCTTTACTGTGAGGGTGACAGAGCAGTGGAACAGGCTGTGCAGGGAGGTTGTGGAGTCTCSTTCTCTGGAGGTCTTCCAAATCTGCCTAGACACCACCCTGTTCCAAATGCTCTGAGTGTCCCTGCTTGAGCAGGAAGGTTGGACTAGGTGATCTCTAGAGGTCCTTCCAGCCTTAACCAATCTGTGTTTCTGTGATTCTGTGATGCAGGGAATCTACCTTATCAGTATGAAAGGTCTGCAGCTTTGATATGTTCTGTCTAATTTTAGCACCCAAGGAGATCTCCGTAGAAGAGCTTCTCCCTCAATGGCACGACAAATTAACTTGTCTTTGTAGATCAGAGGAGATTCTAAGAGGGAGATATTGAATTTTTAAGTGGCCTGATTCTCCTATTGTAAATGCCTTTCTTACCAGTGACTAGCAAGGATTCACAGAGCAACCCCACTCCTTACTTCAGCACCCAGTTACACAAGAAGAATCTAACACATAGGAAATTGCCACATGACAACCTCCTTCAGAATTTGTGTTACAAAGTTCCTGCAAACTTCCTCAGCATTCAGAAGCCTTAAATCCCTCAGGATACATAGGACTGACTTTTCCTTGAGCTATGAAATTATTTAGTTTATTAAATGTAGAGTGAAAGTTCACAAAAATGAATTAAAAAATTAAATTCTTTATTACCTGGATTTTATGTAGACCCATCAACTGTAGTGTCCACCTGAGGAAATGAGTAAGTAGGGCAAAATTCTGATTTTTTGGGGACTTTATTTATATTTTATTTTGAGCTGCTTAGGCATCAAAATAATTTCTTTTTGGGTCAAATTTTCTACAAACAATCAAGCATGAGGGATATGGTCTGACTTCAGCAGAAACATTTTTATACTACTGAAGCAAAAATGGACCTTTATGAACTGTGAGATCATATTTTATTTCTCTAGATRTCATACTTTAATTCATACAACAGCATTATTCTTTTCTTGACAATGATGTAACTCATTGCACACAGATCCTAAGATAACTGATTCTCTTCAGCATCCTTCTTTTGCATCTTTACAGACACTTGTACCTGCCTGTCAAGACATAACTGCATGCATCAGGCCAAAAAGATCAACTGAATATGTTTCTTTTTGAGTAGGTTATGATTTCCCTAAATACACAAGACACTTCTACAGTAGAATAAAGTATTCATTGGGACCAGACTGCCTCTGGTGAATAGAAAATGAATGGAAAGTAATGGGACTGTCTAGACCTCTGCTCTTCAAATCACCTGGATGTGGAAATGACTGAAGAAATTGCACCTATGGTGGAGTACTCAAATTCTTCTTTATTATCATGGGCATTCACGCAACCATCTCAAAGCTGAGACTAAGTTCAGTGTGTCGTAGAACTACATATACCTTCACCCATGCTTGTGATTCTGTGCCACAGTCTGATGGATGCACAAAAATGCTTAACAGTTAATTAAGCAGAAAGAAGCCTGTCAGCATGGATAAAATCTCAACAGATTTTTTGTTAAAGCTTGTCCCATCAATACTTCTCTCCATCTATTAAGGGGAGCTTTTTTTTTTTCACTTCTGATACACAAATTAGGATTCAACAGGTTCTATTGAACAGGCTTTTCCATTATTTCTTTTCAGAAATTGAGCTTGATGATATTTCAGTCATTTAGTAATGACTACAGAGATATTAGGCCTGAAAATTTCAAAGCACATATATGCTTTTAATGGAATATTTTGACCAAAGGTGAAATCAGAAGATTTATTGGGAGAACACAGAATAGTAAAGATTAGGCAGAAAAGTTAGAGCTGTGTCCCAGAGCACAGTGCCATAGATGCTTATATAAAGGAAAAAAAAAAAAAAAAGATAAAAGTCTAGTTTAGAAGAAGAAAGTCAGGTTGCACTGAAGTGAAAGGGTGAGTAAAATGGAAGAAAGAAAATGACACCTTTAGAAAGTTCTTATAATGTTTTACTTGGAATCTAGATATTTCAGGAATTTTATGAAAAATAAAAGATATTGCTGAAATCTACATTTAAGCAATTCATCTCATCCATTTGTATTGGCAGAGAGAAAAATGATTATTCAGGGTCAACACAGATTAGTCTATGTTCTACTGTAGAACATAGATCTTCATTCACAGTTCCAACTGCCTACAATTTAAGAGAAAAAAAATCTTGTTAGGATTTAAACATAAAACCAATGTACTCAATAGGAGATCTATTAATGCTGAAGGTAAGTTCATTGCAAGTTTATGCAGAATGTTGCTATTCATGTTTCTAAGCTCACATCTCCCTTTGCCCCAGTTTTTTATCCACTTGTCGTTTCATATTCAGGATTGAATCCAAAAGGAGAGCACAAACTATATACCTTCTAAAGATAAATTCATAAAACTTGCTTCTCATTTGCAGCTACATCTCCTATTCAATGAAAAAGGCTGATTCTGGCCATCAAACACCTGGGAAGAATCCAAAAGCATTTTTTTTTCTATCCCATCCATCCTTTATTTTTTCTCTCTCAGTCAGTGTTTTTTTCTTAAGGGCCAAAAATATGCAATACAAGGAGAAGGAGCAAAAATTAAAGATCAATGATTTCTCTCCCTGAAGTACCTTCCTTGACTGAGAAATGAATATGAAAATCACTATAAATAAAAGATAAAAGATGATATGGCATTTGAACTAAAATATTAAGACTGGCATAAAACGATGTATCAAAGTCTGACCAAATTAACCTCCTGGGATAAACAGTGGCCTTGTTTATCTTGCACTGGAAATTAGATCTGTGGAGAATTGTGTTTGTGTGTATGTGTGCATGCAAGAGAATCACTCACAAAATACACATACATTCCTCTCCCTCTCCACTTTCTTCCCTCTCTCTCCACACACATATATATTTAAAGTGTGTGGTCACATGCACATTTATGAGTGATTTCACTACATGTATTTGTGATTTATGTTCCAATGCACAGTGACTGTAAGCCATGAGAAAGGAAATTGCAAAAGCAACAATATTTACATTCAGTCTGTAAGCCTGAAAATAACATACACACTTGACATGGTTTCCAAATTTAGGGATACAAATATAAATAAATGTGAGTGTATATGTATGCATGTCAGCATACTATCCATCTGCATGTATTTTTAATCTATCTGCATGTACTTATCCATATTTGTGTCTTCCATGTGTAGCTATGTAGATAGATATAATACACTTTTTGTTTGTTTGTTTGTTTGTTTGTTTATTTATTTATTTATAAACACACAGACACATGCATGTGTGAGAGCCTGAACTACTTGGAAATCATGAGAAAACTTTTCTGTATTTCCCATCTTTTTTTGTCCTCTGTATGTGACACCTGCAAAAGATTTGAATTTGCTTCCCCTCTGGGCTGCACAGGAAATAATCACTCCCCATTCTGTACAAGGATACTAACTTATTATCTTGTTGGCAGGCACAGCAGCCAGGAGGTAGGTACTTTTTTCACCCTTTCAATCATTTTTTTTTTTTAAAGAAGAGAGAAAAATATGTTTTCCATTAGGAATTACAACAATCTTTTCCTAGGTTATCCTTCATTAGATTAATGCTGCAGGTGTAAAGACCTCCTGTAAATTGTGTGTGTCTTAGACATCCATACAAGAAGATATTATGTAATAGATGTACTTCAAATTGTTAAAAGCATAATTTMAAAAAGCTGTCTTATCTTTCAGAGCAACCAGATACTAAGCTTTGTAACGCAACTTTACTTTTTAACTACTTAAATCATAACCTTTTTTAAAGAAGAGAGTAATGGCATAAAAGAACCAGATAACTCAGACTGTGACTATATCAGACATTTAAGCTAAATCATAGAGTTGATCGATACATGTATTCAAAGTAAAATAAAAGCTGTTTCTATAAGAAATACTAGTATCTCTGCGCTCTCTTTGAGCTAGCGTAGCATCAGGAGGTTATTTCCTGAACTGAAGTAAAATTTGAAATCTGGCATTAAGCAGCATTTGTTTGCAACAGCAGTGAGCAAACCACAAGCTGTGTCTTAGTAATGTTAAGTATTAAAACCAGCTGTCTTTTGGCTATGCTCATGTGTGAAGCTCATATGATGACATGTGACAACCTTCGTGCTTTGAATATCCATTATGACTTTCATCACTATTGTGGAATGCTGCCCTTTTGTGCTACAGTGTCAGACAATATTTTAGTTTTATTGACTTTTTAAATTATTATTCCTCTGTTTTTTTAACTGTCTAAATCTTGTATTGAAGGTGAGAGGGAATTTACTATTGGCCTACAGTCTGGTTGGTCTCATGGTAAGCAAATATGAAACCAGTATTCTGTATTATATCCCATAGACTAGATTTGGAAACACATGGAAATAGAGAAGGTAAGAAGAGATGAACAGTAATCTGAGATCTTCTTGTATTTTACTAATTCCAAGTCAAATTCTACCGTACTGTACTACTCTACTGTAAATAACCTACAAAATGTTTCAGAAATCGTCAGTCTAGATTTTCACCTTTTTGTGTGACAATCAAACCCTCTTTAAAGAAGTGATGAAAACATTTACAGAATGTCGGATGTGCCGACTTCCTCTAGTATCTGAAAAGAYAATTTTGTGTAGTATATTGTACTCCCAAACAGCATGAGATTCTTTCAGTCTCCAGACAAAGACTCATTTAGCCAATGGTTCCACAGTAGCATTACTGCATATCTGATTACTAAAATGGGAAAATAATAGGAAACAGAAAAACATAAATAAATAACATCTAGTATCCAATTACCATTACAAATTATCTGCAGTACTAGAAATTTGCTGTAGGATAGACTTTAGAATAAGCAAAAGAAAATATAAACTAGATGCTGAGATGCTCAAATCATACTTTTTAAGTATTTTCATGATGATTTCTCTAACAAAAGGATTAGATCCAAAGAGTCTGAAAAGAGAGATGCAGACACTCATGTCTACAGCTAGTTTAAATTATCATTATCCCACTGACATGAGCAAAGTTACATCATTTTACAACAGCTGAAAAACTATACTGCACAGATGTACACAGACAACTATCCTTTATGGAAACCACACAATCTTTTATTTATTTATTTATTTATTTTCCCCTGTGTTATTCAAATTTCTGCATAGTTTAAGGAAGTCCTAGAAGGACTACATTTCATTCTTCATTTCTTGTTGTTGTTTTTGTTAATCTATAAAGAATAAAATGTTAGTGCTGTTAAATGTTTTGGCACAGTCATATTATTGCTTGTTAAGAGGTGACTTGCGACATCAAGGTACTGACAGTGTTAATAAAAAGTGCTTAAAAAGATGAAAGACATGCCATACAATGCCAAAAGCTCACATTGTTGACAGTAGCACTTGCAACATAAAGTATGGTGAGTGACATGGTCCTTTGTAATTTGCTGTATRATCGTTTTATTGACATTTAGAATTATTAAATGCTTTAGTCTTAAGTAAGACAAGATTTTAGTTTCATTCTTTCCTCCTCTCTAGTAAGCAATACATTTTTTTTTTCTTCTCAGATTGAGAAATGAAATACCAAACCACAGAATTAACCACCAAAAGGGTCCCTGCCTTCTACTCTCTTGCCAGGTCATTCCAAAACAAGCTTTTTAACTCTTTTAACTTTTTGTATAGCTAGATCCAGCACATGGGATTCCTTATCACCACATCAAGCTTGTCAGAGTTAGAAGGAGTGAAAATAAATCCCTCCGTGAGGTTCCATGAGACTTTGTTACATCCTACCAGCATGTGGCTTTAAAAGCAATTGTTTTGCTGCTAAAGAATAGTTAATTTAAAAGATCCAAGTATCTGCCATTTGGGAGATATATCTCATGTGCAGATTAAATGAGTATTCCAACACTGAACCTTGCAAACTATTGCTCAATCCAACACCGTAATTCTAAGAAGTAAGCCAAAATTGCATGCTCAAGCAGACATCCTTGGGAGCAGCTATACTAAATTACATGATGGCCTGGTAGCATGGGTAAAGAGACTTGGGTATATTTTCTCTACTTTTAAATATTGCAACTTCACAAAACATTTATTTACATTCTAGTCATAGTTAATTCATGCCAACTAGAGTATATCTCACTTAATCAMAAGCAGGCTGTGGATGTCTTTTCAAACACATTATTTCTTCCACAGTTATGCAGGCACAGAAGAATATGAAGAAGTAAAAATATTTATAAACTAATATCTCTGCTGATACATATTAGGTAAAGGACAACTGACTAAAAAGAGCAGAAAAATGCATTATTGCATTTCTAGGAGCAAGCAACTAAGGTTAAAAAGACTAGGTAGCTGAAGGACAAGCAGAGCTACTATCATAGATCCTTCACACAAATGTATGCATTACCAGCTTAATATAGATAGGACAATAATTTGCAAAGGCATTTCAGATGGCTACTAAAGGTTGTAAACTACCCTGATATAGCTGGGTTGACAAGCATGAGACCTCACCTGCAGAAAAAGAGTGTTTTTTTTGAAGAAAAGCACAATGTTTAACTGACTATAACTGCCAATGGATTAAATAAGACTGGATAGGATATTCATTTCCTTGAAAAGGTGTATTTCCTCACTCACATGCTCTATTTCATGAGTAATCAAGTTTCACTAAAGTAAGCACTGAGAAAACAAAATAAAGTAGAATCACAAAATTACACTGAAAGGCTGAAGTTGGAAGACGTCTCTGGAAATCATTTAGCCCACTGCATGAGCAGCGTCACTAGGGCATGCAAACCCAAGGGGTTTGTTGAGATGGTTTTCGAATATCTCCACAACCTGTCTGGGTAGCTTAACCCCAGTGATCTGTTACCCTCATAGTTGCAACGCTTCTTCTCATTGGCCTTCTTGGCCATAAGGGCACACTGCTGACTCATGGTTAACTTCTCAGCCAGGCCACCCAGATTCTTCTCTGCAGAGCTGCTCTCCAGCAGATCACCCCCAGCCTGTACTGGTGCCTGGGGTTATTCCTCCCCAGGGGCAGGACCCTACACTTACCTTTGTCAAACTTCATGAGGTTCCAGTCTGCCCATGTCTCCAGCCTGTCCACCTCTTTCTGAATGGCAGCATCAGCCATTTCTCTACATCAGCCACTCCTCCCAGTTTTGTATCAAGATAGTGTGTCCACCCAACACCTCCCCCAAGGGACACTTCTAGCTACAGTCCTCTAACTGGACTTTGCCCTATGCAGCAAGTGCAGCCCTCTGAACTCTGCCATTCAGCCATTTCTCAATCCACCTCCGAGTCTGCTTGTCTATTTTCACTCAATGAACTTGTCTACAAGGATGTTACAGGGTACAGTGTCAAAAACTTTCCTGAAGTCAAAGTAGACACTGCTATGTCATCTCAATGCTGAAGAAGGCTATCAGGCTAGTTATGAACAATCTCCCTTTAGTGAATCCCTGCTGACAATTCCACATCCCCTTCTCTTCCACCACATTCCTAGAGATGGCATCCAGGATGAGGTGAACCATCAACACCTTTCTAGGAATGTAGGCTGACTAGTTTATAGCTCTATGGATCCTCCTTGACTTGAAGTGAAGAAGACATTCTGCATCTATGTCARCTATTCATCACCAGGGCCCCTGCCTCATTCAGTAGTAGGCCCATATTCTCCCTAGCCTAATATTTTCTTTACTGATGTGTTTTAACAAACCCTTCTTRTTGCCCTTGATATCCCTTTCCAGATTCAATTCCAAATGGGCCTTGGTTTTCCTAGTAACATTCCTGCATTTTCTGATGACTTTCCTATAATGCTCCTGAGTGACCTGTCCCTGCTTCTGTCCTCCATGCATTTCCTTCTTCTATTTGATTTTTGCCAGAAGCTCAAAGCTTATCTATGCAGATTTCATGCCACTTTTTCTCAAACTCCTATTCTTTGGGTTGCAGTATTTTGAACTTGGAGGAATCCTTGAGTAGCAATAACACTTGAAACCTCTTCTAGGTTTCTGTCCCATGAGACTCTTTCAGTAAGGTCCCTGAAGAGGTCAAACTTTGCTCTACTGTAGAGTGCTATAATCGTACTTTCGATGAAAATCTATTCCATGTCTAGTACAACCTAATGAGTTATACAATACAYGTTTAACAGCAGAAGTGTGAATATGCTTCTTTTCTTTTTTGACATGAGGTTGAAGTAGGGAAAATACAGACTCAATGCAATTATGTTTTGAACTAACTAAAAAGGACAAGGAGCAATGTGTGAGTCAAGAAAGAGTGTGAAGCATGCCAACTAAGTAAGTGCTTATTTAAAAAAAGCTTTACTGTACATAATATATGATCTTACAACAGACTATACAGCATTTGATGAATTACAGAGCGTACAAATTTATGCAGAAAAGATGTGCTGTGTATATTTCCATATATTTGTGGAATATATTGTCATGATCTGGCATTATTTTTATGCGTAGCCCCAAAAATGGGAATGGTTCTATGGATCAAGAGATTTTTCTACGTTTTTCTTCCATCTCCATTTATCACCATTACGTTAATAGTTTATTCTGTTTTTATTTTTCATGCAATTCTTTGTGTCTTTTAGTTTATAATTTTTACTAGAAAATGATGGAAGTTCGGCAAATCTACCTAGTTACAGTAATATTGATGTGATGATGATCATATTCTCTGATTCATTTTTCAACACAGAAATATTGTTAGGAAAAGAAGATGCAATTCTAATATCATTATCTCTTCTTTATATAAGGGACAGGTGAGGCAGAATGTCCCATTAATGCATATACAAGTAGTTCAGGACACGAAGCTCCASTTTTAGGAAATGTAATCCACTACCCTGCTCAGGGACAAATTATGAAGTGTTGTTTGATGTTTGTACTTTGGTTGTTATTTTGAGGCATTGGCAGGAGAAATGTGCTGTGTCATTTTTCCACGATTGAGAAAAATTGGTAGGAGAGGTAACCTAGGCACAGAGAGAAAGACCTTGAGCATTCTGTGTTGTTCTGTTTGCCATTTTCCTTGCCACAGCATGTTGCTTGTGATTAAAAAAATGAATGGAAAAAAGGAAGAAAAACTTATCGAGAACAACTACACATGAATATGCCACCTCCATAAGTCATTGCAAGAAAAGGGAGTATTCTGAGGAAGTGTCATGAGCTTGTCCTGGTCTTACATTCTTCCCTAGGCCTGTGTCGGAGACAAGATACCACACTATACGGACTTTTAAACTGTCCTGGTGCAGGTAATTTTATGGAAAAAATGGAAAAAAAAAGCAAAGTGATTGACTTCAAACAGAATGGATAATGAAAATCAATTCATGCAGGGAGAGGAATGTGCAATTGTGGGAATGGACCTTACTCTCTTAGACAAAAAATAAAGGAGATGATGCCTTTTCTCCTTCTATTTTTTCCCCTGTCCATCTCTCAGTTGTTTTTATTTAAATTATGTCCATATATGCAAATTAGCCATCGTTTGTGCTCAGGATACTGTCAGGTATGCCAAAGCAAACACTTTCCTGCACCATGATGCAACACTGCTCCCTGTAGACTGACCAGCTACAAGGAGAATAAAATATTTGTCATAACATGTGCAGTTCCTCACTTTCTGCTCTTCTGATACTTCTTTTTTTCTGGGGCTGAAAAGTCTTAATGAGCATGTGCAGTCATTTGCTGTTTTACATATTGTCTGTTACATCCTGTAGAAATGTTTCTTCAAACTGGAGTCACTGCTTAATCAATATTCTTTTATACCTATATATGATGTTTATGACTGCAATTCACTTTTAGATATATCTGTGGTTTTTACATTCAATTCATCAGAAAAATAATGTACTACTGGAAAACCAAGAAAGAGTCACCAAGAGATTTTGCCTTGGTTAGAGATAACTGCAGCATTTGCTCTTCATATGCACAAAAAAAMCCAAATTAATGTATAGTCATCAGTATTGTAGTATGTCTGTTTACAAATCAACAGTTA
The DNA here is from genome assembly GCF_003342845.1 of Nothoprocta perdicaria. NCBI lineage: Eukaryota > Metazoa > Chordata > Aves > Tinamiformes > Tinamidae > Nothoprocta > Nothoprocta perdicaria. The sequence continues at coordinate 2,453,504 of NW_020456110.1, forward strand.
TCAGTAACTTAGAAAGTGTTAGCTTCTAAAATATTCAGATATTTCAAACTCTTCCAAGCTCAAGTGAATCCCAATGAACAGACACGAAGCGGAGGGAAATCTTCATGGTTGAAAAATGAACTCCTGGCAAAACTCGAAAATAGTTCCTTGGCAGAGTAATCCCTATGGCAAAGAACTTTTCTTATATAAACTTATATAGCCAAATTGTTCTCACAGGGCTCATAAAATTATATATGGGCACTGTGAATAAATGTTTGGATAGTATTTTTAAATTCTAACTTTTTTTTTCCTAAATAGATGATAGATCTTTATTGCCATTTATAATGTCTGTCTCTTGCTGTAATAGTTTTAGGTTATGATATCGTGTAAAGAGTTTTAAATATAGACAGTTCCTGTACTAGCATTATCGTTCCTTCTACTGGTATTATCTATCAGCAGGTGGAAACAACATTGACATTTCCTCTCCCAAAGAAAGAGCAGGGATCTTGCTATATGGAGGTATTTTGGGGTCAGAGCTGCATTTCACTGTTCTCCAGAAAACATTTTCAAGATGACATTTGTAAGGAGTACCTTGTGGATTGTGGTTCATGCTTTCTTGTAAAATTTCTTCCTCTAAGTGAGGAGGAATACCTTTCATCTATAAGAAGAGCTATCTGAGGATGTCAGGATTGCAGACAAACAGAAACATGAAAGAACAGGAAATAAAACAATGTCCCCTTCTTTCTGTATAAATAATAACACCATATATTTGMAACATCTATTTGTATCACCTAATATATTTTTCTTGCCAGTTATGTATGTCAGCTTGTGCAAAATTATAAACGATGAACTGATCTYTGGTTCAGAGAAGCATGGAACTAGCATTTAAAAGATTATATCCTATGTATTATTTGCCAAGTTATTCAGCTTCTTCAGAATTCATAAAGTGATCGTTTATTCCCTTTGCCAGAACATAGTGCTACCTCTTTCTCTTCTTTGTAGTAAAATATTTTTCACTACAGTAATAAACTACATGTCACTGAAACATATTTCTCAAAATCAACTAGCACAGTATTTTGTCCCTTTCTCCAGTGTCAACATTTTTCTTCCTTTTTTTTTCTTTTTGGTCTTAAGGAAAAATTATAAATTTAAGAAAATAATTTGCTTCTCAGGATTTTTATATGTGCTTAGCAATCTTTAAGTGGTTCCAAACACATTATGCATTATGCATGTTATTATTTAGTTCACATTTATTTTCTGTAGTTTTTGGTTGTAATGCCTCTGAGGGATTTGACTTCTTGGCTCCCATAAAATTAGTACGCCTGAGTTATCATTCTCCAGCAATTTGGTATTTCTCCTCAAAAATCAGCTACCCACAATTTGGAACAAGCTTTTCATCTAGCATACAGAAATACATGCCTTTTCAAATACTGAACAAAAGAGAAGGTCCAACCCAAGTCTCTTATAAACTCAAGGGAATATCTCTGGGACCTCTCTGAAAGGTCTAAGCTCTTTAGAGGCTAATTGAAACACAGTAGACCAACCTAAGAGCAAGTGCACTATGGTTCATCCTCATACGCCCCTGGTCTTTAATACTAGGTGCTGATGGGCTCTGCATCCAGAAGAATTACAATCAGTAGGAATAATTTTTCACTGTGTGGCATAGCTCTTCCTGGGGATGGAAGATTCAGGTTATTGTTCACTTAAATTCTGCCRTATGTCACAAAACTCTGAGCTTTCTCTTGGATACAGATCTTTAAATTTACTGTCCACTTTTCTGGCTTAGTATTAGAGGAATCAATGGAATACTATAATTATAAAGTGAGCTATGAGGAATGATAAGAAACTATATAGCTATATATGTGTATATGTAAGTATTTTTTTAACAGATATCTTCCTATCTTAAAATAAGAAAGGAGGAAATATTAAAATCTTCCTGAGGGCTAAATGACTCAAATCTTTAAGTAACTATCCTTCTTTAAATAAAGGAATAAGGGTCAGTTCCTAGATTTATGAGTGCAGGGTAAGAAAACCTTTTATATATATATTTCAAATATTTAGATATATTTAGAAATGAATAAAGCTGATTATTCGTAAACTGTTAACTTTCATCTCCTTTAGGACAGTATGTTAAATCCTAAGAAATGTAATTTTTAATCACAAGTGAATAAATTAAACACAATCGTGCAAAAAAAACCCTAGGCGAGCTACACAGTGAGAGGTCTGAAATCAGTGTTTCATTTAAGGTGAAGGTAACTTTCTAGGGTTCACTGCACAAAATTGGTGTCAATGAATTCTACAACCTGGCTTACAGGAGTTTCAAACAAACTATAGCCTGCAGCTTGACTGGAAGTTCAGGTTCACTGAGATAATACAGATACATGCTGGCAATTTTGGTAATTCATAAGCAACTCATCAGTAGGGAGGGAGATATTATGGTACTGTGTTCCAGGAGAAATGTCTCATAGCCCATAACGTGGCCCTTGTCTCAGTATTAATTTTATATATATATATATAATTATAAAACATATATAAAAGCATGTTAAATATATATAACATATAACATATATATAAATATACACACAAATATAGTTTTCCCAGTAATAAATGAAAAGATATATTTTTTCAAAAAATGTAAGATAGACACATCCTCTAAGCACTTTTGATGGGAAATAGTTGCTTGTACCATTGAAAAACATGCCATAGGTTTTCCATGTCTTTTATATGTGTCTCTCTAGACACACAGGTTTGTATATGTAATGGATGTGATTTAATGATGGACAATACTGATTATATAACCAGGATAAAGAAACTGAAACTCTAACTTTGCAATGAAAAAGACTGAAGACATCTGCATTCTCCAGTATTTTTCAAGCTTGTACAAGAATCTTTCTAGAGGAGAAAATGTTGCAAGAGGGATTCCTTCTACCGCAAGAGTGTTTGCAGTAGAAGGAATTTTATTCATAATTCTTCTGCCAGCCACACATTTAAACTGTTGACACCTTCTCCCTCAGAAGAAGAGCACAGATCAGATCTTCCAAAAGCACAGCTGTGGTCTCTGACTTACAGCATCTTAAGAAACAAGGGTCAAAAA
>NW_020456110.1:2456634-2545847 GCF_003342845.1 Nothoprocta perdicaria
CCGCAGCCACTTCCAGAAACATAAAGAAAAAAATAGCAGTCAGAACTCAAAAGGGAAAGTACATGGTTCTCTGGCAGCATAAGACTTATAATCCACTTAAAATCACAGGAATCTGCTCCGAATTATAGAAATCTCACTTTTTCTTTTTCTTTTCTTTTTTTTTCTGAGTGTTCTACCCTTCAAATAACAGAAGTGAAATACTGCTTAAAGCACTTCTGGCTCAGTAAAATCTGGCTAAGGTTATAAAAGCGGATAAGAAACCTATCCTAGTCTTCAGGTGGACTAAATTCAAGGGGACAGGCATTTTCTAAATACTGCAGTCAAGCAGTTTCAACCATGCACTGCTACCTCTTTACTTAATCATACTTTCACTTAACACATATTTTTTGTCTGAAAAGTATCACAAAAATTGGTAACTATCACAGAGAAACAAATGCTTCTGTCTGTATTTTTCTTGCACAACTAAATGCATTTTTTGCACAGGGAAATGTACCCCTATTTGCTCTGTGTCACTGAAAATGTTTAAATCTGCCCAATAATGGATGTTTGTTGTCACAAATTAAGCTAATGTTTTTTTTTAATTAAAATATTAATTTTTTTATTACTGGATTTTCTCTCTGACTCAAACTGACAAATAACCAAATAACCTCAAGAAATGGAACTCAAATTCCAAATATCTTATAACACATATCTTTGAATTATTTCTTCCACATTAATATATGACAGATACAAATGGTGAGTAATATATCCTTATGTTTAAAAATCTCAAATGACTCATGTTTTCCACAATATATCTAACTAATTAAAGCAAAATACCTTGTGGCATACCTTTTGAGTTACTTGGTTTGGTTTCATTAATTCTGGCTATCGAAGCTAGTATAAATTCAGTCTTACAAAATGAGACCAGTAGTATCATCCATTTGCTCTACTAACACAGTCAAAAGGACCTGCAAACAGTTACTTGTTCTGCAGTAGGCAGGAGGCATGAGAGCGTAAAATAACTGCAGTCAATCAATGTTATTTTTGCTCAGTATCTTGGAGCAGAGATGCACGTATCAAGACATGAAAGAATCCTTAAAAAAATGAAGAAAATCTAATGAGTTGACACATTTTCTCTCTCTTGCTTTTGAAGCTTTCTACTTCCTTCTCTCTTCTTAACTCCCAATTGTTTATGACTTTTATGAATGTTGTATTGCTTTATTGCATTGCCTTTTTTTTTTCAGTAGCTTTTTTTTTTTGAATAGACAGTATAGGAGGAGACTCCTTGAGCTTCTCCTATGCTAGAGATCAGCTCTAGAGATACAGTTCTTCTAAAAAGAATCTTAAATCTATTGAATACATCTCTGAGGGCTGATAATCTAGGGAAGTCCTTTAACTGAAATGGAGAACATTATGTGTTTTAAAATTAAGTATAATGAATTTTGATGAATGCTAAGAGGCCAAGGTTTCCTTCATATCTAGGCAAGCTTGTAATAAAGCAGCTGTACAGAAGGGAGCAAACTTTGCCAGAAGATGTTACAATGTTTGAAATACGCACATGTATGTTAAAGTTTCAAGTGGAAAACAGGTAGGCTGAGGCTAAAACAGCCTGTGATGATCTTCAGAGAGTGTGATTTTTCTTTATTTCCTCCATAATGCTTGCACTTCTAGTCAGAATATGATAGTAGATAATTTCTTCCTGTAGTATGCCAGTTATTCCAGTAGACATACAGGAAYGTGAGGCTACAGCCCATTATTAGTAATTTTCTTCAGTTGCCATCACCATGGGCCTAGAAAGGGGAATTCAGTCAAACAGGCAAATAACATAAACAAAGACATGTCTGGTAAAAAAGATCCGGACCACAAGCCAATGCAATATGAAGACAAAAAGGGAAATAAAATGCTGAAACAGACTCACATGTATTGGAGAGAATATCACAGGCAGCTAAGAGCCCTACAAATCCTGCAGAAATACTCTGTGGGGAGGTCTTGTATGCCTTGAAGTTTGGTCAGCAGAAGTTTCTTGCATGCTTGGAGTTCAATGGGGCTAGGAAGGCCAGCCTCAGCCAAGCCTGAATATGGGCATTATTGAAATTACTAGGTGCGCTGAAGTTTCACCAGAGGCTTCCCCAAAATTCCCCAAATGCAGGTCAAGTTCAGCTTGAGTACAAGTATTTCAGAGCTTTCACAACTAGTTAAAATACAAGACTGATAATACTGCCACTCTCAAATCACTTCTACAATCTGACAGAAGGTTGTTAATATTGATATGGTTAATATACATCAAACAGGATTCCTTTAATTTTTCGAATCAGAAAATTCTCCACAGTGTTGACATTTCTCCACTGAACTCTCAGGATTGTTTGGTTTCAGAAACTGTAGGGCCCAAGACACATTTTGTTTTAAATAATCCTTCATAAAAAATTCAGCTTTCAGTCTAATATGATTGAAGCTCAGCTTGAGTGTGTTTTATAATGCATTGAACTGGAAAGACTATGGGTGTTGAATAATTCAAAAACATGATAGGGAAAATAGTGATATATATGTGTGCATACAGGGAGGGGTGATCAAAGAAATCAGTGTGACTTGATATGTCTTGTTATCTCATTTTATTTACTTTTCAGAACTCATCCAAATATTAGAGGGGAAAAAATCAATATCAATTTTCACCTCTGTCACGTTCCATACTTCAATTATTAATGAATGTCAAATTTGACCACATTTCTTCATACCACCTGCTCTGCAATAATATTTCTGAGCCTTTATTAAAAATGTAAAATTGTCATTGAATTTCCAAATATGATTCTCCGGTGACTAATTCAGCTTGTTTTATTAATAAGTGAGTTCTGATGAGTAATACTAATTTAATACGCCTGCATGTAAGATTAAACCATAAATTATTCCTGCTGAAGGTGATGAGATTGGACTGCTGTGCGGCTGTTAGGCAATAACCCTCTGCATTAACCCACAAGCACACTGAGGAAAATAAGTTTCTTTACAAAACCAAAAATGTTAATAATTCTGGATTGATTCAGGTATCACTCATGCATTTTTGTTTATATTAGTCCTTCCTTCATTACTTCTGAAGATTATGGAAACAATCATACAATCATAGAATCCTTAAGGCTGGAAGGGACCTTTAGAGATCATCTAGTCCAGCCCTCTCTTGCACACACAGGGTCAGCTAGAGCAATACTAATAACAATGCTAATAACAATAATTAATAACAATACTAATCTATGACTCTGGATTTTGTACRTATATATATGTACTACAAACACATGCATACTAACCGTATACTCATGGATACACACACATGCACATATGTGCACAGAGAAATGTAAATAGGCAAGAAATACAAAAATTACAAAGAGCTCGCTTATTGAGGAAAGGATGTAAAATGAGAATTGATTTACTTGGCTTTGCCAAGTTTCTTTATTGTCACTCCTATTAGAACACTTCATGGTAGCATTTATACTTGCTCTTAGAGTCTAATAATATTCTCAGTTTTGATTTAGTGCTAGGAGATGGGAATAAATTGAATTATTATGAAATCAAGACCATTAAAGAAATGTTTAATTCATAATTTTACRTACTTATTGTTTTCATGTTAGTTTTTGTTGATTCAAGAATAGTCAAATTGTTCTCAACACTAGTCACAAATCATTCCATAGCCTAAGTAACCTCAGTAAAAAGAATGTCTTTCAAAAGTAAGTTTTTAGAGTATATTTCTCTTGCTATATTGCATTTAAAAATATGGAGACAGGATTGATTTCATACAATGTTCAATAATTTTCCTATTCTAAGATTAATTTCAGGACAAAATAGATTTCAAAATGTCCAGAATTTCCAGAATAGCAGACCAAAAATTATTGTCCCTCAAGGAGACAGATCATTCCACAAGAATATTAAATCCATTTGCCATTTCCAAACACAGCCTCAAGTTAAGGAACACATGCAGTCAAACTCATAGGTATATCCTTGGTCTTCCTCTCTGCTACTGAGGTCCAGCAATATACTGAATTGTACTGTTCTCTATCATTTCATAGTAATTTGATTTTATTTCAATATCAAGTTAGTGACAGCAAGTTAGATGCGAACCAGGCAACAGAGAATACAGCAGCATCCATTGTTACTGGAGGCCCCTGTTCAAACAGGAAAAATAACAGCAGACTGGTGAGATCTCAGCAGAGGGCCATTGACATAGTCAGGAATGGGAGCAAGGACTCCACAAAGAGAGACCAGGYTTCTTTGGCCTGGAGAAGAGAGGGCTTTAGGGAAGTCTGACTGCAGCCCCTGATACCAACAGAAAGGTTATTGAGCAAACGGAGACAGAATTTCCACAGTGGTATAGGGGAACGATGGGAGACAATGGGCATAAATTGAATCAAGAAAAGGTTGGATGGATATTGGATATTATTGGATATTATTGGATATTCATTCAATGGATGTTATACAACTTCCAAGTCTTCTAAAAAGGCCTCTAAAAACTACCTGATGACTCAAGTATTTCCTGCTAAATAAATAAACACACTTCACTTGAAGAGTCACTGCAAGACATCTTTGGCACAGCAAAAGAGATTCACAGTTGTGGCTACATGCAGCAAAAACACCTTTGACAATAAAGTATATTTGCTTGCAGTGTATACTATTCCTATATTTAGGAGAAACCATCAACTTTTTTCCTAATAGAATGCCTGAGTAAATAGTGGACCAGTATACATAAAAAATCATCACTCAGTGCTCTCCAACTCTCCAGATATCATCTTACTTACAATACAAATGATCCTAATACTGTTTCAGGCTGAGATAGGACAAGAAGCAACAGGCATAAACGGAAACTGAGGAAGTTCCACATAAATATGAGGAAAAGCATCTTGACTTTGAGGGTGATAGGGCACTGGCACAGGGTGTGCCAGTGACACACACCCAGAGATGCAATAGTCTTCTTTTCTGGAGATATTCAAAACCTGCCTGGACACAATCTAGTGTAATGCGCTCTAGGTGTCCCCACTTTTGCAGTGGAGTTTGGGTTATGTCTCCAAATGTCCCTTTCAATCCTAATCATTCTGTGAATCTGTGATTTGGCCTAGAAACAGAAGAGATGACAATGACAAATGATCTTCTGTAATTTATATACAAAGGTCAGCTGTTCAACCCGATGCTGTTGGGCCTTCTGGCAAACTTTAGTACCATTGATCATGAAGCACAGCTGACCTGACTGCAAAATCTGTTCCTATAAGTTAGAATGGCATTAAAAAAACATTAAATTTTATTAAACATCAAGTAAGATTCAGTACAAAAGAATCTACCTGATCCTTTCTAAACAGTAGTCACCCTTACTTATTGTCTAATATGACAATAGAGCCAATAGCAATAGATGCTGCACAGATATGTTTCACTATTTTTCTATAGGGTCAGGATCTCAAGAAAATAGGTACATGGATGACAAATAGCTAGATTATGGTTTGTGTAGATTAGAGTGAAGTCAGTGGCAAAAATAGATAAGCAATGTGACTTCACTTATGACTGAACTCTTGCCCAGGATATCGAAGCAACTGATGAAGATCATTATAATGGATTTCCTAGACTTTTCAGTGACCAGAAGTACTGACTTCTCTTCTGCTCGATGGAATATTCGGTATTCTTATGTTTCACAAACAGATACAATCTAAGGCATATATTTTTTCACGTGATTAACATACCTTGAACTTGTAGGAAGGCCAAAGATTTAATATAGTTACCAGTGAAATATCTTACCTACAGAGTTAATTGAAGTAAACATGTCACAATGCTTGTCATTAAAGTCCGAAGTGTAGGTTTTTTATGTCTTCTAATGCATTCCATTTGAAATGTAATGTGATAACATAYAGTTGAGACTTGTCTGTGTTTTTATCTCCTAATCGATATCAGTATTTTTTTTTTCCATTTTTATCTTTATATCTATTACTGAAAAGTCACTGTARGGTTTGAAAATAAACTTTGACTACAATTTCTCAGGTGCTTTCACTAGCGTTAAAGTTTTTGTGGTACTGTCGAAAGATGTAGCAATCAAGAGTTAAACACTTCACAGTTATTAGAGATTTTGATTTAGAAAAAACAGGTTAAACATTCTGTTTTTTTTGCTTTGAAGTGATTTGTTTCTTTTAAAATATTGTAGAACATTGTATTTTTAAGTTAAAAAATGAGCAAAAAGATTCAAAATCCAAGTATACTCTTTTTCAAAGTTATATTTGATGTAAAATTTTAAAAATGCTCATTTGTTTTTATGTTTGAATTTTAAAAAATAATTGGCCAGTGAAATTCCCCCAGTATGGAAAATATGTTTTCCAGGTCCTCACTTTAATGTCTGCACAAATGTGTATGCTCAATGGAATTAATGCAATATGGCTGTCTTGAAACTAGTCCAGCAGTTACTTATGCAGAATCAATAGTGCCAGATGCAATTCCACAGTTATGTGTTGACRTAAATGTGATATCATTAATTAATCTTTAGATGCTTTCTACTGCCAATTAAATATTATATCCTAGACCAATGCCCCTTAGTAAGGTTTACATGGGAAATGGACAACATACTATTTCCTTCATTCACAAATACAAAATTCAATCTACTATTGATAAATGATGATAAAATCTGGAATTGCAGAGAAATCTTTTCACAGCTCCTTCCTCAAAAACAATTCTATAACTTTCAATTTTCATATTAAAGTAACTAAATCATTCAGATTCTCACCAGTTTAATTTTAAATACATAGTTTTGAGAAAAGAAATATACTACTGTGCTGGATACTAAAAGCAAGGTGGAGTTCAGAAGACAACAGATGGAAGACTATTTTGAAAGTAACACAGGTTTATATAGTTCTTGTTTTGTCAGGAATTGTAGAATATTGATATGCACCACAATTTTCATTCTAAATGCAGCATGTTTATCCAAAGAAGACACAGTGAATAGAGAATAGTGCCTATTTTCAGTAATAGCAGTGAAAATTTGGAATGATTTCAATACCTAACTAGACTTAGAATACGTTCAACTGTCTTTTTGAACAGTCGTTTATTTAGGAAGATGGTGACAGGAAATATTCTGAGCCATTTTGGTCATGTTCTAGTTTACAGTCAATCCTTCCCACCCCTTAGGAAGATCACTGTCCCAAATTGGAAAAACAGAGGACAAATATTTCTGATTAAACTCATTATTGTGGATGCTACATTATGTTTTTAAATGTCCAGGAATGAGTTGATGTTTCAACTATACAAATTAAAACCATGCTCATCTTCGTTATTTTTTTTGCCCTCATGATTAATTATATCTTTCATTTTCAGCAAAGAAAATGGACATAATATTAAAAGATGTTAAGGCAACTCTTCTCTGTATCCTCACCTTGTTTTTCACTGCAGATAACTGCTGCTGTCTGAAAATTTTCTATTTAAGAAAAAAATGACCTTGGAAGCCCAGCAGCAGTAATATGAGTAGCTCTGCTCTTAAGCATCTTCAGGTTGGTTTAAGCACAGTCTTCATTTAAAACTTCACCAACAGGCATGTTATGTGAAGTGGAAGCCTATGTAAAACCAATAAAATTCTATAGAAGCTAGTCACAAGTTTGTTACACTCCATTATTAGGAACGATGAAAAATCTCTCTTGCTTTCTACCCTCTTAAGCGAGCTGATCTAGCACAGCTGAAGGGAAAAGAAAAAGCCATCTAAATCTAAAAATCTAATCTAAAAAGAGATTGGCCTGATTATCCAGCATAATAAAGGTAGTTTCAGTGTGCAGTGAAGCTGAACAGTATTAGAGGGCTAATGGTGGGAACATTATCTCACTGGGGAAGTATATATTACAATTAAAAGATATATTAACTAAAATGTCCTGAATGTTAACACTCTTCAAAAAAAAGGGCCATCTATATATGCTCAAAAAAGAATCCTTCCACTTTGATATTAGTTTTGGTCATACAACTTAAAAAATAAAAATACTGAACACCAAAATATTTTTTCCTGTTTATCTAGGATTATAAAGATTTATAGTACATATACATATATATATATAGGGACAAGGAGGTGTCCCTGCTTGAGCAGAAAGGTTGGACTGGATGGTCTCTAGAGGTCCATTCCAACCTTGAACATGCTATGATTCTGTGATATATATTATATAATATATGTAAATATATATATAGTATAAATACAGTACATAAGCATTTATATTATATAATTATATAATTATATATAAGTACTTATATAATTATTTATATTATTATAATGTAGTCTAAATACTAAATTTTTTATATATATGCATTTAATATAATTTTTTTTTCTCTTTCTTTAGCCTTGATACTGACTGATGAAATATTAAAACCAGTTTCCTGTGGTTCAGTGTCTTCACAGTTCCAACTGTGAGTAAAACTTACTTGTACTCATGCCAGGACTCAAAAAGTACGCCAATAAACAGACTATCTGTCATTACTTCAACTGCTCCAGAAGCCAAAAAGCTTAGTCTTTTATCCATGCCTTACAAATGCTTTGACAGGCTAGCAACCCATTTCCCAAGTATATTATATGTGATGGACTAATTTCAAAGAAGGAAAAGGAGGGCATAAAATACAGTAGCAAATGGAAGGAAGGAAGGAAGGAAGGAAGGAAGGAAGGAAGGAAGGAAGGAAGGAAGGAAGGAAGGAAGGAAGGAAGTGAGAGAGAGAGAGAAAGAAAGAATAAGATAAAGAGAAAAAGAGAGAAAGAGAGAAAGGGAGAGAGAAAGAGAGAAAGGGAGAGAGAAAGAGAGAAAGGGAGAGAGAAAGAGAGAAAGGGAGAGAAAGAAAAAAGAGAAAGAGAGCAAGAGCAAGAGAAAGAGGAGAAAGAGAAGAAGAAAGAAAAGAAAGAGGCAGAAAGAAAGAAAGAAGGAAAGAAAAGAAAAGGAAAGAAAGAAGGAAAGAAAGAAGGAAAGAAGGAAAGAAAGAAGGAAAGAAAGAAGGAAAGAAAGAAGGAAAGAAGGAAAGAAAGAAGGAAAGAAAGAAAGAAGGAAAGAAGGAAAGAAGGAAAGAAGGAAAGAAGGAAAGAAGGAAAGAAGGAAAGAAAGAAAGAAAGAAAGAAAGAAAGAAAGAAAGAAAGAAAGAAAGAAAGAAAGAAAGAAAGAAAGAAAGAAAGAAAGAGAAAAAGAAAATAAGAGTAAATTAAATTCATTTTCAGATTTAGAACTAAATATTCTTGTTAGTATTGCTAGTGAAGTACTCTAGCATTCTTAGCATGCTGCTGCTAACAGGTAAACAGCAGAACAATTTACTGGTTTACTGCCTTTGATTTTAAGGTAGTTGCATTTATACCATGTCAAACAAAAATAATTACAAATATGGCAGTATGCAAATCAGATACAAGTACTTCTAAATACCAATTTCACATGAACATCCTTCTTTAGGCTTCAAAGAGCAAATGGATAAAACACTGTGTTTAACTCTGAGGTCAAGGTTGAAGTCATAACTAAAATATGGATTTACGTTTTAAAGCCATAAGACATGCTTGGTCACAAATACCGTACAATTTTCCTTGCTCCGAAGGGCTATGAGTAAGTATGCTAATGGAATTACCCTTCACTCTTCTGAAATATAAATTAGGTTTTGATGATATAGTATAGCTAACGAAGAAATCTTACTATAATTGAGATAACAGAGATCATATAGCACGCATATCTTTATGCACAGCTCAAAGGACAAATAACTCGGATAAAAATGAATGCAGAAGAGCAGGGAAGGCTAGTGCACTTGAAGTCTCCAAAAATTGTTTTGACTATAATTCACTGCACTTCATCAGCATATCAAAATTACAAAGCTCGATTTTATGTTTTGCTTTTAACTGTGGAAAAAAAATACAAACTATTTTTCATTATAAATAAAGACATTTAAATATTTGGAACAATTCTTTTTAAATTGCTTAATGCCATAAGTTTTATAAACATTGGATTTGAAAGTGATGTGATATCAAACAATTCAAAATATCTAAATTCATAATTAATATTAATTATTGTCAGTAATTCTGTGAAGTCTTGAAAGCATTATGTCTTGCACAAATCAATGTAAGGGCTATCTTTAATACAACTAGCAGAGCAGGTGTTGCACAAGACTGCTTAGCTCTTCAGTCATAAAATATTTTTTGCAGGTGCATAAACTTTGTAAATCTAATGAAGCTGTAACTGCATGCCAAATTTGATTCTGAGCTATTCRTTATTTATTGGTATTTCAGAACATTTTCAAAAATAAGGTTGGGAGAAATAATAAGGAATATTTTCATGACTATTTTAATGACTATTTATATTAAAGTAGCAGTTGGGTGCCCCCTACGCTATTATGTCTTCTTGCACCATTTCCCTCCTATTTAAAGAAAGAAAATCTCTTCTTTAAATAGTTTGAGTACTAAGTAATATATACATATCCATTAAAAAAAAGTAAAAAAAACAAGCAAAAAAAAAAAGGGGGAAGCCCCACAATTATTCTAGCATTCTTATATCCATCATTCTTAAATCTGTATTGTCAAATGGCGAGAAATTTTCCCACATCTTTCATTGAAGACAGAAAACAGAATTAAAATAGATAATACCAAAGAAGAAATATTAATTAGATTAAACATCAGTCATTAATAAATCTATCMGTTATCTTCGCTTTTGTAATTACACTTCTTCCTTTTTATGTGTTATTTTTCCCTTTCATATTGAGACTCTGTTGAGACAGAATAACTACAACAGATAAAAGAAACTTAGTATATGAAGTTATCTTTATGTCTCCCTCACTTCCTTGCTCTGCTTTCTTAGTTTTACAATTGTCAATTAAGGAAGCTCTTAAACACTTTTAGCAAATGAATGGTGATTTATAGGTTTGCCTGGTCTCAGTTACATCACAAATATTTTTATCCTTTTTTTTAAGATATTGAAATGAATGTCCTTGAAAACTCTGACATAGAAACATGTTCACTGAGTGCAGAAGACTTGGTATGGAAAGAATAAACTGTATATGAGCATTGTATTCTATGAGTAGTACTATTAGTCATTAAAGATACTAGGATGTTTAAATCTTATTGACCGAATAACTGTATTTTTCATTATACATTTATCTTCCCATGCAGATATCTTATACATCTTTGTTTTAGCCTGCCATACTCTTTAGATAGATTCTTTTGTACATTTTGGTTTGTTGTTGCTGATATTATTCCTGGTATTATTTCATTTGTTTCCCTTTTAATTTCAGACATCAAACTATCAGACTTTATTCATAACCAGGAGGGAAASGAAGCAATTTCCCTGATTTTCAATAAAAATAATTGATATAGCAGTTTGTGGATAGAAATCTATTTAATTAAACATATTAAATTAAAACACAAAATATTTAAAAATTTGTAAGATCTGTTTAAATAATAGTTAAGCAATGAATTTTTTTGTTGTATTTTAGTGTTCAATATAGATGTCTTTTTGGATTATGGAAAATAATATTTTAATATTAATTTACACTATATAAACATAAAATAGAAAATTTCTGGTGTAAGATTGGTGATTCTTCTGATGCAAATAGGACACACAAGAGGTTAAGATAAGCTGAAGCTCTGGCCGAAAATATTACTTGGAGATGTGAATTTATAGCATTACTATACTAGGTTTCTGCATTAATGAAAATCAACATTCTTGAAAGTCAAATGATTCTTTTTTCTTTATCCTGAGATAACTAATAAAAGTATCAGTGTGTGAAATATTATGTAACCTGATGGGAACACTAAGATCATTTAATAGAGGGGTAACCCTGGTAKTTTGTTTTTTCATTTCCAGCCTGCTAATAATTAAAAGATATTCCTGTTCTTCAATTAAGGAGGAAAAAAATATGCACCTTTTTTATTCCAAAATGCACTCTTTTATTCCAAGAATAAAAGAGGCTGCAGGGCTCATTATCAACTCTCCCTTATTTTCTTCAAGATAAGTACAGTCATACTTATGTGGTTGGTCCTTACCAACCTTACCAACCACAAAAGCTCAATTAACAAACTGAAATTGTGGCAGAAATTCTGCCTCCACTGTCAAATTTCCAATCAGCTCCAGCCAATTTTTATTGTCACCCACAAACTTGATACAAAAAGATGGGCACTGAGTCCTCACAGTGCTCATCGCAGAGCATTTCTCCAGTATCCAGTGAACTGTGGAAAAGTATTCTGCACTAGTCTTCAGTGCAGCAAATTTCATGAACAATAGAAAGCTTCAAGCCACCTCCCAAGAGCACCACATGAGTAATTATTGCCTCAGATCTCCAATTTACCCCTGAAAGAATGTTTTTGGTATGGGAAAGTTTTCACTCACTGTATTTGGAGGCAATCCAGAGTAAAGCGTGGTACAAATCTGGTACTTTTCCAAATGTATTCCTGAAATCCAAATTCTACTGCAGCTGTTCTAATAACCACTTCTTATGGTTTTTGTTTTATCTTAACTATTTTTTTATTTTCTGAAATAAAAAAGCTTAAAGTTAAAAAAGCTTAAGTCTGTGGTGCTTTTTCTTTTCCAAATTTCTGTAATCTTTCCAAAATTTCCAAGCGTCCTAATCTTATTTTAAGTATTTTTATTCGTCCACTTATTCTTTTTGTTCTCTATTATTTTTACAATGCTAATCTCTTCACTCCTTTACAATCTTTATTTCTGCTTATCACATACTAATCTGATAGTCACTTTTGCTACATCACATCATTGATGCACCATCATCCTACATGTATCTACATCGCTATGTCATTATACCTCTTCTGCTAAAATCCTTGCTGCTGCTTGTACTTTTGGACTTGATGATGTTCTGCAATTTCCAGATATGTTTTTAATGGCCTTTAAGTCACACAACGGCTCATTCATTGCTAATTTTAACTATTTTCCATGGAATCCCCATATGTCTTTCTAAGTGTATATATAGAGAACTTTGCTGTGTGATGAGCAGAACTTTTTATTATCAGAGTTTCAGAGATTTCCTTGTTAATGAATAGTGTCTTGGGATTGTTCACTTTTGAGCTGAGGGATTTCTCTTTTCAGTGATTTGCCATAATATCCTTTTCTATGATATTTTTTGCTTACAGGAGAGTTTTCAAATTTCAGAAAGCTAAAATGCAGATGCCCGCTGTAATTGAAAGATGACTATGAAGAGTGCCAATTGACATGGAAATATTATTCTAGGCCAGGTGGGAAGATGCTGCCAGCCCTTAGACATAAATATGACATATTGCTTAGAACCTAAAATCATTATATTCTGCAACAGTAGATTTCCTCTTGGGTGACAACATATTAAAAACACTCAAATCTTATTAAAGATATATTAAGATAGCTCTTTACCTTAAAGCAAGAGTGAGGACTGATCATCCTGGTTAGTTGTGAAAATTACATAAAATGCCTATTTCACTACTTGTCTCCAATTGCACTAGCAATTGCACTATTAATTCTGGCCAATTAACACTTGATTCTGGCAATGGTGTATCTACTAGTGGCTTGGGTTGAGAAATTTTGTCCATGCTTAAAGCTCATATACTTCACCTTCTGTTGATGCTATATGTCAGCCACAGTGCAGGCCTCTGTAAGATAAAATATTATTGAGACCAAAAAAATCTAGTGTATCAATCAACAGAGTATGACTGTTTCAAAGAGCTTTTATACTGGTCATTAGATATTTTGCTTTCTTTTTTAGCAGATAGCATACCCTGCCTCTTATGTCCTAGTAAGTATCATTCTTTAACATCTTTTTTTTTGGATTATCTAATCCAAATGTCTACATACTGAGACCAAACTTGAATAGAGCAGAGATCCACTGAAGGACAAAAACATTTCTGTTTCTGGCGATTGTATAAAGCAGGTGAATTTCTAACCTTTTTATGATAATTGCACTGTTTATTCTTTTCTTCAGACTTAAATCCTGTAGAGAATCCATACAGAGTGTTGTGATTTTCTTTTATTGTCTTTTTCCTAATATGTGTGATTCACTGTATAGTTTCTGCCACATTTTTGCACCTGAGTTCTGATTATAAAACTATTAACAATCTGTCCATTAAATGTGCTAAATGGAAAAACTCAATTATTTCATATGCAAAATATATGTAATATATGTATTCTATGTATACAATGAAGGAATATTTCTAACAGATTTATTTCTAAGATATGCTGATAATAGTTCACCATTGCACAACAAATTCTGGACATATTCACAACTCAACTGAAAGAGAAAATAAAATCAAATAGAAACCTTTCCTAGCTGAGAGCTAGGTAGGACATTTGGCCACTATACTCTATAGTAAGATTAGATTTACATTGTTGGAAGCAAGTTGCTATTATAAAATAAAAATAACTAAAACTGTAGGATTTAAACACAGTGCAYAAACTCTAAAAGAAGACTATAGGAAAGAAGGAAGTCTCAGATAAATATTAGCCTGTCTCTCTAAAGTGTGATGATTACCTTTTAGTTAACTCAGCTCTCATTGGAATCAAAAGTTCCGTCTCCAGGTGGGGAGCAACTTCTTTACTGTTAGGGTGACAGAGCAGTGGAACAGGCAGCCCAGGGAGGTTGTGGAGTCTCCTACTCTGGAGGTCTTCAAAACTCGCCTGGATGCCACCCTGTGCCACATGCTSTAGGTGTGCCTGCTTGAGCAGGAAGGTTGGACTAGATGATCTGTAGAGGTCCCTTCCAACCTTAAATATTCTATGAATCTGTAAAATACTAGTCACTCTTATGTGGCCGCTTATTAGAGCAGCTGACAGTTGTGTATTAGAGCAGCTGACAGTTGTGTATTAGAGCAGCTGACAGATAAATTCCTGTGATGGAATTTATCAAATTCCTGAAATATTCAGTATTGACTTCTGAAAGGTTAGAAAGCAAAATACTGCTCTGCGTTCATATAAAAATATTAGTGTTCTTCAATCATCAACTTTATTTGGTATGAATGTTTTGTAATATTTCAGAATTTGTTTCATTGCAAGTGCTGAGTACTTTAGTAGTCTGAAGGGCATTTTTCCCATTGATCTGGTAATGCTTAATTTCATACAAGTTCCATAAGCAAAATTAAGGGATTTAATATTAGCAATGTCCACTGACCATAGCTTTAAAGTGCCTTTGTAATTCTGACATTTCTTGGTGAGATGTGTCCTTCGGATCTGGAAAAAGCTTTTAGCTGTGTTGAATGAGGCTACTCTGTTTCAAACCACAGGAGGGTTTAGTTTGATAATAGATTTTCTCCCATAGCACTGCTCATTATCTGTAGTCAAAACCAATGGGTTGATTATCCCCTTCATTTCAATTAGGCCCCTGCACCCATGAGGCCTGGACAACCTGCCTTACTGATAAAAGTTAACTTTCAAGATAGTTTTGCAGTGTGCAAGGGTGAGTTGATCAGTAGAGCTTCAAACTTAGATAGCTGCAAATCCACTCAGTCACAGAAAAGATCCAAAGAAAGTCACGAAATAACCATATAGTTAAGACATAAAAGTACRTGGCAAGATCTGAAGCCTTATCCCATGCTAAAGAAACGCAACTAGTTTGTATCAGTCTAAGGGCTCAATGGAAGTATTACAGAAAAATGGGAAGACATTGTGCTAAGATTTGTTGCAACTTTTTAGTTAAGAAGCTATATTGAATTACCAAGGGACATGAAAAAAATGCATCATCATATCTGTTTTCTCACTCCATTTTCCATATAAACATGTACATTTTTTTCTATTAACTTCATTATGTTTATGAACTTGTTTAAAGTAAGGTGAGAATAAGCTTTACTAAATATTGTACCTTCATACAGTCTAACTATGAAATTTCTTTTTCTCATCACCATTAGAGTAAAATATTATATATTTCATAATGATGTGACCATGCTAAAGGTTACAGTCTCCTAGAAAATGATTTTTTTAATTAAAATTCTATTATTTTTAAATAGTAACATTTTATTGAATTAAATTAAATTAATATAAAATTTTCCATTAAAAATAGATGTTAGTTTAAAATGATGACTTATATGGAAGAAAGTGCAAGAATCATTGTACACAAAAAAACTAGGAATATAAATTTGGAATGTAAATCTTATGAAAATCTTGGAGTGAATTAAATCATTTAGCTGTAAAAGTTTTTTGTTAAAAGGGTCTTTTTTTTAAAAAGAAAAAAGGAAGATACATTAAAACTCATAAATTACTAAAACTGTCTGAAAAATACAGCCCACATTAGTCATTTGGTATGGTGAAAGTATTTTTGTGAAGTGTCAACAGAGATTCTGGGACAATGCTAGGGAAGTACAAGTCTCCACATGTTGTGGGGAGAAATTATGCTGCATGGCTAAAGAGCAGGAAGATTTTGAGTGCTTACATCAGATGATTGAATGACCCTTTAGGTGGAATGGGTTAAAGAGATGACTTTCAAAGATGTAAGCTTGTTCATGACAAGTATTTCACAGCTCTTTTTTCATGAAGGGAGGAAGGCTGGACAATGCTGTAATATCAAATGTACTCTCTGCCTTTTCTTCTGCCTGCCTTCTGTAGATGTGCCAAGAATTGGAATGTAGGGGAAATTTTGTCAGGTTCTATGACCACTCTCTTCCCATGCTATGAACAATGCCCTAGGAAGTATTCTTTCCCCCTTTAGGAGGCATAAGAGTTTCATACCTTTATCTTCTCTGCATATCTTCTATGCGGAAGATCATGTCCTGAACGAGAACAAAATTCCTTTTCTTACTCCGTGGAAGAGTGACAAAGGATTTAGATCAGGTAACACAAGCTGATACAAATTATAAGAAACGTATGAGCATATATCCATACCACTACTTGTTAAGGAATTTAAATGGCGGTTAGGGTTTGAGACCTGATGAAAAAAAGAATATAATTTTTAACAGTTATTTTAACACTGTAARTACTGTGTTCAATTTTGGGCCTCTCACTACAAGAAAGATATTGAGGCACTGGAATGTCTCCAAAGAATGGCAATGAAGCTGGCGAAGTGGCTGGACTTTGCGAGGAGGAGCTGAGGGAACTGGGATTATTTTGTCTTGAGAAGAGGAGGCTCAAGGGAGACCTTATTGCAGGATAAGGACAAGAGCCAGGGGAGGTTCAGGATAGACAGTGGAAAAATATTCTAAATGGAAAGAGTGGTGAAGCACTGGAACAGGCTGCCCAGGGAAGTGGTGGAGTCACCATCCCTGGTGGTGTTCAAGAAATGTGTAGATGAGGCCTTAGGGACATGGTTTAGCAGGCATGGTCATGACGAGTTTATGGTTGATGGTCTTGAAGGTCTTTTCTAACCATAATCATTCTATGATTTTATGAATGCCAAACTTACACAGGAATAGACTACATATAAGTTTTGCTACCTCTACATTCCTCTTGGAAAACAAAAATTTTATTACATAACTTTTTGCATCCACATGGAAGCATACCAGAGTTGGTCTGATAACGTGTATTTTTATTTGACACCCCTCAAAATCGTCTTCCAAGGAAGGATGAAGAAAATTCAGGAAATGGTTTTAAAGCACAGATGAAATACATATTTATACTTACTGGCACTTGTGAGCAGTTGATTTACTGCCTAGGAGAAAAAAAAAAAAAAAAAAGATATTAACAGCTACAGTTCGCTTCATTATGCGTGTAATAAAGTGGCTAATGTTCTTTTCCTCCCTTTTGTAGCAATAGTAAATGAAGATTTGCATTCTGGGTAGGGCTTTCTCTTGGGGAAGCTATAGAAGCCTAGACTGACAATCCCTAAGCCCCAAACCTTGTTAAATGTGGTTTCAGTCCTGGGGACCTRATGCACTGATTGCTTCCCGAGAAGGAGTCTCATTGCTTGCTCCATTCAATCCTATTACTGAAGGTCTAATTACATCTATTATACTGTTCAGTTTCACAGACAGTTGGCAAGGGGATGAGGGGGTGAAATGAAGTGGGGGGGGGAGGGGGGAGAAAGAAGAAGAAGAAACCAAGGGAGAGAGCAGGAAAAAAAAAAATAGACAAACACACAGGCCCCAGCTATTGAGAAATGAACTGGTGACTGAACTGACTACTTTGTGAGATTATATCTAAACCACCAAGTGTGTTACTGTAACAAGTCAAAATGGAGATGGTTCCAATTTTGTATTATTGCCCAGGCAACAGAGAACCAATTACTCTGTCTGAATCTTAGATATTGGCTTTAAAAGCTTCACAAGGCCTGAGCTCAATCAAACAAATTTTTGTAGCAAAAAGAAAATGCACAGGAGGGACTGAAACATTTTTTTAGTCATGTTGTAAAGTTTCATTTTGCATTCCAGGCTGCCAAAAGCCCTTCCCAGACATGTTTTTCTCAATATAATGTAAACATCACATGCCATACTATGTTTTTGCGTAGCCTAGATTAAGATGGTTATCATGGCCTAATAGAGCTCAAAATGAGAGGAGGGGGAGGGGGAGAGAGAGAAAGACACTCATTATTTTTAGATGGCTTTGCTTTTCCCATAGGATTCCCATAGATCCTACTTAGCAGCAACTAATTCCAGTACTGATTAAGTGGGAAATATACAGAATCTCAAAAGGTCAAACCTATAATCATCTGCCCTAAGGGGCTGACATGGAAAACTTCTTAATCCAAGTTCAGTTTATTGCATTCTTATAAGAAGGTGAAGCCAGTGATGTGATATATTGAGAGGAAGAGGAAACACTCGTAACATAGCTTCTTATGAGTGCTCATCCTTAGTGCCTTGCCTTGTGTTTCTGTCAGAATTCCTATTGTTTACTTTGTTATATTTGCATGTTATTTTCCTGAAGAAGAGGTGGAGCTTGCATTTGTAATAAGCTAAATATAAGACACACCATATCTCTGAGAAAAGGATTCCCAAACTGATTTACAAAGCAAATGGGAAAACAAAGCTCTCTTAGGGACAGGGAGGAGGAAAAACAGAAGCAAAGATAGAAAAAAAATATTTAATTAACAAAATTCTTGTTAGATGGGTAAAAGTGAATTTATGAATAAGGATTTTTTTTTCTGTCCAGGTGCAATCTGATTAACAATAAAATTAATTTTAGCATAGTCAAGATTATTTCCCAAAATGTCATTTCTGTTTGGTTCTTACGTGGCATCTTCTGAATCATATAAGCACTGCTTATAATAGGGCCTGATCGAACTTCCCAGCAAGCAAGTTAGACACTTATCATGTTAGTAGCATCTGAAAGTCCTGAGTATACCTGCAACTTAAATCACAGCAAAACTGGAAGCAGGATCTGGGAGTTTGTTTGGTTTACAGTGTACAGGCTAATTCCATTTGCAGATGGTTTGAGAGGGGACTAGGTTTTAAATAGCGGCTCCTCACGGAAGTTGGTTTCATCTTCCCCATTTCTCTTCCTGCACACAAAAGCAGCAATAGTTTGCTCCATGCTCCAAGGCTCTTTCCCTTCTTTGCCTCAGCTCTGCTCCTTATGTCTCTTCTTTCTAAGTCAGAGGCAATCAGGCCTCTAACCCAGAGTAGGGAATGGAGTTTACCTTTTGAGGCAATGTTGCCTTCAGCTAGCCATGCTCCTCTCTTTTTAACTAAGATATGGAAAATAGTGCTAGATCATAGTTTCCAAGTCCAAGTTTACAAGCTGCTGCACAGCTCCATTTGAACATTATGTAACTGAATGCCACTCAGATATCTTTACAAAGTTCTCCCAATGCCAAAAAAACGTGTTAAATCAGACTTGGGTTACTTTTGTCGGCTGAACTTGCAGGGAATACAGCCTCTCCAGGTGACAATTCAAGGTGTCATATTTAGTGTGYAGGTATGATGCTCATATCTTGTTTACTTATAACTTGGTCTAATTATTTCACTGCATAACTGAACTTGAAAAAAATATTTATCTGTTCTCCATTGTGCAAATAAAGACAACCATATGAAGAGCAAATCTCCAGGGAAAAAGTCTTTCTTTCCTCTGAACCAAATTTGCTTTCAAAGGTAGATTTTTAAAAGTTGTGTCACAGAGAGCCATATGAAGATAAATTAGAATCTTAGATTCTACTTAGAATCAAGTGAAAAGATTTGGAGCATATAAGTATACATAAACAGATTTAGATAAGAAATAAAGGATGTGTTTGGAAACTCTTATGTGTTAAAATAAATATTCTATTTAATTAAATTCCATACAGAATGAAATGCTTATATTTCTTTTTCTCAAGGCAAGCAGCATATCCCCTCTCATCTTCTCTGCGAGAGGGATAAAAAAGAGGGAAAAAAAGAATTTAAGCAGTTACCTGATGAATGTACCATAAGCATAAATTAGCCTGCTAGGCAAAGACAGGTCATGACAAACTTTGTACTGCAATTACATCATTATTCTATCACATTAAGTTTTGCATGGAGCAGAGCACATCAAAAATATTGTTAAGTTATGATTAATAACAATTTTAAAAATACAGCAAAATTTCAGAAGATCAAGAAGACAAAGTAGAAAACATCATATGTCAAAAAAACACAATCTCCTTTTAGGGTCCATAAAGTATTCACAGACTCTCCCACTCACTGATATTTATGGAGCTTTATGGATCTTTAGTATAATTGAGAATCAAATGTTCATAACAATTGTAAAAAAGGCAACATTTCCCAACTTCCTATAACCATATTCAAAACTATACTCAAAGTCCTCTCAAACATGTGGACACATTTACCATTTTTGTTTTGCTCTTAGATGATTCTAGCTGGGCTTTGTTATGGTTGAGAAATATGTTTCATGTATCACTGTCAAAATACTGACTGCCTATCTTGCTCATTTTACATGTTCATCTTGCCTTAAATGTCCAGTGTACACTTATGTCTTCATTTAAATAATTTTCCAACCCCACCATGCTGATTAAGTAGCACTTGATGCTCATATTGTATAGACATAAATAAAATAATAGATCTCCTTATTACTTCAGCTTCTTTATGACAACCTCACATAGTTCTGGCAATGTCTGTTCAATGCCAACTATGAATCAACGGTCTCTTGTGATGCTGCACAGACAAGAAATGGACCAAAGATCTGTCAAAAGAACATATAATTTCTGGTCATCCTAACAGTTGTACAGTTCAAGTTCCATTCCTGCTTACAGTGAAGACTCCCTGTAGCAACAAGTAGTTAATATAAATAGATAGTAAAACTAGATGAGTTCTTATTTATATTAATTCCTGTTTTAAATTCTACTTATACCACTTTTAATATGTAYCCCTGGGGTCTATATTCTAGTTCTGTCTCGAATTTGAACTTTCTTTTGAAGATCCCCATGAAACTTAAGAGTACAGTGTTTTGTTATGACTTATTTGAATTAAAGTGAACTTTCTTCAACCTGATTCAACTTGATCTATGTCTTTCTTTGTAGATATTTTCAGGGAAAGAGTAGTATGATTGTGTCTTATGCAGATTAATAGAGTAAGAGATATTAATGAATACTAGGTGTATGAAATGTCACAATCATGTCTAAATTTTGAGGTATTTTTCACAATGCAGATATTTCAGCAATATTTGCTGCAGATACTTCAGCAATATCTGCATATCCCAAAAGTAAATCAACCTAGCAGCTGTCAGAGAAGGCAGAACCCAAGAAGCAAACAATGTGGTGGGTTTCATTTCAGTCRTAAAGTTGAAAATAAGTGAATATGGAACCCATAAGGGAACATCAAACTGTAAGAACCCCTGTTCAAAATTATAAATCATCTTTCAACTTGGGAAACTGATCCAGTTTAAAACTAGCTCAGCACAAAAATGTCAAGTTTTCATGTGGTTCAGTGCTTCAGAAGACTACACTGAAAGCTGCCTTCACGCAGATAAGGGACTGGTGTGACAACATAAATAGACACTGACATTCAGCAAGAGAAAGGATTATTTGGCAGCAATACAGTTTTCAAAAAATCATAGAAACTTTATCATTTTTCTGCATGATTCTAAATTTTAAAATTTCTTTTCCTCAAAGGATAGGCAACAACACACCCTACTCAAATAAATTATTTATATATTTAAATAAAGGAGCAAAACTTAATTAACATGTTAGTGATTGCTTCCCAGTGCCAGGAATGAACTGCTTAATGTTCAGTGGGTGTTGTGCTAGCTTGTTAAAGGAGACGGTAGAATAATTCAGGGGGGTAATAAACACAGTACTTTAGTTAGCTATTTTATTTTACTAGCAGAAGATCTCTGTAATAAAAACATTCACCCTTAGCTCGTGCAATAGTTGTAAGAGATTGGCTTATCAATTAGTAAATAGCAACTAGCAATTAGCATGACTAAATGGCGTACACTGCTTGTGCCAGTAAAAGTGCTAGAGTGTTACTTCATCCTGAGTGTACAAGTTGACTCTCAATCTTATACACAGTTCCTCAGTCTAGTGCTTCCAGGAAAGGAATACTCACCATTCAGCAGGAGGAGCTGTCCAGGTGCCATTCCTGATCCCTGCTCAGCAAGGATAGACTCTGTCTTAATGTCTTTAGGGAGGAGTACATGCCTGTGAAATGGGCATCCATGTGAAGCAATCCCTCCAGAGTCTTCAGGACAGCCCATAAAATTATCTCATCTTTGTATCTGTCATGGAACGAGTTGTGGTGGAAGTGAGTGCACTCCACTCATGTGAAAGAAATGGTAATAGATTTTATTGATATGGACGACGGTTTAACAAGATTCTATGGCAAGGTCACTTATTATTTGATGCATGAGGTACAAGATATATACAGAATTACCAAGGAGACTCTCCTGTTGAGTCACGAGGTTCAGATTGGACTTCCTTGTTTTCCAAACTCCTTCTGAGAGGAATCTGCGTGCGGCTGGGTCCAATCTTAGTCCTAGACCAGGTCAATAGTTTATGACTGAAGAATTTTGTGCATGGTAACATCAGTAAATTTCAGTTAGACCTGCCCTTATCTCTCCGTCATAATAAAGCTACCAGGGCTATTATTGGTGGTTATTGTCTGAATGGGCTAAGAGATCAGGGAGGCAAGCACCAGAATCAGAGAATGTCACTGGTAATTAACACCTTAATAGGGCTGCATTTGAAAAGTCAGGTTGGACTTGGGAGGGAGCACACAGACCACAGAATTGTCAGTAGGATATGTTTCAGTCCCTTTTCAAGTATTTGCAGGTGTATTAATTCTTTAATGAGTTGGGTATTATTTGCAAATTTTTGTGAAATAAGAATGCACTGCCTCTGCAAGTGTTCTTACTCACTTTTTTKGGGGGGAGAGTACCTGAAGTCTCTCCATCACTTTTCTGCCATATTGGCAGAGTTCGTACAATCCAGTGGTTTCAATTATTATCTTGCCCATCAGTATGTCAGTGATATGGTCAGCTTTCTTGTGCTGAATTGTCTGCTGCTCAGAGGTCCAAAATAAACCCGAATTAGGGTAGAAAAGAGGTTTACAGGAAAATGCTAACTCCCTGAAATGGAAAAATTTAGTAGAAATGTATCAGATTTGACCAGAAGTTTCATGAGTTTAGATGAAGTTTAAAGGGAAACATATGTCCTTCAGCTAAAAAAAAAAAAAAAAAAAGAGTAGTTGGAGCACTTTGTATTCTACCTCAGTGCTTTAAGCACTTACATACAAATAGGAACCACTGTATTCTAAGAATGGGAGCTATCAGCTACTCCAATGAGGTACACCTCTCACAAACTTCTTTTCCTTTTTTTCTGTCTGTCTGAACTGGGTCTCGTCTATAGTTCTGCTTTCTACTACTATTCATTAGACTCAGATTACAGTTTTACCTTTTCTTAAGTGGAAAAAAAAAAMCACCCTTCACCTAAATTTTCCTTTCTTTTCCCTAGTTACTCACTTATACCTCTTTCATTATGCTATCACACACAATTATGAAAAGGTTATTTTTATCTAGGATGAATTTACTGATTCAGAGTAATCTAATAAATAATCATAGAACAGCCACAAAATAAGGTAGAACTATAGGCTTAATAGTAGTCAAGGAGAAATCAAGGAAAACTAATTTAAGCCTCTTTGTTTTTACCTGTAGCATGTGGTCTCACCCTCCTGGCAGTGAAACCACAATAGCAAAGAAGAATGACATCTTTGACAAAAGTTTTCCAAACCGTCCTCTGGCATCTCTAAAAATGCCTTGCTCTCTTTTACATGCCCGAAGACAGATGAAGCAGAAAAACTTACTGTAACGTCTTGCACAATTCTTACACATTTTCATCAATATGACTACTACGAAAATTAACTAAATATTTTAAGCAATGCAAACCAAAATTAACTCAAACTCTCRGCATATTTGGGAAAAGATAGAGAAAATATCTTTAAAATGCATGTTCAGAGCTAGTTTCCCCATTACACTGCCAAAGGAGACCCTTCCACAGCTCTACTCTCTCTGGTACGTTTTTTTTTTCTACCTTACTCTTGAACTGTCCAGCCAATTGTCCCCTCTCTCTCTCTCTCTCTCTCTCTCTCTTTCTCTTATGCAGAAGGCGTACCTTCTGCATGACTTGTTATAAGTCTTATGCTCCAAGTTCATTTTATCTCTCCTGATTCCTGTTCCAAAGTTATGCTCATGCTGACACTATCTGGTATCATCCTCTCATCAATATTTTTTCGTCTTTTACTTCAGAATCTTTTTTACTGTCATTACTATCATGTATTTACCAAAATGTTCAAACTTCAATTATCATGTGCTGTACAATATAAATATGTGCAATTTTTTTCAAAAGCATTAGTCTCACAGTCACAAAAACAGAGAACTCAACAAGGCCTTAAAATCTCAGCAGTGAGGACAATTGCTTATATGAGTAGTTAGCTGGTGCAAGTCTGCTAGCAACACTTTTGCTAGCTCAATTCAAGTTAACTAAAGAATCTAAATACTACTTTGTTCTTGAAGTGGAAACTATGAGGCAAATTCTCACTGGTATTTAGAGACTAAATTCCTATTGATTTCAATTCCTCCAAAGATACAGGTCTGCCCTTGTGTGGCTGTAGTAACCTGTACAGGACTGAACTGATTATGACTAGCATACAGAGATATAATCTCTATGTAAATAGTAAATCATAGTAAGGACATGCCTTCTTCTCTTCTTTTATGAGTTATTTATTTTCGGGAATCTAAGGCAGTGAAGAAGATTGAGACTATTAGGAATTTCATTAATATGACAGAATGGATGCATTATGATCTCAGTGAGCTTATTTCTGGCATGCTGCTAAAAGATGTGAAGGTGTGTTTGTCAGGTCGCTCTTCCTAATAGGGGAAATGCACACATGTCCTTTGAAATGTCATACATGTAGAGGTATAGCATAAGTCAAGAGTTAGATGGTGAAAACTAAACCAGATAAAATATAAGTGATCCTATCATACTAGATAAAGTGACAATATAGAAGATTATACAGGACCTCTACAATAAAAGACTATATAGGCCCTCTACAATGCAAGGATGTGTGCATCCTACTTGCTACTAAGTTTTTATTTGTTTTGTTTTGTTTTATTTTTATGTAGTTCTATTGTGAGATGTACTTAGTGTTTTTATTGAAGTAGTGGTTATGTTTTCTGACTTGGCTCCTGCTAACATCATACCTTTCTCTCTCATTTCACAATGAGTCACTTACAATGCAACTCACATGAGGCTATCTCTTAGATCAAGTTTAAACTGAAGCTAGTGTAGCTCCCCATTTGTGAAGTGCTGGTATGTCCCTGACAGACATTGACCTATGCGTGACAYTGATGGAAGATTGAATCTAAATGAGGCTTAAGATGTTATGACCTATAATATCTTATTTTGTTCTATTAGAATAAATGCTTCTGTTCTATTGGAATAAATGCTTCAGGGTGTTTTGGAGCCTAGAATTTTTTTTCAAGGAAGATTTGGTGGAAATTGTGCCTCCCTTTCCTCTCACCCCCTGGTTTTATTGGGATAGCAACTAGTTCAGGTAGCTTTTGTAGCCTACCCTGAAAGTCTGCATCCAGGTTGCCCAATGCAGCTTCTGCATCCTATTGACCATGACTGTTCAGAGAGTTCTACTAAACAGAAGATTTCAAGATTTCTGTAGACAAAAAAAAAAAAAAAAAAAAAAAAAAAAGTGGATATATTTGTAAAATAACTAGAAGGGACAAACGAAGACAAAACTTGGCATTAGCAGGAAGCCATGAGTCAGATATGAAATACTGCTATGGTCACAGGTCTTTCTAGAATAACAGAACCCAGACTGCCACTATCAATCAGCTTGAGATTCATGCTGGTGACTGGATGGTCATTGATAATAAAACATAAACATTTATGACCTGATAAAAGGCAATGCTGTGAAAGACTGAAAAAACCACAGCAACACTGTGGTTTGCTGATGAGAAGGATGGCTTTGTATTCAGCTATGTGCAGCATAGAGAGAAAGTGAGCRAAAGTAAAAAACACTGCTTTGGATTTTGCACCTTTCCTGTGCTATGGGCAATTCTGGGCCTCTAGGGTTGATCAGTAGCACCTGAAGGTGTTCGTATGTATTCAGCTGAAGCTGCCCACCCTAAAGTAGCATGTAACTGTGTAGGTTACAGAGAGAGCTGTAACTTAGCATGAGGTTGTGAGGAAAGGATTTGAAAACAACCCAGGAAAGCAAAACAAACAAAGAGAAAGCAGAGAGTTCTACAAACCTATATCTGCAACAATTCCTGTGAGCAAAGGCACAGGTGTACAAGATGACTCTGGAAAAGCAATTGGAAATTCCCTGTAGCCTCTGTATAAATCCCTTTCATTCAGAGGTCAGCAGTTAGTGTTTGCAGCTAAGGAGTGTCTTCCACTGGCTACTCAGTGTGCTTCTGTTTATATGACAGTTTTTATCCTGATGCTGAGAGCCCTGTCAGATGAAGTGTAAGCCACATTTACCTGTAAGTGCCCCGCACCAGCTTGTGATGCCTAATCTCTTTTATTGATCCTACTAGCTGGTTTCTGGAGCCATTGATTTTCCTTGCTGTCAGTTTTTGGCCTTGACTCTTTAATGTTTATTTAGACTGGTCTCCATAAATTGCTTCTGGTGCTGAGGGCAAGGAAGGCGGCAGGAGGTCAGGGGTGCATGTATACCTGTCCATATATATAAATCACAGCTTTTGTTCTTCACTGTTGTTTGTGAACACTGTTTGCTGGGTGAATAAAAAGGAAGTATTCTACTAAAACGTGGAGAAGCTATTACTAATTCCCCTGTGTCTGCAATTTTATTGCAGTCTAGGTTTTCAATTTTCTGTATCTTAATAGTACCTCTTGTTATCTACTCAAACATGTAATGTTTCCTTTTGTTAAAGAGAGAAAGGAAGAGGCAAAGGAATTGTTTGTTTGCCAGCATGAAACTGTACTTTTTTAAAGCAGAAAGGGGTAGATGTATTTTGTTGGTGACTTTTTTTTTTTTTTTTTTTTTTGTTGCTGTTTATTTTGTTATTTGTTAAAAATTTCAGTCTTCATGGAGAAGAGTAGCGCTTAGGAACAGAGGACTTAAAAGCACTTGTACAAGCAAATAAACAACATATCTTTTTCTGACAACATCAGAACTGTTTAAAGAAGGAGCATAGCCCCCATTGATCATAAATGGATGTTCTCTTCCAATAGTGGGACAAGAAGCTTCTTTGCTAGGAGAGCTGGCAAATTGGAAATGGTTAAAGGAAGGCATCTGTACTGGATATAAATAATTCAGAGACAYGTCCTAAAAATTCCAAGGGAAAAGTCCCACAGTTCATTATAGCAGTGAGTTGCTAGAATGCTATAGTCTTAAATCAATGAAAAATGTTTTGCAACAGCTACAGTTTTTTTTTTTTTTTTTTTTCACTGCAGCAGTAAACATCATAGTCTGTACAAGGTGACAAGTGGTTCTCCTGAGGCTAGGAGGACACTAATCAATAGAGGTGCAGTCTGGGCCACTATTCTGTCTGTTGATGCAGAAACATTGTGCACAGATATGATGCCCAGAATAAATCAAAAGAAGAAAAAGAAKGTGCTTCAAGACAAGTAAAGGAATACCTTACAGGAAATACCTCATTGACCTGAATATCTGATTCCACTTTTTTCATTTGATCTCTATTGGCTAGTGTGGTCACTCACTARCCTAAACATCAGCAAGTTCCATTCAGTTTGAAAGGGAGACTTAGCAACACTGACAGGATAAATATTTGGCCCTAATATTCCCCTTCCATCTCTTCCTCCTTCTGCAAAGATCAGTATAACCTTTTTATTTATTTATTTTATTTATTTATTTATTTCAAAATCCATTGACTGTATCTTACAAATGGCCAGCACTCAGAAGAAATTCTCAGACTCAATTCTTATGTTCAGACTACTGTTCAAGGATTTCTGAGGAGCAATTGCAAGAATCATATGTCTGAAAAGTCCTTGGGGTACATGGAAGATGTCCTTTGACTGGGACGAATACACATTTGGTTTCTGTACATGGTCTAAACTAAGGTAACTATTGTTTACACATCTTCCTACAGTAAAGTTTTGCTTTTCCGCATACATGTTTTGTAGGAATATGGTGCTCTGATTCTAGGCAATATAAAGTGCTAGATTCAAGGGAATAATTTCAGACGAGTGTCTGTGAATTTTCTATACAAAAAAAAAAAAAAAAAGCATATAACTTTAAAAGAAAAGGGATATTATTTTAAAACCAGCACCACAGGAAGACAGAAAMCTATATAAAAATGTCTGGAATTATCCCTGAGAATCCCAAATGGGACCCCCCAAAGAAAAAAAAACAATAAACTGCAGAGCAGATAGGGACATATCATAATGAAAATAATGCATAATTCTCATCATGTAAGGATTTGTAGTTTGGCATATTTTACTTTAGCTTCATATTTTAATAGACATTATCAAACATAAGAAATGTCCTGCCCCTCTGATTTAGTGATAACATTTTCTTCTTAAAGAGTAAAAATGATCAAACTTTYGATAAATTTACTAGGTATTTGACTAATATTCAAAATAACCTGTAAAGGTAGATAAGGAAAAATTAATATAAAATAACCAGTGTAATTCCGTTCAAGGAATTAAGTTTTCAAACATTGAAATCACTGGCAAAATTCTCACTTGCATTACTGGATTTCTGCTTATAAACAACTAGAAGCTAGACATGGACAAAAAAGCAAATGATTCAAATGATTCAAATGTTCTACAAGAATGAGTACAGTAAAAATAGCTGTGTGCATAGTCTATTTCACCTGGAGACTGGAAATAGAACAAGAACACAAGCTTTCTTCTGTAAGTAAGTAGTGCTTAGGTACATTTCCCTTTGGCCCAAATAAAGCAAGCAAAGTCCCCCTCTAGACATTTTTCTGCACAGACACAGAATAATTTTTATAGTTGAGTTTAGCAATACATAATACCGCATTAACATCTAACTGCATGAAATATATTTCTGTAAAGCTTTTTTATTAATGTAAAATCAAAAGAAAAGTTAAASTTTATTTTTCCTCTGGAAAAGCAAAACAGAAAATGTTTTCCTTTCACATTTTTCTATCTGATGTCAGAGATTATATTAGAGTTTTTTCTTGTTTCCCCTCATGACTGACATTCAAATTCCAGAAATGACAAGTTCTGGAGATGGTAAGGAATAATTTATTTATACCTATAAATATCCAAGATATGTTTACTTAGGAAGAAACAGATAACCTAACAGAAGACTAAATCTTGGCAAGTTTACTTACATTGCCCAAATGCTGCCAATTAAATTTCAGCCAGCTGGTAACTTCTAATTCTCTCTTGTTCAGTCTGTTTGAATGACTTTTAAAGGTTTTTTTTATTCTCTCTCTCTCTCTCTCTCTCTCTCTCTCTCTTTTTCTTTTTTTTTTAAAGTGTCATATTTATCACTAGAAGCACCACACAAACACACAAAAACATTTTTGGTGAGAACAAAATCACAGATGAATTAATGAAATGTCAGGAGGCTCACCAGACTGGGGATGAGGCCAAAACCACTTAGAAAAATGTGAAACTTCTTCACACTTTCATAACTCTAAGCTAGCAACCCATAAAGAACATAATTTAGTGGTATGAGCCAACTCACTGCCCTTGTAGTTAACTGAATTCCTAAACATTAGTCAAATGATCCTTGTTTATTTTCACTTAGGGGTGTTTCTTTCCCAGTCAGATTATCATAGAGGAGGAAGGTCAAGGAAGAGGTTGTTGCTGCCATGCCAGCCGCAGTCCTGTAGGTCATTAGTACAGCATCATTAAGCAGTTTCTTCCTAAAGACCATTCCTGAATTCTCATGCAGATATCAGTGCTGAAAGATCTTAACTGAATTACTCAAATAGTCAAGTGGGTCTACTTCAGAGTGAGTTTTCTGCTTTACGCTTTTTTTTTAAGGCCAAAACTGAGGCCCAGCTTCATATCTGTATGAAGATAAGTGCAGTTCAAGAACAAAATATATAAATGAAGAATGCCCTCTTTAAATCATGACTGGGATTAAAGGAAGAACAAAGAAAGAAACAAAACACATGCAGTAAACAAAATAAAAGTGGGGAA
Source organism: Nothoprocta perdicaria (assembly GCF_003342845.1). Classification (NCBI taxonomy): domain Eukaryota; kingdom Metazoa; phylum Chordata; class Aves; order Tinamiformes; family Tinamidae; genus Nothoprocta; species Nothoprocta perdicaria. The sequence continues at coordinate 2,487,022 of NW_020456110.1, forward strand.
TGTTGCACATCCAGTTTCTCTAATTACAAGAGAAGTTGATTTGTTACAGTCTTTGCATCAATGAGCTGACACATGAGCAATGTACATGTAGTCTTCTCAGAGGAAGAAATCCGCTTTTCCACACAGCTCTGTCTCTACAAAAAGGCATAAGGTAATACGATTCAAGATTTACTACTTTTGACAACTTTGGCATTTTAAATGCAGGTAATTAAACATAGAAATATGTGTTGAATGAGAAACACTAACTAAACAAACAAATCCTTGGTATTTCATAGACTCTGAATAGGACATTAGTAAAGGTGCATACCTGTTAAAAAGCACGTGGCACTATAACTAATTAATTAGATGCACTAAGCAATAGTAATTACTATTTTTAAAAATAAATTTAGTAAACCACAAGACTCCCAGGTGCCATTGTCATGGTCATGGCCCATTACTCTTGACGAATAAGAGAGGAGAGGACTAATTCTATTTCCAAAGAAAACCCCTTTTTTCAAAGGATGGAATATATAAAACAGAGATGTGAAGATAGTGAAATGGAAGAGTTGAGAAGTTACCTCAGTTTTGTTAACTACACAGATTCCACCTTAATTTCTGAAAAAATAGAATTGTAAATTTTGAAAAAATAGAATTGGAGTGGACCAAATAAAAGAGAAATTCTTAAGAACAATTATTTATATTTCCAGAATTAAATAAATTAAATAAATAAATTCCAKTTTCACTAGTGTATACAACTGCAAGAATATTTTTCAAGTTCCTGTTAAGAAAATAAATCTGGTTTAGAAAACATATATCACAGGACTCCAGCCCATCCTATTTAATCTACATGAAAGATTTACCTTCTCCATGATGCAATTGCTTCAAAAATGGCCAAATGCTATGGAGAGCACTATTACTTGATGCTCTGGAAGTAATCTATAGAAAAGAAAGGAAGCAGGGCATGTGAGATTAAGCAGATCCTTCATTATGACCACAGATCTACTAGGTCTGAAGGATGGTTAAGAATTGAAATAATCAAAAAACTTGGTTTCCAGGATTTGCTAGATAGATGTAAGAGAGTCAAGAGAACATTTGAAGACTCATTGCTTTTTAGTGCATTAAACTCTACAGGAATTGGTCCAATCTACCTATGTGAAAATTGGGTTATATAGAGCTTAATTTGCCTGTGGCTTGACAAGAAATTCATGCCAAAACTAAAATTCAGTTCTGCTGAGTCCTGACCTGAGTCTGACCCTATGCCCTAAGCAGCAAATTATCATTCTTTGCAACATTGAAACTGTCAGCTCTTCTGTACTCAGAGACAAGGAACAAACCATTCCTTAACTTTCTATTTGTTGAGCTAAATAGATAGCTAATAGAATTCTGCCTTGTACCATAGGGAGGGTTTTCTCATTCTGATTAGTTACCTCTGGAACTCTTTCAAATGCTCAGCAACCTCCTCCAAACAGGAATACTTACTCTAGATATAATTTCACTACTCACATGCCAGTAGTGGTTGCAACAAGGTCAAAGCCAGAAAGAGCATGGCCTCTACTGTACTTGAGGTTTTCCTATTTAGAAACCTCAAAGTCAGATTAAGTGAGTTACATCCACATATTATCAATCCAGAAGTATTTAGCCAAAACCTAAGCCTTTAAATATAACCACAGTTGGCTAGTCTAAATATCTGCATATGAGCAATAGTCCAAGACTGAATCTTCTGTCCTATATACATTTAGCTCTTACATAGATTCATTCTAATTAAAAAATATATGAAAAGCATAAACAGTACAAGGTGAGCAATCAAAGCCATGTGGGGAAGCTAACAGAATAGGAAAAGACAAAAATAATGTTTCCACTTCAGAAATATGTAAGGATAAATAAAAAGAAGGAATGGAGTGCCTCCTATGATTAAATCCCATGATTTAAAAAAACCACCACCAMCAACAACAAAACAAATGTTAACATAGGACTAAGATCTCTAAATAAGCAGACATACCATCCATTTTGATCTCATCACAAGTAGCATCTACAATAGAGAGCAGCCTTAGAGAATCTCATTTCTTGTACTCTGCTGTTTTACTGTTGTAAATTTAAGTGGCTTAAAATATCTTTGTTATTCACTCAGAAACCAAAATAAAAAATTACTTTTATAGTTTTTTGAATATCTATTACTATTCATTACCAAATTCTGTATTGCACTAGAAATACCTAGGGAAATAATGTAATATCCTCCTAAATCTCCAAAGGGCTCATTATCATTAGTGTCTTGACAATAGATACAAAATTAATAATAATGATGACAGACATTTTAAAATAATGTATTATCATTATCAGTGATATAATTGCTACTCAAAGAGTATTTCAGAGACAATTATAGAATTATAACTGCCAAATTCACCAAGATTAATTTCATTTTATTTGATTTGGCAAAAACAAATTGAGGCAGATTTCTGTATGTCTTGGTCATAAAGAGCAGAGTCATTAGTGGAGTCCACTTCTGACAGAAGAAAAAAAAATCAGTCTGTGATTTATTGAAAAAACACTAGCTAATGAATTATGGCAGGAGACTCCAGGAATGTTCTAATTATACCGGTACAGACTTCATCAGCTAATACTTTTTACCTTCAACAGCCATCCTCTCCATATGTTAATCCCATAAGGGATATTTTAACACCGTGGGTAAAGATAATGTTTCCACAGCTGCTCCGTGCTCTCCGCCTTCTGCACCAATGTTAGTACATAAATGAAGGGAAGAAATAGTTTCCTCACTACCCAGGAAGCTGCAGTCATAAGATCTGCTTGTTCTCTAGCAGTCTGATCTGGATCCCACTGAAGGCAAGGCAGGAGAGTCTTAGTTACTTCCTCTTACTGTCTCTTTACTATTCCTATTAATAAACACTGTGCTACAGGCAAACAAGGGAGGAAAATTGACAGTGGGCTTTTATTCACTACCACTATGGTCCTCTTATTTTCACATGGTTAGGAAGGCATGAGTTCATAATTTACTCTTGGTTCTGTCTCTCCTCCCTTGAATATGATAACCAGGAAAGCTAAGTAAATTCTAATCTATCTAATCATATCCTCATGGCAAGATAATTTTAAGGTCTGTATTCTCCCAGGTCAATCACTAGACTAATTTCAGGGCAGATCTTAAACTTTATATAAGCAAAATGAGCTGTCAATAAGTCTCTGAGTGTGTACTAGGAAATTTAATACTTCCGACAAGTGGGTTTTTGTACTTTTCTTAAGGAAACCTGGAACAGACATATAATTTATATCAAATATCATAAGACAGTCATAAAAAGGGGACATTCAGGTTAAATCTATTTTCTGTTTCAGCAGGTAATACCTTTGGTAGAGCCTGAAGCAGTAAGCAAAGAAATCTGTGTGAAACTGTCCCCAAAACTACAGCTAGTGGGATAAGATTTCACCCCTGTATCTGACTTTGTGGCCTGTTACTGAGGTCTATTTCACCTAACTGCTTTCCGGAAAGATGCTTTTCTGTCACCATAAAAATGTGGCATGTTCCTGGGTGGATCAGTCTAAGTTAAAAACAACAGTTTCTCAGCTGCAGCCCTTTGCATATATTGAACTAGGGCTTTTCCAGACATATACCTAGGTATACATGCATGGAGGGGGAGAGGGGGGGTTATTTTTGCTGTGAAATAGTTTGTGATGATAAGCACTTCTAAGCACCTTTGAGTCGCTGCACCTGTACTCATTGCAACTAAATGACGTTTTCACTCTTTAGAAGAAAGAGCAATATTGTTCTAGTGTGCACAGAACATATGCTAATCAGCAGTACTCTTCAGGCGCAAATGAGATAATGTACTCATTGTTTAGACACTGGAATTGTTCATTACAAAATGACACAGTGTTTGCCAATTTTGTCTTCATTATAAATGTAAATATTAACTGGCGATATGCAAAAGAATACAAAAAGTCAACAGCAATTAATTGGCTTCTGCAGTAATTAGCAACTGTAAGGCAAACACTTAGGAGCTGTTGTAATTGTCTGCATTAGGAATACACCTCCTGTACAGATCTAATTAGCAATTTAAATAGTTCAGAAATTATATGCCTCTTGCCTTTACACTCCCTGAAGTACTGTTCATTAATGGGGGAAAAAAATTGCTAGTAAATGTCATTTGCATTGTCTCATGTTAAGAGCTCTACATCAAAGCCTCTGCGTTATTGACTCATACTGAATAATACAGAGCAGAGGCTTGTGGACCAATACAGTTGTAATTAGGCAACGATTCCTTTGTAAACAGGAGACACAAAAACTGACAGGAGCTTATTTTGCTCTGAGGTACCTACTTCATGATTTAAGCTGTAAATAAGAAGAGTAGTTATACAAGGGCTGCAGCTACCAGCTAAAACCAATCCAAATCATGATTAGGATTCATGCAGTTCTATTAACTGATGCTTCAGGAGAATATTTCCTTTGGGGATGGGAAGTGTCAGAGCACAAGGCAAAGGCAAAAGATGAGAGTAGGTGCGCACACTTGGGATCAGCTTCCTGAACGGTGGCCAAGAGCATGAGAAAGTCAGGGAAGGTCCATTTGTCCTTCCAGAACAGGTCATTGACCTCAGAAGAGAGCAGTGTGAAACACAGGGAGGCAGGAGCCCAAATGAGAAGCCACAAGGTTCTTGTTTACCACAATGATGACACATTCCCTCACTGAGGGATCCCAGTGTGGTCACTCTCTTCCTGAATTTTCAGCTTTTTTGTCCATAGTATTTGATGTTTAGTCACCACAGCTTTGTACTGGCTGCAATTATGATAATGAGAGTGTCGATTTCACCATCTACATATCCAGCGAAACCCTACCAATGTCTCTATTCACTGTGACATTGTGACTAAAGACCTTTCCATTAAGTTTTCCATTCATCTATGCCGTTTTGTCCTAGGGCTTTCACCTCGCCCTACTTACTTATTTTCTCCTTCCAAAAAAGCTGAGATAACACAATAAACATTCACTGGATGCAGTGTRCCCACTCTCATTAGAAAACCTGTTACTTTCTCATGGAATAATAGCAGGTTGTTTCAGCACAATTTATTTTTGACATATCCATACCATTACTCATGAACTTGGAGCACAGATTTACCTTATGAAATTTGTTTTTGACCACCATTTGTCAAGAGCTGAGTTATAATTCTCTGGCAATTTCTTCCCCTCAACTTCATTTTGTGGGAGGATAAACTTTTAAAGATGATCTGTGGGTGCATTTTATAGTTTCATGAACTTCATTGACCTTCTGCAAGTTCTCAGTGATCAGTTCAGCTGATCTGATGTTTCCTCCACCAGTTTCCCATGAACACCATGCAGAATTTCCCTCACCAAACTGTAAATTTAGAGCTTGGGAAGCAAGGCAGGATGAGTTGTTTGCTTTATTGCCTGCTTGTTTTTAGGTGTGTTTTGTTTCATACTTTTTTCAATTATCTCCTAAAAAGAGTGCAATACTCACCATTACACAAGATCATATACTCACTATACAATGGTGATATAAAAATTACCAGATKAAAAAAAAACAAACAAAAAAACCTTCCATTTATTTTTCTTCTGAAATCTAAAAAGACATGGACAAAAGAGAATGCCATCTGTAAGAATTTCCATAAGAAGGAAAATTTCTTGCTTCTTAGTATATATAAGAATTTTTTAACAAAATCGGTTCTTGTCCATGGTAAACACAAGGCAACAAACTCCTCCTCTGGCAGGAGTGATTGCAAATAAGTCAAAATTTTAATCCTTCACTGTATGTCTGGTAAATTTTGTTAGTCTTTCACTCAGCATCATGAGGAATATAAACTTTTACTCAAAAAGACAAAGATCTATTTTTTCAGCTTGTAGTTTGATGCACTCTTTACTAAAAATTTCAAGAAAATACCAATGTTGCAAGAGGGATACAAATCTTGTGAGAAGTTGTAAAAACATAAGCATATATTTACACATCTCACTACTAACAAAAAAAATCTATTTTTCAGCTCCGTGTTACTGTACATTACATATAAAGTATCCTATCACTGTAAAACAGAGAACACCTCTATTAAGGAGAGTGTATTTAAGCTTTGTAATTTTGCAGTCTGCCAGATAATACCAGAAGCAGACTTCTATAGATTTCAGGATCAAGCAGTGTTGGGATGTACTTTAAGGAATATAACAACAACTTGCACTAACACTTTTCTCCCTTTTTCTTCACCTAGAAGGTAGCTACTATACTATTTTTATGTAGTTCACATCTTGAGAAATATTTTTTTTTCACTGTGAATCTTCCTAGAATGCCAATGAAAGACACAGTAACTTTTTCCTAAGAATATTTATGTATATGATGTGTCTTGGCAAATTACTATGACAAATAGAACAGACATCTCTGAAATGGTCCTATTTACCTATTTGGGCAACCAAAACAGCCACATACACTGAAAGAAAAATGATTAACAGAAAAAAAAAAAAATCTGAAATCATTTTTAAGGTGAAAAATTACTGTTTTGGAAACAGCAAATATTATCTTATAAAAGTCAGAGTCATCATAAAGGCATAATCGTCTAGATCTAAGACAGTCTTAGATCTAGATCTGTCAGTTTTGCAATTCCTATCAAAAAAATAAAGCTTTTATAAATGTGAGATCTTTTTATGTCTCAGTGAACTTGTTAACTCACAATTTAACAAGTAGTTCACTTATGAGAAGCATTACATATATTGTGCATCCAAAACTTAAACATTTTTTTTGCCTCAAGACTTATGGCAAATTATGACAAAGCATAAAGAAATAACTTGGGGAGCCTTATTCATTTTGCTGATTTTTTGAAAGTCCTATATAACCAAACATCTCTGTTTACAGTATCCAACATTTTCTGTAAATCTTTATGTCTCAAACAAAAGCATTAAGACTATTAATGCTTTTGTAAGGACACTTTTAAAGAAAAATGGAAAGTTCCTGTATTACTGCTATTGTTATTTCCTTTGAAAGAATATCTCAAGCAATAATTTACCTTCTATATTGTATAAAGGAAATTATTCCATGACAAGAGGATAATATATGTCCTAAGTCTTGTGTCAATTTGATGGAAGAACAACAACACGTGTATAGCTCTTCATTTCAAAATACAGAGGCATTAGGCATTTTTCCTCTACCATTTGCTACTGAAAAAAAAAAAAAATCTAAGAGCTACTTTAGAGTTTGAGCCATACTCTTCTCTAGCCTTCTTTCTCAGCTTCTATAAGCTTTTAGCAGAGAAAGTGCTCAAAATTGCCTTTGGAAAGATTGTCTTGATTATAGTTTCTCTTCACTTTCACAGTCATTTTACTGATGCCTCTGGACCCAATGCAATTCTCATTAGAACCAGCTATAACACTTCCACTGACTTCACTCAGCACTGGACAAGGTTCTTTGTTTCCCAGATCAAAGTTGTCGTCCTTTTTCCAGATAGGCAAGATTCATTGTTTTTGGTTACAACATGTACTACTTCAGTCATCCCTCTAGCTTCCAAACTACTTGTTTCCAACATTATACCTTGATGGACAAACTGTGTAGCTAATTTATATATTGCTTCATTTAACGATTTTCAAAATAGAACTCCAACATCCTTTTCAAAAGAAAAATGCTTACTTGTGAAAACAGTCCAATTCCATTCTATTCTGTGTCCCCCTCCTTCACCTTTCTCAAAGGAAATATATCTCTCTCATAGAAATACTCATTAGAGGAGCATTACATGGCTTTTCTATTTATTAAAAAAAAAAAAAAAAAAAAAAANGTAGCTAATTTATATATTGCTTCATTTAACGATTTTCAAAATAGAACTCCAACATCCTTTTCAAAAGAAAAATGCTTACTTGTGAAAACAGTCCATTGCCATTCTATTATGTGACCCCCTCCTTCACCGTTATAAAAGGAATTACATTTCTCTCTTCGAAATACACATTATAGGCTCTTTACATTGCTTTTCTATTTAATAAAAAAAAAAAAAAAAAAAAAAAGCTAAATATTTTCAAAGCTCATTAAGTGCTAACGTTTTTTTTTTTTTCACTCAGCTAATAGACCTGTTGCTGCAGGAGTCCGTTCATTAAACCTTTTACTTCTGCTGCTTTTACACCTCCAGGTCAGCAGAGCTGATATCCTGTGATATGCAAGGAAAGTCTTTCCATCTGAAAGTAACTATCACAACAAAAGCTGGCTGAACAGAAATAAATTACTCACAAATTTGACTATTTTCCATGGATTCTTGGAAAGTAAAATGTTGGATACATCCCTGTATCATGCTTTCCATTGTTAGCTTCTGTAGTTTTCATCGCTAGGAAGAAGATAAATACACTGTAGTGTTCTCCTGCCAAGATACAGCGTTGACTGCAGAGATCAAAGGTCATCTTCCATCCTGCAACTGTAGGCTATAATCAGTGATAGGTTGTGACGACTAAAGCAAAGATCTTGTAATATATACAATAGAAATTACGTAGGGCTTAAAAAAATCTCCTGCCCTTTTAAAAACATACTTGGAGTTTCAGACTCTATATTACACATAAGTCTTGGAATAGACACCGACAAAGGAAATACAGTGTTAGTTAATAATGCTCTTTTTTGGAGCCTGATATTTTGTCATAGCCCATCCCACATTATAACATTTCTTAGGTTATATCTGCAAGGCTACAGGACTTGATAGTAGTAATATAGTAGTAATACCTCATTATTTTTCTTTTAAATAGCTGTGAGACAAGTTATTTTCTGGAATAATTCCAACGAGTTTATGCCAGCAAAGAATCTGGCCTTATTAATCAATGGTACTTCTACCATTACTAGGAAAACAAAATAATCTGGATTTTAATTACATTTTAAAATAGATATGGGAACTCTTCAGTTTCTCTGAAGACAAAATTGACAAAATTCAGAAGACAAAACTGAAAATATAAAATGATGTGAGAACTTATATAAATGACAGTGCATTGAATAGAATGAATCCGACCCTCCTCAGTGCTTTATTTCTTCTACAAACCAAAAAAAAGTTTGGATTTCAAGTGACATTGAATACTCCTAAATTTCTCTATTTGAATATTTGAATTGTAGAAAGTAGCAACTGAGGAAAATAAGGCAAATTTTATATATATTGTAAGGACATGTATTGTTTTTTTATTCATGGTTCAGTAATTGAGAAAAAAAGTGCAGTCAGAAAACAAAGTATAAGACTATGGAGGAGAGATTTGGAGACTATGAGGAAATGAAACTAAAAGTTCAGAATTATTCTAAACCATTTTATACTCTTTCCAATAGAAACTAAGTAGCTGAAATTTAAATGCATACACCTGCCTAACACTTCAGGAAAATAACTCCTACATCAGAAACATCAAGATGACATCTCTGTCTGTCAAATATGTCTGTTTAAATTCAGTAACAGAAAGGAGATTATAGATACATAGGTTTGGTATGGCAACAACTGAACTGGAATAATTTTAAAGTATAGCTTGCAATAATAGCATTCTTACAAAATGAAATTTAATCCAGATTCTTTAATGGATCTGAAGAAATTTAAGTGTCTTTTTGTGGTGAGATCTTTTATATGATCTCCTAATGATATTATTATATCTCTTTCTTCCCGATTTCTTCTAATGAATGTGCTGAAATAGAACATGCAGTACCCTTCCCAGAGCTTCTTTGACAAAGCTGAAACTATGAAATGTTAGAAATCCTTTAAAAATACCCATGTGCTTCTGAGAAACTGAGTGTCATTTTGTGCTACTGTTTCTTTTGATTTCTGAAAGGAAAAGGAAGATGACTCAAGCAATACAGATGGTCCAGTTTAAGTGTGTTTCTAGCTTTTGAAAAGCTTATTTGGCCAAAGTCTAGATTTTATGAATGAATTGTAATTATCTCATTTTATCTACAAAGCACTATTTTAGATAAATGAATTTGGAATTTGGCAAGGTCTTCAGGACCACATTCATATATTTTAGTAAAGTATTATTGTGTGATTACATAGCGTATAGTGAGCAGGTAGATTTTTTATTAATGTTTTTTCGGCTACAGTTAATTGTCAGTGCATTCAATGAGCAGAAGTGCTCCATAAAAGCATCAAGCAAGCAAACCAGAGCTGGTGCAGTCAAAAGTATTGCATGACAAAAGACTCAGGGGAGGAGACTCATATTTTAAGGATTGGCCGTTATGCCTCATAAAAACACATTTTATAGAACAATTTATAGAGGATCAAAAGCAATGCAACTTCAAATCTCTGTGCACAGATTATACATTTTAAAATACATTCTCCTCTGAAGAAGAAAAATAATCCAGTTTTAGAACAAACTGATAGATATCAGCTGATTTTTTGCCATATGAAATATGGCCTCTCAGAAAAACAAAATACACTGATTCACAAAAACTTATTGAAATTACTGTTGTGATATGACAGGCAGTGTCACCAGTGAGATGTGAATTGTTTGTGGGTTATTCAGAAGAACTAAGTCTAAGGAAAACCTGCTATCTGAACTGTTTTGAGGCAAGCCTTTTTTTTTTAAATTTTATTTTAAAATTTTCTGGAAGAAAATGTCTGAGAGTTCATGTAATTTAATTCCAACCAAATCAGAATTATTGTGCATTTGGACACCTTTAGATAATTACAAGTGAACCATTGATTTCCAATTTGCTGTATTTTAAGTACTTACTCCAAAATTATAATTATATTGTATATGCTTATTTTCTAACTATAATATTTGCATATTTTATGCCAGATTTTCTACTCACAATGCATTTTACACTGAAAAAAGCAAATAGTAATATCTCCAACATCAAAATGTAATTGTTGATTCACTAGAATGCTGCTTTTCCAATCAAACAAGTTGGTACACAGATCAAATGGAGCGTTTCAACATATATTTAAGTTATTTGATAATATCTCACAAATTTTATTGGATCTGAGCTTAAAATATATATTAAAAAAATCACTCCTATCTTATTTAGATATTCCTCAGTGGTAGATTCCAGATAGAGTTTATCACTAACAAGTGAATACATTCTGTGAAATGGTAGAATGTTTTGTTTCCTACACGATAGGCATAATTCTACCATAGCATTATGTTCTTACAATAATCCCAGAAGTTGTTAATATTGACAATTCATTTGTAACTTGTTCATTTATTCACAGCTTCTGTGAAAAAGAGTGTATAAGTAGGCAAAGAAAAAAATGAAAACAAAACCCATGATATTGGAAGTATCTTGTTTTAAGCATACGATGGTGAAAATACACCATATTGGCACTAGGGATTTTTTATTTTACAGTATGAACTTTAAGATAGTAAACACTGAAATAGACCTCCAATCTGCATGCTAACTTTGCCCAATGACCAGGAACTGAATGCTGCTTTTACATACAAAAGACATAATAGGTAAAAAAAAGAAACTAGTTCAAAAGACAAGGAAGTCAGCCTGATTGGCCGAACTCTATATTTCCTGAAGCTAAATCTTTCCTGGAAAAAAGAGCCAAAGCTCTTCTGAAGTGAGATGGATATGAGAACCAAGTGGATATCAGTGAAAAGCAAAAACAGGAAAGAAACTTAGAAAAACARTATGCAGATCTGTAAGAATCTGAAAGATTAAAGGAACCATCTACGAGGCCAGCAAAGCTATGATGTTGTAATATATCAGACAGATGCCTCAGTGCTAAGAATGATCTGCATTTTGCATGCTGTTATTAAGCTTGCATGATACTAGCATGTGTGCCAGAACAAAAGAATATCTCACTCTTCACAAGCACTAACCAGTGTTTTACTATCGAACTCCAGGCTGCAGAGTTGTTCTCTCAACACAGAGCCATTTTTTCACCTACCTTTTCTAAAAAACATAATCAAGAGGACTGATGACTAAACATTTGCTGCATTTGTTGACATTTGAGGCAAATAAATATATATGCACTCTGTGTACGTAGATTTTGAAATTATGCTTTGATATTATCTACACACTTATGATACAATATTTGAAAATATGTATGTACACAGATTTTGCAAAAGCAATTCAAAAACACCAAGGACTGGCTTTATGCTGCCTAAATGCAAATAAGTATCTACCTTATAAGAATATTCTCCCTAGACAATCTGTCTACTAATATAAAGACAGTTGAGCCTACCAATGACCAGACTGGTGGCTGAAACATTTTATTCACAGTGCTTCTGATGATTACTGGGAKGTTGGACTCCATTTTCAGGCATGGTTAATTAAGTGTCATGAATCCAGGGCATGCTCTTTGGAAAGCATACAAGAGAAGCAAATCTTAGCAAAACAAGTGAACAGCGGAACACATTTCTTTGTCTCTGTTTCCTTAGAGTGCTTTTACATCCTTCAGTCTTTCCACAGCTCCTTGGTCCTTTTTAATATTTCTTCTTCTTCCCAAGAGCATAAGATCTCTAAATACAGTTCTCTTCTCAGGCTTTCAGTTAAGTCTTTACACATGTTTCGAGTCTCCCTCTCCAAAATGACTGTTGGAAGCAATTCTTGAATTTTCCTCTCCACCAGGAATATTACCTCAAATGTAATGATCAAAATCCTCTACTCACCAATCAGACATTTATCTGACATTTATTTACAAACTACATGAATTAGCTTTGCTGGTCTATAATGTTTACACTTTACAAGGATGGCTTCCAGTAGAAAGAARGATTATCAAAGAACAGTGGCTTTTCCACCAGTCTTGGCTCACAGTTATGAGAACTACACTCCAAGATGAAGTTAAAAAGTACTGGAGAGGATACAGACCATCCCCATAAATAAAGGTAAGATCAAAGATTTTTGAACTGAATGTTCATAATCTCCAGCTGGAATTATACATTGCACAGAATGCCTAAATTATCTTGTTCCAGAAAGACTTATTGACATGGTCGTTATAGGATTAATTTCAATGTGTAAAGAAGCAAGCTCTGTTATAAAAACATTAATGTCAATACTCGTTTTTCACTGAATTGAAAACTAGCCCAGTTATTGGTCATCCAAAACCAAGATGAGTAACCATAGTAYGAGACAGCTGACTGCAGGCAGCCTGAACTACCACTTCCTAAGAGTTGCTATAATTTGCTATACTGTACATTTATTTTGTGATTTAGAGCATGTCATGTTCCTATTTAGTCTGTATACTCTGTAGCTGTTTGAAAAGAAAGAAGTCCCTTTGGCAAAGAAGAAGATTGATAAATACTGAAAGCAATGAACTCTACAATAAAATATATCAACAATTTTCATATTACTATTTTTAATTTTAAAATATTCCTGTATGTTTTTGTGGGCGTATACAACAAGATACTCTAGCAACAAAAGTAGGACAACTTTGTTAAGACAGATCTGGATCCTGATATCCAACAGAAGGAAATGAATTACCTGTTAAAAGCAGTCATCCAGAGAGCTGAAACTGAATCATTCCACTAGCCTCATTGAGAATAACATCGCTYTCTTAAATTCCAGTTCAGCAAATCATGTAATATGGAACTAAGTCTGTCAGTAAAGCAAATAAGCATGTATGTAAGTCCCCTTCATTTATAAATGTTCCTGGATAAATGCAGATCATGGTAGAGCTTTTTATAGTTTCTTAGATCCTCAGGAGACCTCTTTTCATTGCAATATAAACTACGGAAGTAATAGTAATATTTTTGATAACTTTCCTCTTAAGACATGGATAAAAATTATCAGGAATGGAGACCAAGCTTAATTTTGTCTTTACTCTCTTCTTACAAAAGTAAACAAGCAGAACAACCTTACTGAAAATTGCACATTGTTTATTCTGCTCACAAAATTGCATAGTAAAATTATTTACAAGTTAACCTCTTTATTATATTCTCTAGGCATTTAGCTTTACTGTACGGGTTAATTGCAGATGTCTCTCTTCTATAATCACCTATTTATTCTGATCTCATACCTGAAACCAAGTTACTGCACCATGTCTTTTGTGTCACTGGCATCAGGAGATAATGCTCTGCTAGGAAATCCACCCCTCTGCCTATGTAGAGAAACCCTTAATTTGCATGTGTACATGATTTKACATCCTTCTTGGCATCTCATGAAGCCAAGATTTATTAAAGTTTTGATTATATCTAGAGAGATCCCAGATCAAGCCACATAGAAAGAGATACAACAAAGTGTCTATAGCATTTTCTGTTTTCTAACAGAACATGCTAACAAACTACAATTACATCTTGCATTCCAATTTCTAGTATATTACCTACTTGCATACACTGGTTCTTTTCCTTCTCATTTTGATCAGAAATCTCATTGCAGTCTTGCATGAAACTTTTCAAATATATGTTGATGAAATGAACACATTCACATGGTTTCCATTTTCTGTCAAAAATATTTATAAAAGCATAAACATTTGTAAAAGCTTTACCCTTAAACAGTATTTTAATATAAAAATAAATCTAAAAAATCATATTTGTCAGTTAATAATATCACAAATATTTCTTGCAGAAAAGCAGGCTGAAATGGCAATGCTGAGGTTGAGAAGAGAAATAGATGGCACAACTTCAGAAATACTGACGGAATATACACAGAAGCAAAAACGTTATCTATCTGGGTCAGCTATAACATGTGCTGGGTCCACAGCTGTTTACTGTGTTTCCATTATTACTAATAATATTTATACACAATGCTGGATCACCATGTAGTACAAATGTGATCCATGTCATCTGCGTACAGCAACACATTTGTCAAATTCGACAGCAGGTGGTAAGGGCAGTAGTGGAAAACATAAAGCTAGTTTATCTTACTGTGTTGTTGGCTTATAATCTCAAGTACAGACAGAAACACAAAAAGATAACTAAAATTTTCCAAAAACGATCATTTGTAGTAGGAAGTTTGCTACTCATTTACACTTTTGCAAGAGAAAAGTAAAGAATGTCGTGATTCAGCAGAGTTTTGAAATATTTTACAGGATGGTTAATATGATTGCTCAGATCCCATGAAAGGGCAAGGGACAGCAAATAAGTTGCAGGAACACTGAGGAACACGGGTTTCTGTCTTTCATTCCTTATCTCCATCTAAATATACCTGTCCTTTCTGTCTTGCTAAAACAAGCAAAAAGGACAGATTGTGCATTTTTTGAAACAAACACACATAGACTGAAGACAAATTTGTTGCGCTTAAAAAATATTGCTAGGAAAGCTATATATATATTAGTAAACCAGCTTTAAGGCTCAAGACAAGAATCAACTTCAAATAGTAATGAGATCTCCTGACTGCTGTCTTCACTTCTACCTCCTTACAAAGAATGGAGAGGGACACAGCAGCAATTTCTCAGTTCTAGAAACATGTAGTAGCTCTGAATTAGGTTAATTGAGTTAGTCCTTGCTGACAGATGTGTTCCATTTGAGCAGCCAGCTAAAACTCAGCAGAGTTTGTGAAAAAATGTGGACAAAATAAACTGCCAACTAATTGAAATATTCATCAAGAAATATGAGTCAGAGGAGATAGGCTTAAGGAGAGCCATGATTGAATTTGCTTTGGCCTTCCCATTCATTCAGAATTCCCTGGAGGCGATATTCCTGGTGATGAATGACATCTGCATTAGGAATGAAACCAGAAGGCTATATTGTTAGTTAGATGTGCTTATGGAGTTGTTTGCAGTACTCTGAATGAGGATTAGGAAAGCATGGATGCCTACTAGCATGAAAGAAATCTGTGCAACTCAGATAATGTATAAACTAAATGTCGGTTTGCAGTCGTATTCACTATATAAGGCTTTTAGTTCTTACATTTGTCTAACTCTTCTTTAAAAACGCACTCCTATAATTATAAGCATGGACAGAAGAGGGCCTTGATGGGCTGATGGGCTATGTTCCCACTGAGTTGGTCAGAAAAGCTTAGACATAGTGATTGTATTGCTAGCAGTGTGATAGGGCACTAATGGCAAGGACAGGAGGAATTTAAAAAATATATATATTTTCTAAATTTGAATAGGTAAAATAAAATAAAAACTATCAAGAAGTTAGTTGCAGCTTGCCTCTGTAATTTTTCCTTTCCTTTTTTTGAGTGTTTGATCAGACTGTTCATGTAGGTCCTCAATTTCAAAGGATATCAGATTAAGATTAGTGGATTCTTGTCTGATTACAAGGTTCGTCCACCTGAGACCAGTTGTACAACAGTCCCTTGCTCCCTATTCAGAGCATTACTTTGCCATGCAAAGTAAACTGATTCAAGGAGGAATTTCTTGAAGCTTCCTGTAAAGCTTTCCCCTCCAATTTGCTTTGTTCACAAACAAGTTTCCTCTTCCCATTTGGGTGTGACTATGATATTTCGCACAGATGCAGAAACGTTGGTTAGGAGGGACCTCTTGAACTTTCCACTACCAAATGCATCAGATCAGATCACCCATAGCTTTGGCTGAGTCTTGAAAATATCTGGATGGAGATTCTACCATCTTTTTGCATAACCAGGGTCATGATTGCTTACAAGGCATTGTGAAAAAAAATAAATTATTAAATCATTTCAAGAATGTCATCTCTTTAGTGTTGCCGACRGGGGTTGGCAAGCCTCGTTCGCTAGCTGGACTGACCTGGGGTTGTCCTCACCCCAGGGCCCTAGAGCACAGATATCACTATGGGGGATGCGGCAAAATGGCGATTAATGCRCCGTTCAGTCTGCCTATATACTCCAGCTGAATGCAGAAACTCACCTACTGCCCAATCGGGAGACTAATTTCTACTTTTTGCCTTGTATGGCATGGGGTTATCAGTAAACTGCATAAATTAATTATGCTCCTAACTCCCGTGACATCGCGAGATCTTCCGAGCGCCATGCCCTAAGCTCTATGCCATATACTATAATATATCATCTACTTTCGCTAAGCTCTCTAACTTATTAAGCCCTAAAACCACAAAAACTCCTACACTCTAGGTGCAACAAAATGAATTAAAAAGTTGTTTACAGTAAAGCTAGTACATTACAGAGATCTGATCCTATCCTTTGGTTTCTGTGGACTTAGAAAGTTGTGCTTACATAACAATTCACATCTGTTACTTTGGTGAAAATCCATATTATTTTATATATTAAGTAGTTTATTCTTAACAGACATACCTAATAAACTCAAATTTACTGTTGTATATTCAAAATTGCTAGTACACAAGTGGTTAGTTCATCTGAATGAAGGTATCAAGGTCTGACAGGGACTCCATGGAAGACATAAATAATATTTGCTTTCTGCCTTTGTTCTTTTTTATCTGCCTTTTGATGGTGGCTTTTCTAGTTAAGACAAAGTTCTTAAAAACTGGCCTTATCGCTTCTAACAGAAATTTTATATATCAGAAAGCCTGGACATGTTCAAACATGATACGCAATACCACTTTTGTACCACTGAAAAAAGGTTTTGAAAAACCTAGTTCAGATCATTTTAACAGGAAAAGTTTTTGCAACAAATATTTTGGCAAGTTCTTTTAATTAACCTCTGCTTACAGTTTTACAGAAAAAGCTTTCCTTTTGAAGGGTTTGTTTGAAATAATAAAAGGAAAAGCTGTCTGTAGGTTGACTTCTACTTCAGTTAAAACCAATGATTGCCACTATTAGACTTGACTGAAATGGATGTGCCCTTTACCCTGCCCTGATAAAATGTGTCTACAGCCACAGGCACTCAAGCTTGTAGTACTGTAACCATGCACAAATATCCAATATCTGTCTCTTATTCATTGTGAACTGTGGCAAAGTTTGTTCAAAAAGATATTTATTCATGAATAATATGTAGCTTTCAGCTCAGCAGCCCTACAGGCTTAAGTGTTTTTCTTCGATTTGTGCACTGCATGAGTCATACAAGAAACTGCTAGCCCAAAGCTGTGTCACTGAAAACTTCCTGGAGTTTTGCTGTTGATCTTAATTTGTGCACAATCAAGAAGATTTCTGAAACTCTAGAGAGTGTCATCTTCTAGATCTATCTGTGACAGTAATGCTGTTGTATTTCTGATTTCTCCTCACTCTTCAATCTTTTCCAATGGAAGATATCATGTGAGGGAGCTGTTATATGCTGTAGAAAGATTGATCAGGGTTAGCTCAAACCCAGCATTGGTTAAATTATTCCATCTGTTTTCACATGATGTATCCAAAAGAGCTGACATCATAGTCTTTTTCCATTGACTAAAGGCATGGTAAGTGAAAGCAAAAAGCATAGTGCCAAATCGGAATGGTTATACAAAATGTGGATATTTGGCTTTAGCTGAAGTCAAAAATTTTGGAGTGAAGACACTGTCTTAATAAACAGAGAGAAGTTTTTTCCTGGACTAAGACTGAACTGATCTATCAGTTTTGTTTGCCTACAGAAAGCCAAAGTTTCTCTCCTTGGTTCCCTCCTGAAGAATTTCTGAGATAGGCCTGTACAATTCCAGTCCACCTTACACGATGTCTGTGCCTATAATGGTATTTGCTTAATTACAAGTAGCATTCTTTAGAGTAGCCTGGCAAATATGATATAACTAGCCATATGTCTAAAAATAAAAAAGTGTTATATAGCATGTCAGCCCCACATTTCCAATTTATGCTGATGAAGTCTGGAAATCTTAAAATTCAATTCATATTATGACCAGACACGTCTAAGTCTACACCTAACACACATTTATCAATATCTCCAAGCACTTTCAAAAACCTGGCCTTTGTGTATATATCATTGTGAATGTGTATACCATTTGTATACCATGAAACCTTTTCTATGATTTTCAGACTTTTATAAGGGCTGGAAGAAGATGGAAACACATGCATATGGAATTGTCCAGTGTAGAAGAAGAAGAGTAAACGCAGACGGATAATTTTAACAATATGTAGTAGAGATGGATACAAAGAGCTATATTTTCTGTATATAATATAATATTCCTGTATTTCTATTACTATTTCAAAGTACTCCAAAGGTTAAAGATTAAACTATGATCCAAATTGCAGTTTGAGAGCTCAATAGTTATCAATAAGATTGCCCTATTCTTCTATTTAAATTATTCTGCAGAT
Organism: Nothoprocta perdicaria; assembly: GCF_003342845.1. Taxonomy (NCBI): domain Eukaryota; kingdom Metazoa; phylum Chordata; class Aves; order Tinamiformes; family Tinamidae; genus Nothoprocta; species Nothoprocta perdicaria. Next base: position 2,505,943 of record NW_020456110.1, read on the forward strand.
TCTTCTGAAATATTCTGTTATAATCTTATGCTTTTTTTCTGTCAAATAAACCTAAGATATCTAAATTGGTCTCAAATTAATGACTCCTTTAACCACCAGCTACATAGTCAAGCAGATTGGGTGACACGGCTTTCAGTTCTTTAGCAGTTAATTCTTCCATTATCCTAACTACTGTATTTTTCATTTCATTCATTTGTTATATTCTTTTTCCAAAATCAGGCAGACCTTAAATAAGCAGAAGAAAAGACACACATGCTTGCACATGCACATACACATATCCCTCATAACTCTGCTTTGCCAGAAGAAGTGGATTGGCCCAAGTTCAACAGCCATTCTTGAAGCAGAACCTCTTTTAATCATATTTCATAGTGCTGAAGAGCCAATCCATGCATGTAAGTGAATGCTACTGGAAGTTTTTAATCCAGATAAAACCCCTTCTGTAAAAGAATTGAAAAACTGCTGTAATGAAAAGCAAGATGTACACTTCTGAAGTACAAGATGCTCTTACCACAAGTGAAAATTTCTACTTCCATCAAGCCCATATGCACCATCAAATATGATCCCACACTTCCTATGAAATATTCAAGGAGGCACTGAGGTCTAAGAAACAGAACTACTGCAGTCTAAGTACCTGTGATCATCTACTCCGCTGAAGATTCATGAATTGTCTTATTCCTAGAGACTGAGGCCACTGAAGTCAAAACCAAAAGGGAAAACAAGTAGATTCAGACTTTCCTAGCTACTAGCAATCTACCTCCCAGTGAAATCAATCATTTATAATGACGACTTCTTGATCTTCTGCTTCTATAGCCTTTCACTTGATACATAAATAATTGGACCACTAAGTGTCTTGTCTGTACAGAAATAGTGAATTATGTTTTATATTGCATCTTTTTTTTTTTTCCTTTGTACGCAGTACTTACTGAGAAGCAACATGAAAACATCTGTTAAGTAAGTTATATATATTCATCAGTGGTCAAGTCAGATTAGATTCACAGTTTACATAAAATAACAATAAGAGATACTGACCTGTGTTTGCAAAATGCAGTACTAAAAATCCAGTACTTGTTGAACAAGATACTTAGTTGTCGCTCTAAAAACAAAGGTTTTTGCACATGAATTCTGCAGAGTAATGGCAAAAAAAAACTTAAAGAAGAGAGAATATTATGAAAGATATAAAAAATTTGGGGAGCATGTATTTTCTGACAGGAATCTTTAGCAGATTCTCTGTGCAAGCCTACCTCTGTACTTGAAAAATATAACTTCAAATTAGCATCAGACCTGACAGCTTCATCCTCTTGTCCATATCACAGCTCTGTCTTAGTATCTAGAAGAACAATCTTTCCATAGTTATGGAAAATGTCTTCACTGCATTCAGAAGGTTACAACAAGAGTTATGAAGTGGTTTTCAAGCTTAAGAGAGAGAGATGAAAGAAAAGTCACAGCAAGAAGAAAGAGAAAAAAAAGAGAAACTAGTAAAGTTTAAATCATGCCTTGCTTGTGCATATGGAAAAATGGAATAATAGTCTTTTAATAAAACTAGTATAAATTTGATATTCTGTGAATTAGAGACCAATGGCCGAGGTGTACTTGCACAAAAATATGCAAATGTTTGATAAAAAAAAAAAAGAAAAAAAAAAAAAAACGGAGGAGCTGGAGGGCTCTCTCTCAAGCAGGTCAAGTAAAAAAGATTATATGGATGACAGAGGAAGGATTAGGAGACTCTCACAGGCCATACTTTACAAGAGGGTGTTCATACGGAGGTTAGGTAGTAAAGGGGAAAAAARACAACCAAGAAACAAGTAAACAAGCTTTTCTCCTACCATTATGCAGATTAGCTATCTGTGTTGAGGGAGAAGTAGGTGTCTTGAATGCTTTCTGAACTAGTAAAATTTTGAGTTATATATATAAAAAAGGAGCAGTTTATCTAACTYACTTCTAGAGGCCACCACGCCATTTTCAGTTGCCTTTTTAAGCCAGATCAATGATTCTGACAACACACTTCCTGTTCTTTCTCACTTTCCGTATGTTGACACCTCAAAAATATGTCCTTACATCTCCTCTCTGTGCCATGCTGCAGAGGCCACAGGGCAACAGTGAATCAGGAGTGAGAAGTTTAAATTAGATGCAGAAGGTGATAGAAAGCCAATAAAGTGATCTGAAGAGGAGCCATCTTATAAATGTGTGGCAACACTTGTCTGTTTTAAAAGTCAGACTCCTGCTGTTCACATTTGTATTTAATTTGCAAACAGTAGGCGGAAATTTGGAACTTGCAGACTTTCAGTTCCTCCCGATGCACTGCATGTTTTAGCTAGGAAAACACTTATCCAGACTGACAGTGTCTTCCTTAGCTGAAGGTCGAAAAAGAAAAAGTATGCTGAGGGAGATGCCAATGAGAAACATGGGTGCTTTTGCCTGTAGACTGACGCCAAATGCTAATCTCTAACTACTGTTTCAAGAGCTATTTTTAATGTGACTAGACTGACTGTAGCACTTATAAAACTCGATAGAATGTTTTAAGATAGAATGTTTTAAGATGTTCAAGTAATATTGTGCATATTTTTCTAAATGCTGCAGAATCTCAGTTATTTTTAATTATCTTTGGGGTAATATTTTTTCATATTAAGACTATTTCAAGTACCTTTCTATTCATTTCTTTTTGTCATTATGACAAAAAAGTCAACTTCCATCTTCAGTTTTCCTTACAGTTATGCAAGCTTTCCAGTTTCATTTGAGCACAGTACATCATCTTTACACAAACCAGAACTTCAAAATCATGGGCTTTTTCACCTCCTGCACTACCACCCACTGCCAACACACTTCTAGTGCTAGAGGAATGGAAAGACAGAAGCTGAAGGAAAGTGCCTTTCCTCCAGCTGTCTGCAGCAAGGACATTTTCATGTAAGCCAATGACACTCTATTTTCTGCCTCAAAAGCACTTCTGAAGCTACCTACCACCACAGTCTAGATGCAAATCCTAGTTCAAGTCCATATGCCTTGATTCTTGGAAGCAAGGGGGAAAAAGTAGGGGAAATATATTGCACATGTCCAGGTTTGTATATTATATCTTAATGATAAAGAAGTCTGTAATGGTACAAAGACCTATGGTATGATCCACTATATAAGTTCTTATGTGTATCATGTTATCATTTCATTAGTCTCCAGTCACCACTGACTTAAGGTCTACACAGGATCTACACTTCCAATAAGCAGAAAACAATTAATATAAAAAAGAACCCACAAATCAGGGTCTTTTAGATATCCTTTGCAAATATTTTTAAGAAGAGACAAAAAGTCAATTATTTTCATTTTGTCTTTGAGCAACTTAGCAAAAAGCACAAAGAGTGACTTGTATACCCTATCAGAAATCCAAAGAGGCGGGTGTCTGGAACACATTTAAAAACTTTTACAAAAATGTGTTTTGAACTAAGATTAAGCACCATAAATTTAGCCTCAAAATAAGTTCTTTGCACTGTTATAAAAGAAGAAGAAGAAGAAGAAGAAGAAGAAGAAGAAGAAAAAAAAGGCAATGGGAAATGAATTGGCTCTGGTGTAGAGCTGTGGTAATTGTGCTGTTCCCGCAGCTGAAAAGATTTAGTGGTTAATTAATTCTTAAGAATGAATTTGAATACTCTGTCAGCAGTCACTTTAATCAGAATGTATCTGGTTTAATATAATATATACACTCCAAAGTTTTATTAATGGAAAATTTAAGGGAGTTGGAAGTTGGAGACTGGCTCTGGTTAGGATATTCTGGCATTTCAAAGTAGACAAAGCTTGGATTTTCCAAGGCATCAGGGAAACAGACCTAATCAACTTACAGTTCAGTATCTTCACCTTAAACACTTCAGGGTAGTACTCAACTTGTCTCCACCAGATTTGTGTATCACCAGAATATTGTGTCTGTGCTGAAGGCCAACACCAAGGAAGCACAGRAACAAACTAGTAGCTCCACCATACAGAGCCTTAGGGGCAGAGGTTGTACCAGCTTTCCTCTCCAACAAAGAAATGCTCCTTCAGCTGAAAATGAGTTAGAACCTCTCTCCAGCAGCTCCACATCCCTCTTGTGCTGGGGAGCCCAGAACTGCACACAGTCCTCCTCACCAGGGCCSTGTAGAGGGGGATGATCACCTCCCTTGACCTGTTGGAGATGCTCTTCTTAATGCACCCCAGGATCCCACTGTCCTTCTTGGCCACCAGGGCACACTGCTGCCTCACGGACAACATGTCATCCACCATGACGTCCTGGTCCCTCTCTGCAGGGCAGCTCTTCAGAAGGCCACTCCTCAGCCTGTCCTGGTSTCTGGGGTTATTCATCCCCAAGTGCAGGACCTTGCACTTGTCCTTGTTGAACTTCATGAGGTTTCTCACCGCCCAGTCCTCCAGTCTGTCCAGGTCCCTCTGGATGGCAGCACAGCCCTCAGGGCTATCAGCTACTCCTCCCAGTTTGGTATCATCAGCAAACTTGCTGAGGAAGCACTCCATCTCTTCATCCAGGTTGTTAATGAATAAGTTGAACAGGACCGGACCAAGGACTGACCCCTGGGAGACACCACTAACTACAGGCCTCCAACTGGACTCTGTGCCACTGACTACCACTGTGTGAGCCCTGCCATCAAGCCAGTCCCTAATTCACCTCACTGTCCACTCATCTAACCCACACTTCCAAAGCTTGCTCAGGASGATGTTGTAAGGGATGGGGTCAAAAGCCTTGCTAAAATCCAGATAGATGACACCCACCACTCTGCCCTCATCTATCCAGCCAGTGACTCCATCATAGAAGGCGATCAGGTTAGTCAAGCATGATTTCCCCTTGGTGAATCCATGCTGGCTACTCCTGAACACCTTCTTCTCCTCCGCGTGTTTGGAGACAGCAGCCAGGATGACCTGTTCCAACACTTTCCCAGGGATGGGGGTGAGGCTCACTGGCCTGTAGTTGCCCAGTAGTTGCCCTTTTTGCCTTTTTTGACGACTGGTGTGACATTGGCTTTTTTCCAGTCCTCCAGCACCTCCCCCTTCTCCAGGACCTTTTGATGATGATGCCGAGATTCTACTATATGAAGATATTTTTTTCAATGTCTTGCTTTAATCTTTTATCTTTAATCTTTTATCTTTAATCTTAATTGTATTTAGTACTAAGTAACTATGATCAAGTTTTTATCATAACTATGGAGTTTGAACTTCAATGAAAAGTAGTACTCTGAGTAAAAAGAATTACTGTAAAACAAAAGTCATCTTATTTAGGTAAAAGATTAGAGTTGAATTACTAATTAGTTAATGAGTTGCTAATTATATTTGGACCTGCCACTTGGGAATAGGTATTTTAATGACAAGCTCAGCTTGAGAACTTTTGTAAAGGAAAATAAATTTTCATCCATTTATACTTAAGCAATAAGATAAAAGAGAATGTCAGTATCTGTTGTTGACATGTAGGAAGGAGAACATGCATGTTTTGCACAGAGAAAAAAATGAATATAAAAGGTAATTAAAAACCATCTAGTCTATTGTAATACAATACCTGTGCTGCCACATTCCTTTTATTTGAAATAATTTTATAATATGAATCTATGTATCCTATAGTACCGTTTCTATACATTGATCTCAAGGTTGCAACAGAAGATAAAAATATTGCAATTTCATAGAAAAGAAGTGTGTGAGGCTCAATACCTTGCTCAGTGTTTGTAGATTATTTGCAAATTCAAGAGAATTCATGTTCTTAATTCCAAACAATAAGCAAAAATATTCTGTTTGTCTCAGGACTTAGTATACAAAGAAACTCTTTACTTGTATTATTGTTGTTGTTCTTATTATTTTACTAGCACCACTGTACCTGATCAGATTTGCATTATTTAGAAATACTATAATTTATTTAACTATAATTTATTTAATGAAATCATTTTCATTATTTAGAAATTGAGGTGGATCGAGAACTGGCTGGATGGCAGAGCTCAGAGGGTCATGATAAATGGGGCCAAGTTCAGTTGGAGGCCTGTGGCCAGTGGTGTCCCCCAGGTGTCAGTACTGGGCCCGATACTGTTCAACCTGTTCATCAATGACCTGGATGAGGGCACAGAGTGCACCCTGAGCAAGTTTGCAGATGACACCAAGCTGGGTGGAGTGGCCAACACTCCGGAGGGCTGTGCTGCCATCCAGAGGGACTTGGACAGGCTGGTGAGTTGGGCAGAGAGGAACCTCCTGAGGTTCAACAAGGACAAGKGCAGGGTCCTGCCCCTGGGCAGAATAACCCCAGGCACCAGGACAGATTAGGGCTCGACCTGCTGGAGAGCAGCTCTGCAGAGAGGACCTGGGAGTCCTGGTGGACACCAAGTTAGCCATGAGGCAGCAGTGCCCTCGTGGCCAAGAAGGCCAATGGGCTCCTGGCTGCATGAGGAGGATGTTGCCAGTAGATCAAGGAAGGGGATCCTGCCCCTCTGCTCAGCTCTGGGGAGGCCAAACCTGGAGTATTGGGCGCATTTCTGGTCTCCCTAGTACAAGAGGATGTACAACCTAGAAAAACTCCAGCATAGAGCAAGAAATAAGAATAAGGAACTGGAACATCTGTCTTCTGAGGAAAGAGTATGGGAGCTGGATCTGTTTAGGCTAGAGAAGAGAAGGCTAAGAGATGATCTGATCTCTATATATAAATACCTGAAGGGTGAATGCAGGGAAGATGGGACAAAACTCTTGTCAGTGGTGGTCAGTGATAGGACAAGGGGAAATGGGTATAAGTTGAAACACAGGAAGTTCCACCTCCATATGAGGAAAAACTTATTTACTGTGAGGGTAACAGAGCCCTGGCACAGGCTGACCAAGGAGGTTGTGGAGTCTCCTTCTCTGGAGATTTTCCAAACCCGCCTGGATGTCATCCTGTGCCCCGTGCTCTGGGTGTCTCTGCTGGAGCAGGAAGGTTGGACTAGATGATCTCCAGAGGTCTCTTCCAACCTTAACCATTCTGTGATTCTGTGATTTTGTGATTCTGTGAAATACAGCAGTCCTCCGGGAGATAGGCTTGAGACAATAATTTGTTTTATAGCTTTGGACATGGAGTAATTTCTTATCAAAACATATTTGCAGAATCAAAGATAATGTGTTGGGTTCTTGATTAGATAGAATGTTCTTGCTGTTCCTTAAAGTTTATATCTTTGATATATTCATTTAAATTTTTCAATGTAGCTACCTCTTTGCTCACAGGAAAACTGTGTAAAAGTACCTGGATAAGGAATAAAATCACATTGGAAATCATGATATACTGGCAGTTGTGTATAGATAAAGCTACAACACGATCATCGCAGTTCTTCCTAGGGAAAWTAATCTTGGGTATTTCAGAACTGTGAACTTTCAACTCTTCACTTAATGAAATTATGCAAAACATATTAGAATGACAGCAGTGCTGCTCATCTGTTATTAAAGTATCTCAGAAATAAAATGCAGTTGATAGCAGAGCCATCATCTCAACTCTTTTTTTTTTTTTTTTACATTTATGATCTTATATACAATATTATAGAAAATTTAGAATTTGGGATCATCCTAAACAATGACACACGTTTATCTCAGCATTCAAAACCAACCAAACAAAAAATACAGATGTTAAGCTGGAAAAGCAACATTCATAGCACTGCTGATGTACTCATGTAGCTCTATGTCTGGCCCATTCTGGAAAATTTTGAATCAAGTCCTATATTGATACAAACTATAGACTTTACAGTGAAGTGAACTTTGTGGTGCTAGGAAGTAGCACACACAACGGAACAGCAAACTGAACAGTATTGTGGCTGGTATCGCCTGTGGTACAATCATGGTAGTAAGTGGCTCAACACTGAACAGAAAAACGCCTTCTCTATTTAGTGTATGAATAAAGTCTGTAAGCAGAAAAAAAGAGAGCAGGTATCAGGTCACAGGAGCAAGAATTTATTGGCCCTGTTTTGCTTGCAAAAAAATGGTTACACTGTTTTGATAAAATTTTCCAGGATTCACACAGTGTGAATGGAAGATACATTAGGTAGTATCATTGCACTGTGAAGTGAAATACAGAAWATGGTTAAGTTCACTATGACTCTAGAATATGTCCAAATACATTATATTTTCTATAATGTATCCCTAAAAGTACTGTCTACTTAATCTTTTATTAGTCTAACAAGAAATGTGCTAGTGGATATAGGACATGTCTGCAAAAGTACTATATTAGATTTTGTATATGAATATTTATCATGCACATTGCTGTTATAATCATGCTCTTCTCATTCACTGATTTTTGGTTAATGTGTTAGAAAAGAATTCGGGAGGGTTAATTTCTAAGACTAAATTTAAAAACTGGTTGTTAACTTGTTACGCAATCTAAGATCTGAAGTTGACTGTTAGGACTAGCTATGAATTGCTCATGCATTCAGAAAGGATGGCTTTCATCAGCAGATCAAGGGTTTTTAAATTAATTTCTCATAAAATGCAGGTTTAATAATGAACAGTGTAAGAGCATTCAAGAAAAAAAGTTCTGCTTRTTCTGATTCTATTTGCCTCACTAGAATAAGTTTACTTGACTGCAACTCTTTTGAACTGAGTAGCTTTACTTTAGATTAACTATGCTGTAAAAAAAGGTCTTGTTTCTGGAGATCAGTGAGACATTTATAAGCTCACAGCAGCATCAAGATCTCTCATTGTTTAGAAATAACCATCTCTAAAATCTCTCAACTGCATTCCAGTTAACAATTAATTTAGATGAGTGTTATCATATACTGCCAATAAACCATTGCATTTGCAATGATTTTAGTGTTGTAATATTGAAAAAAAATTCTCAAAAAATAGATATTAAGTTAAAAAATAAATTAAGAAATAAATTAAGAAATTAAGTTTAAAAATTAGATATTTTTTCCTGGATTTTTAAAAATGAATGTTACCATAATAATATAAAGCAAATTACAGAAAAGCTTAAAATAATGTGAGGATCAGATATCCTGGGGATAGCCTGTTGGAAAAGGGCCTCTTACCTTCTGCTGTTTCTGTTTATTATTTTCTTCCTCCTTTCTTTTTTTTGTTCATTCAAATTTGACTTTTTTGTTGTTGAGAGAAGTAATAGAAAAATAGTTTTCCAGAAGACAGTTTATTTGATGCCATTCAACATAGGAAAGGCCATTAGCAGTCTTGAAGTGTTATCATTTGGTTTTAAATTTTACCAGAGTCTCTAGCCTTATTTTATTAACTGTTTGAAAAGCCCTGTCCCACAAACGGAAGTTAACATTTTAAGATTAAACAAAGTATGCTTTTCAAGTTTTGCTTGTGGATAGATTTTAAAGTCAATGCTGAAATGAACAAGGCTTAGAAACACTATAAAATGTTGATACWGGTCTGATCTACTGATACTACCTTTCCCCAACATCACAATCAAAGGATTGCTACTAACATTCTTTGTGCAAGTCCAGGAAAGACAGCAATAAAAATAAATCTGTTCAACACAAAATTATCTTTGTGTCTCTCCCTGCCAAATGGTTTTATTGACAGAAACCTGAGTAAATATATGGAAGTACTTTATTCCTTTCAATAAATCAAATTAAAAGTTGAGTTTTCACATAAAAAATCCTTCAGATGAATTAAATTTAACATAGTATACTTTTGGGATTAGTCATCTCTCTGTTTTGTTGTGTGAAACTTACCTTTTTTGAAGTCAATGCAAAAGTCATGAAAAATTAACCAGAAGTAATATTTCCTCCATTTCTTCCTCTTCTTTGAAGAGTCATCTCATGATCAGAAATTAATATCTATTATCAGAAGCATAACAATTACTCTGTTTAAACTTTCTTTTAATTCAGAAAAAAACTAAAACTTTAGTCAAGTCATTCTTTGCAGAGGCAATCTATATCAGACCTCTGAAAATCAACTGTTTTGTTTTCATAAGAAATTAGCAGTTCTCCAACAAGTCAAAACAGGCAGTCAAAAAAAAAAAAAAAAAAAAAAAGGAAAAGAAAGAAAAGAAGGAAAAGAAAGAAAAGAAAAAAAAGAAAGAAAGAAAAAAAGAAATTTTCCCTTTAAGAAAAAGATGTTTAGAAGTACCATAATATGAGTAACTCATAACTGAAAGAAAAAGTAGGTGAAATATTAATTCTCTTTAAACTGATCTAATGTGAGGGCACCCCTATTAACAAACAAAGAGGAGAAAGCCTGAGCATCCAAAGATTTTATTTTATCATATAATGCTGATATACAAGTCATGACAATTCATCCTCCTTTTAATCTAATATCTCTGCAATTTACTTTTTAGAAATAAAATTAAAAGTAGAGATCAAAGCAACTTAACAGGTGTATCATCATGCCGGGAATTATAAAGTTTGTGTCTGAAACTGTTGTCTCTTGCAGTGTCAACAATAACATTAGAAGAAATACGTGAAATTCCTTTGCTTCTTCCATTTCATTCCTATACAATGCCTTACATCAGCCTTGCCTTTAAACAAACAGCAATGTGAGGCTGAACTTCTGAGTCATTTATTGCTTTGAATGTGGTGTAAATTATGTTTAAGTATTCAGGACCARTCAGTACTGGATCCCAATGGTCAGCAATCTTACTTCAGACTTTATCGTTTATTTTTGTGTAACCTAGAGATTTAAAAATCTAATGTTGTTCCAAAAGCCTAATAGATTACTGTTATTCTAAACAAATTTAGATACATCCCTCATCTTTTCTTACAAGTATTCCTCATCTCTTCCTACAAGTATCTTTCTTACCTAGATTACGCACACCATTTAATGTAGAATATACCCATTAACAAAATAAAAACATAAAGTATTACAGAATCACAGAATCACAGAATGTTCAAAGTTGGAAGAGAAGGGTTGGAATAGGCTTGTAGACAAGTGTCATCTTCAGAAACACATTTGATCTTCCATAAAAACAGCTTGGTCTATAGAAATGTGTATGTAACGGAATTGTGGGAAAAAAAAAAATCGAGGCAGAGTTTTCTCTGCAAAAATCTGCCAAAAAGCAAATCTTGTTTCCAGTCTCTGGAGAAAACATTGTCTGGACACTGTCTGTATCTAAGATAGTATTTCTTAACTATGTGATATCTCTTTAATGTAGGGGGAATTCTAGCCTATAGACAGTTTCAAAGGCCAAAACAAACATTCAGGAACAGCAACAGCATGCTTGATGATGTGTAATCCAAACTAATGCCCAACAGAGATTCAACATGGACATCTGGTTGGGGTGGGAACTACATTAGAAAGAAGGAGAAGAGCACTTTTAATTTCTGATCTCTGAAGCTTCTAAAGTGGCTGAGGATCCACAATGATCACAATATTGCAAATCCCAAAGAAAAAGAGGATTACCTAATTATTTCCTTATTTTCTCCTATTTCTCTGCCTACCTCAATTACTCATCCTAATTCCATTTTCACACAGTCTGAATCCCTGTTTGTGCAAAACGAGCATTCACAGCAGATAGGTTCAGAATTGTACTGAATACTGGGTAAATGGCCMCCTCACTACCTTCCTCTTTGAATGCACAGGAGGATGAATTTAAAAAAAGGGACAGGATAATTTCTTCCCTCCCTAAACAATGTGTGTATGAGGAACAACTGCTAGCAGTACTTTGCAGTCCCTCATAAAAAAGAACACCATCTCTACTGATCAGTCATATCTGCATTATCTCATAGTGGCTGCTACAGACATCTGAAGAAGCTAAGACCACAGTTTTCACATTTCAACCCAATAAGAAATTATAAGCCAACACAGAAAATATATATTAAGAAAATATATTATAAGCCATTACAGAAAATATATTATAAGCCATTCAGAAAATCTGAATTCCAACTCCATCACACATTTGTAAATCAATGTGTCATCATTATGGTTTGCAGTCACTACCATAAGTCACACAGAATCACAGAATGRTTACATTTGGAAGAGACCTCTGGAGATCATCTAGTCTAACTCCTCTGCCTCAGCAGGGACACCTAGAGCATGGGGCACAGGGTGACATCCACAACGGTTTGAAGATCTCCAGAAAAGGATACTCCACAATCTCCCTGGTCAGCCTGTGCCAGGGCTCTGTCATCCTCACAGTGAAGAAGTTCTTCCTCACATGGAGATGGAACTTCCTGTGTTTCAACTTATACCCATTTCCCCTTGTCCTATCACTGACCACCACTGACAAGAGTTTTGTCCCATCTTCCGTTCACCGTTCAGGTGAATATACGTATAGATCAGATCATCTCTTAGCCTTCTCTTCTCTAGCCTAAACAGATCCGGCTCCCATACTCTTTCCTCAGAAGACAGATGTTCCAGTTCCTTATTCTTATTTCTTGCTCTATGCTGGAGTTTTTCTAGGTTGTACATCCTCTTGTACTAGGGAGACCAGAAATGCCCCCAATACTCCAGGTTTGGCCTCCCTAGAGCTGAGCAGAGGGGCAGGATCCCCTTCCTTGGCAACATCTGGCAACATCTATGCGGTTCATCAAGCGTGACTTCCTCACTTCCCCTTAGTGAATCAAWGATGACTACTTCTGATCACCTTCTTTTCCTTCACATGCCTAGAGATGCTCTCCAGGATGAGCTGCTTCATCACTTTTCCAGGGACAGACATGAGACTGACCAGTCTGTAGTTTGCTGGCTCCTCCCTCTTGTCCTTTGTGAAGACTGCAGTGATGTTGGCTCTCTTCCAGTCCTCTAGCACCTCCCCCACTCTTCAAGATCTCTCCAAGATGACAAAGAGCAGCTGAGCAACAACCCTCGCTAGTTCCCTCAGCACTCTTGGGTGCATCCCATTGGGACCCATACATTTATGGATGTTCAATTTGTCTGAATAATCCTTAACCCAATCCTCCTCAACCAGCAAAAATTCTTTCATTCCCCTGATTCTCTTTTTTTTTTTTTTTTTTTATTTTTATTTTTTTCTGGGCTCCGTAGTATAGGGGGACCAGCCTTAGCAATAAAGACAGAAGCAAAGAAGGCATTTATAAACTCTGCTTCTCTGCATCCTTCTGCTTCTCTGCATCCTTCTGCTTCTCTGCATCCACCAAGGCACCCTCCCCATTCAGCACCGGACTAACATTTTCCCTGGAGTTGTCAGGACTATACAGTCTGACCCACAAAATTAACTCTGAATTCCATTCCAATTGCCATTATCTAGACAGTCAGAAGTCAATATTCCAAGCTAGTTCCTGTATGGTTTTATCACTTCCCTTACTGTATTTCATCTTTCCCCAACTATTCTTCTTATCCTTCGCCTGAGAAATGGTACATAGAATTTGGGATAGAGGTACAGATACAAGAACAAAGGTATTGTTTTTATGGAAGAAGAAGTTTATGGAAGCTGCTCCCTTTGAAAGTGTTTCCATTGAATAGAACATAAAGCTCCAACTCGTTATTGCAAACTGGAAGATTTCAGGAATTCTGAGAACAACATTGGTTTGAACTCCACTGCCCATTGTCCATGATAGTTCTATGTTAAAGGGAAATATTAGTATGGAATCAGGTTGAATCTATAATTCTTCATAATGGTCCAAGTCTGATAACTCAGTTATCTTCCCCTGAACTTCCGCARTTCCCAGTCTTTGTTCATTTTTTACCTGTCATTGTTTAAGCACATTGTACCTCCAAGATAGTCTGTAAGGCCAGCATATGAAATACTGTGAAAAAATCGTATGAGAGACTATAGAAGACAGATGTAAGATCACATGCTTCATTATACATACAAGTTTTTGAAGTGGATATCACCATTGCTTTGTATATCCAAATAAGATTTTTACATGTAAACATGCGGGAGATAGTAACATGTTACATGTACCTCCCGGAAGGATTTAACTCTTTGGGAAAGTAAAACTCGCATGTGTTTTGTGATGTTCTTAAAGTTCACCTAGCAGTATTTTAGGCTGGTGAATAAATAGCAAAATGGAGAAGTGAAAGGGAAAGCAGGAAAAAATAGCAATGGTTCGATATCCTCAGAAGGTCTTTGTGCGTCCTGAAGCCCTGTTTCTGCTCTCTGGCAGCACTAGCTCCATTATTTCTCAGAATGGAGTTGATGATTTACATACACAGTGGAAGTTATGGATTAAGACTCAGGGACAAGTTCATACGCAAAGGAATCATTTCATGTGTATACATATGCAGGGCTTGTGACCCAGAATATGGGAGCTATGTGGGTTAAGGTATTTGTGACTCAACTCCTATTTGTTGGCAGACATTGGAAAGCTCTTATGTCTTCATCCTCAAGTCAGATTTCTAATTTATATCTTTGTCTATCAACTTTACTACGTGCTGTTATAAGGAACTTTTCTCATCTGTTTCTGATTTTGTTGTGCTCTCTGAGATGAAAGCTGAACAGCTAATTCCCTGACTTCCTTTGAATCTTTACTTGAAAGTTTATTTCACTCTAATTATTTTTTCATTCACCCATGTAATTCAGATTTAAAAAAACAAAAATATGTTCTGCACTATTGGATGATCTTTTTTATTTTGAAAAGTTCTTATGTTTGCAAAAGGTGCTATAAATCAATAACAAAAATAATATTATTCACCATTCAAATAGTGTTTGCTGCATTTACTATGCTTTGTTAACATTCATTCTAATTAATTATTGACATTGATAGGCCAAAGAGATTATGTTAGTATCTGCTGTTAAAGTCAGAAGAAAACAAATTTCTTTCACACTAGCAGAAGACACATTCCCAGTAATAATACCTGCTGTGTATACCCTGCTCAGGAGAAATTTATACTCTACGATATCTCTTTACATTACACAATGAAAACCGTATGGTATAACTTGAATACCATTATGTTCATGCCACTTGAACGGATTCCTGTGGTTTGTAGCCTGAAATTTGAGTGCTAAAAACATCTGAGAATTATCAAAGAGCACTGTTCTTTGATATGTACTTCAGTATGCATTAAAACTATTGCATGTTAGCCATAGTTCATTATTTGTTCTGTTCCATGTTACTATTTTTTACAGATGATTTAGTCTTCTGTTTTCCTCAGTTCCAGGTGAGTTTATTTGTACTATCCTTTTACAGTTTTTCCTCCCACCCTCAGGAAAACTTTCCATTACCAGTGGATATGAAAGACTGTAAATACTCCAGGGAAAGAAGTATAATACTTTGGTTAATGCATAGAGTAGGAGGCAAGAGATCTGGATTCTATTCCCAGCACCAGTATAAATCTTACATAATTTTAACACATCACTTTCACCTCTTTCTACCTTAATTTCCTTGCCAGTAAAAAAAGACAATAATCTTTTTGTCTTAAAAAAAATGCTTTGCAAGGATAAGTTTATAAATATTTTATAAATATTTTTCAGACTGAGATTCATGTAGAAATGAAATTCCAGTGTGGTTGTGCCAGAGACCAGTGGAAAAGCACAGTGAAGGAGATCAGTTCAAAAAAAAAAAAAAAAAAAAAAAAAAAAAAAAAAAAAAAACTCTTCTACAGTTCGATGATACCATAGTAGAATTCCCATAGTGAAATATATTTTCTCTAGTTAATAAGCCATAGACAGAAATTATTTCTATTCAGAAGTTTTTTTAAAGTCTTAACCAACATTATAAAGCAGGTACACTGAATTCTTCAGAAGAGGACCAAGGCTTTTGATGGTTTTAGCACTAGCTGCTAGGGAGATAATCATGAAAATGTTGTAATTATTAAAACTTCATATGGTTGGTCAGTATGCTCAGAAGAACAGAAACAAGAAAAACCTCTGAGACCCATTCTGTGTTTACTTTGCTGTGCCGTTAATACCCAAGAGGTTTCTTTTTGTTCATCTTGGATTTTCATCAATCTGTAATTGTTGTGATTTTTAAAAAATAAATAAGAAGTCACACTTTGTTACATATCTTTCCAAAAGCCTCTACTCACAATGTAAAATTTAAATGCCCTAAGCAGCTATTCCATAATGTACTGTTCAGAAAATTCCTGCATTAATCTAGCATGCCCACCTCCATTTCCCCACAACAAAACAAGGAACAAACACTCTGAGCACGAAGTAAACACCTTTGGGGTTTTTTTTTTTTTTTTTTTGGTTTTGTTTTTTGGATTTTTTTGCAAATGAAGTTTTAAGTTATTTCCCAATGCCGAAGGGGCAGCACGTATTGAAAATAAATCTTCAGAAAACAGCTGGCTCCAGGTTTTACATCGTAATACCTCAAAGCAGTGCATGCCTGTTTTGAATGCACACTTACAGCACATTCCAGTCTAGGTTCATTTCAGCCCAGCGCTACATGCCCATTTTAAGTATGTCCAGCATGTCGATTCACTAGCTCGCAGGCTTGCTGTGAGTAGTGATAGCGATTAAAGCTGTCAAAGGAGCCCTGATSTCATCAAGTCTAGCCAAACAGATGACAGATCTACAACTAGCCCTGGAGGAAGGAAACTGAAAGCACCACATTTTGTACGTGCGTACATGTTTCCATAGTGTCCCACCCGCTGAGAGAGACAGCAATGTATTGAGCAATTCATACAATTCCATCCCTGCTCTGGTCGACCTTTGCCACTCCAAACTAGGCAACGACTGTGTCACAAAAGCAAGTCCTGAATATAAAATATTAGCACTATAAATCCCAGAATGAGGCATTATTAAAAATTGCCAGCTCTATAAATGCAGCTATTAATCACTCCCAAATTAACCTTATGCCAGCTAAATTATTATGATTTCCTGTGTAAATTAAATAGTTATTAGTTCCAGACCCTTGATATAGACAGCAGCATTCCAAAAAGAGGACATAGAAAAAAATACTGGTTTCAATTTACAAAGGAAGTTTAATAATATATTTTTTTACTTGATTACAAAAGCAAAGCCACTTCACAGTATAATCTCACAGTAATTGTAGCCATATATCATAACATGTCATAACTCTAGGACAAAGCTAGCCTGCCTTTCATCGGCAAATAGCTAAAAATGCAGAGGAAGGTACGTGGTGAGGTCATGGAATTTTTTCCCATATTCCACTAGAGAGCAGTAGTCTTTTGTACAAAGCAGGTAGGTTATTCTCTGGAAAAAAAAAAAAAAAARAAAAAAAAAAAAAAAAAGAGAAATATCTCTTTCTATCTCTGCTGAAAGAAGCAACTGTGGTCATTTTTAGAGGAGTCTGTGCTTATTCTCTATCATCAGCTGTTTCCAAATGGAAAGAGGAGAAGCAACATCTACTGCAATGTTTTTCTATTTACATTACTTGAATAAAATACTTATTTTTCACTCTTTTTCTGAAAAAAAATAGTAAAAGATGAAAATAGCCACTGAGTGCACTTTGAAGACAACAGAACTCAGAAGCAAGACTCTAAGTATCTACATGACAATGAAGTTCCAAAAAAAAAAAAAAAAAGATGGTTGTAATTCAGAAAAATTTTAGCTTCTTTAGCTATATCAGATTTAATAGAAAGTAAATGTGATGGTAAAYGATTTGGGGGTAGTAGATGGGAATGAGAATCCCTGCAGCTATAAAAATCCAAAGTAGAATTTTAATGCAGCACTAAAAATATGTCACTAAAAATACAGCACTACAGGCAATTTGTTAATACCTGTTTTACTGATGACTTGGCAATGGAAGATACAAAAAGAGGCCTTTGCTTTGGAACTGCAGAATTTACAAATGCTTTTATTATATAAATATGTTTCTGACCTTATGTCTTTATCACATGTAAACCAAATTAGGAAAACAAGTAGTTTTAGTTGCTTGATAAGCTAAAACTCTTGGTTAATCCATTTACTTTTCCCTTGAGAAGGAAATGAATATATCTGTCAGACAGCTGGATTCAATTCTTCAGGGAGGATAAAGGTTTGTTGCTGGTGCCAATCAGCAACAACTGACGTGTTTTTCCCCTTTAGGGATCACAGAACCATTCTTATCCAATTATGCTTAGGGGTTCTCCCCATCTCCCTCATGCCATTACTGCTTTCCTTTCTATAAGATCTTGAACTCCAGTCAGAGGCTACAAACATCAAGAAGAAGAGGGGGAAAAATGAAAAAGCTGATACTGATAGGAGAGCTGCAAAGGAAATCTACTTCAGAGCAGAGCTAGTTTTTTTTTTTTTCAAGTACATTGAAAATGCATTTTCATGCAAGTATTTCTATGCTTTTTCACTAAGTGTTGGGGATATTCAGTGGCATACTCAGTGATTTGGCAGCAGTTATATGGGACAATAAACTAGATTTCTTTTCACAAATGCCCCAAGCTACCACAGAGAAAGCAAGTACAGGCACTGCATTTGAAAGGGTAAGCAAAAGACAAGGATCCCAGGATCAGTCCTGAAAAAATAAAGAAACAGATAATTTACGTGCATGAGCTGAGCCACATATGTTGTGGGCAAGAAAATCAGCACCTCCTTCAAAACATATAGATTTGACAGATGGTTGGGTCTAGATTCTTCAGCCCCAAGTAGTTTAATTGCACTTACCTAAAATCCTATCCTGAGCTGCTAAGTCCCTCTCGCTTCCCTGTAGTCCCTAGATACAACAATTTCACATTGCCAGATGGGCAGACTCACTACAAGCTCCTGAGATTCGCTCACACTTTGAAGACCAATCTGAGACCTTCCAGGTTCAGGTAAAGAAGCACGGATTCAAAATACACAAGAGTTTAAAAAACAGAGTGCTAAGATCTAGAAGACAATGTAGAGTAGCTGAGAAATAAAGAACATGACTAGAAAATGCAGAATGTCACAGAAAACCCTGTGAAAATTTAACACTAACACTTGACACTCAGCATATGTAAAAGTAAGGTAATTTTGCATGTAATTTTGTCCAGCCTCCAAGATTCTTGCACAGGGATCTTACCTGTAAATGGACCAACATGCAGCCACTTACATTATCAGCTAAATATTCTATTCTGTAAGGTAACGTGAGCATCTATGGATATGCCTTGCTAAACAAAATTCTCGTAACAGTGTAGCCCATCTGTTATTCCTTGTTGTACAAGGCTGAAGTTTTTTAGGCTCTGATATGGAGGATGAGTTAAGTTTATTTTAGTCCTATCCCCTCTCTCTTACTACACTACTTTTGTTAATCCATGCAATCCAACAGACTGGAGCACAAAAAATGGGATGGAATCAAATTCTTCTGCTTGTCTGTCTTACCACTTAAAAATGGAAGTGCCTGTCCAAATACGAGCAACATACTTGTGCTGTTTTAAAGGCAAGTGAAGACATTTCTTTTTCTATTAGCGATCCCAGAGCCTAACTACTTCTTTATACAGGTTTCTGAATTGCAATATCAGTTCCTCGCTGAAAGAGGAAAGAGGATGATTACAGTTAGACTTTGTATGTCTGTGTGGGGTTTTCCCAGGCTCACTAATCAAAGTTTCTATGGTTTTTTTTTTTTTTTTTTTTTTTTTTTTTTTTTTTTTTTTTTTTTTTTTTTTTTTTTTTTTTTTTTTGCTTACTTTTTTTTTTCTTTTCTTTTCTTCATTAAGAACTACAATATGATGTTATATGTTTTGGATTCCATTCTTGGGGGATAATCACTCATAATCTGATAGAGTTTCTAGCAGTCCTACAAAAATGCTATGATGCTTTAGCCAAGGTTCTGATTTGAGGTAATTTGCACAGATTATTTAARTCTGAAGATTCAACAGGCTGCCCTGATCAGCACTAGTGTTTGTTTCCCAGTTTTAAGATCAGCTTTTAAACAAAAGAGAGAGCTTAGTGTCCTCTAAAGCTGGCACTCAATCTCAAGAAGCAAGGAAGAAAAAGGACTAAAACAAACTGAGACTTGTCTTTCAATTTTGGTCAGATATCTTTTACTTAATAAAATAACTTCACTGTATCCTCATGTCTAACCCACTATGATACTGTTCAAATTGGGTAAAGAATGCCTAGAGCACAACATAGAACATACCATATGAGCATAAATCTCTGAATAATAAAGCTCACTTTATAGGCTTTTTTATTATAGAATTGTGCCTCACATATTGTTTACTTTCTTTGCGTTTCTGTTTAAGAAAATGTGTTATTCTATAGAGTTATTCTATAGCTCATATTCTCTATGAGCTGTAGTTCCTTAAGCCTAGTATAGAAGTTATCTGTTTACATCCTTCATTTCTTAAATTAAAAATGAAGACAAAGTATCTGGAAAAATATCTGAAGACATATTAACACATAATACTTAATGTCCATACAATGCTGACTTTTCCACAGAGCACATTTTTTAATTCAGGATTTAACATACGCATAACTACAAGCATACAAGCAGTTCTATTGCCTGAATTAGAATTACTCATATGCTTAAAAATAGACATATGTCATATTATCCTTCTACTTTTCTATATACTCCTGCTGTGTAACTTTTCTCAAAAATATACAGATCATCAAAAGGAAAGAACAGATGCAGCTATACCTGTGCATAGACACATAATAGCATCAAAGTGCTACACAGCCATTTTATAGAGAGTAGAAAATTGTCCAGACATTTCTATGAGGAGATTTTGTATTTAGCACAATTGAAATTGATGGGAGTTACCATCATTAAGTTAGGGTAAGTTGCAGCTTTAGAGGAAGGGAAAAAATAGAATATAAACATGAAAATGTCAAAAAATTCCTGCAAATAAAATGCCATTTTCTGTGGAATGGGAAGTGCATGAGTGCAATATTTGCCTGCAGGCAATGAGGCCAGTATAACAGAATCACAAAACATTTAGATCTGGAAGACACCTCTGGAGAATACCTAGTCAAGCAGGTTCACCTTGACCACCAGATTGCCCAGGACTGTGTCCAATCTTGTTCAGCATTATCTCCACAAGCTCTCTGGGAAACCTGTACCAGCATTCAGCTACCCTCACAGTAAAGGGTACCTGTAAGTTCAGGAGGAATTTCCTGTGTTTCAATTTATGCACATTCCTTCTCATTAAACACAGTGGCTGGGCTGCAGTGAAGCTCTGCCTTCAAGGTGATCTTGAAAGGGCAGCGGGARAAGGAGGCCCGCCTCATGAACAGATGGCAGAGGGACATCTGTTGAAAGGAGAAGGATTTGCTGACATGAGACTGAATCGGACCAAGATTCAGACCAAGTCCTGCCTAGGCCAGTCCATATAGGCACTCTGGACTGAATAAGACTCCGTATGGCTCTTTAAATCACCCCTTGACTGTTTCTCGTTATAGAAAGAGATCCCCAGCAGACAACTCTATTGAAATACTATCTCTAGCTCACATAGATGATCCTGCTCTCGTATAGCTTTATTCATCTCTGATGCTTTATGACACCTGCTAAGACAATGAATAGTAAAGTAAAAGAAAGAATGTATTTCACTGAATTTGTCAATGGAGGGTGACTGAGTTAAAGGAGAGACATTTGAAACATTTTTCTCATGAGGGAATAGATGCATTTAATTCTGCACAGGGGCATCTCATATTTTTATCTCTGTCTCTGCCATGTTTATTCTTCTCAAGCTTTCTTAAATCATGTAGGTTTATAGATACAAGACAGAGAAAGGTAGTAAAAATTAGCAAGAAATACAACAGAGAATAGTAACTCACTGCATAAAAATATCAAGACCCTCCTGGAAAAACATTTTATCTTATTGAATGCAGTAGCAAGTACAAAATATTTCAATCTGAGAAAGGTAAGAAGCGCACCTGTCCTGTCCTAGAAAACTTAAGTTTTCTTAAAAAAAAAAAAAAACAAACCCTTAATTTCAAATTTAAAAAAAAAGCGGAAAAAAAACCCAAATTTAACAGTATAAATATGTCATGTTTCTGCTGATACTGAGAGGAAAAAGATTATGAAGAAGACAATGAAATGAAAGGGGAAAGGAGGGATAGGTAGCATTGTGTAGTGAAAAGTGCCTTATTTATCAATCTAAAGATTTCTTTACTTTTAGAGCTTTTATAAACATTGCTCACCTTTATCTACACTATATTCAATATGTAATGTGYATGTGTATGTAACATATATAATATGTAATCTAAAGTAGACTATAGACCAATATCAGCTGAGGGGCAATATGAAGACTCTAAAACTCATTCAAGGATTGCTATTACAAACCCATCARCTTTATTTTAATTTTACAGGATCATTGTTTTTGTTATCCTTTTAAATATAATTACTTGGAGGAAGTAACCAGGTCTCCTTTCCCTATTAAATGATTTCCTAATGTTTATTTGAGAAAGCCAACGGAATTAATTTTGAACATACAAGATTCTTGTGCAAGAGAGAATGTGRTATTGGACAGATAAAAAGAAAGTGATGGCAACATACAAAACAGGATTCCAGTATAATTTTTATAAGGCTTTAATACTTTAAACTTGAGCTTTAATATCTAGGCAGAAGTTTGTTTTTTCTAAACTGCATGTTAAAACTGAACTACATATCAGAGCTCATACATTTGTGTCAAGCGTATATGGAGTAGTACTGCACTTTCATTCAGTTCTGCTATCATTTACTAATTTGCTATTGAGATAATTACAATAAGATGCTATTACAAGCCTGCAACTAATACATACTGTTTGTTCTCCACTGTGAAGAAGGTGTGATTATTTTTTACAACTCTATAGTTCCTATTCATGACCTAATACTGTACTTTTCAGTAAGCGACCTAGAAAGAGAGCAAATGAGTGCATATCTCATTCAGGCTGGGAGGAAGGCTTGTCAATATTTGTATTGTTGATTACCCTCAGTGAAATGAAAAATTATACTTTCTATAATGAAAAACTTCCTACAAAAATCTCTTTAACCTTTACCTGTTCATTGATCTCTTTTTCTCTTTTCTGCACTACTCTTCCTTTTTTTTTCTTTGTTGTGCCAGTTTATGGAATCATGTATTCTATAACAACTCACTAAAATGATCAAATTCAAAAAAAAAAAAAAAGTAAAAATTGGAAAGGGAGGATTTCAATGTTCCTGTTTACAGCAAACTTTTCCAAAAATGGCTTTGACATATCTAAGGAGTCAGTGCAGGGATAGGAATGAGAAGTTTAAGGAGAGAGAACTCCATCTAGAGTTCCTATTAAAAAAAAGTAGCAAAAAACATTAGTCAAAAAGCTTAATCCATTTTGTAACAAAATTAATCTCATCTCATCCTTTCTTTCCTCCTTCGTGACTCCTTCTGTATGAGTCTCATAGAAATATACTGAAAAAATACTAAAATGATTATTTTCTGTCAAGGGAGGGAAAGATAGACTATCAACACATTAGAAGAAGTTGGAGACTTGTAAGTGCTCAACTATTTCATGAATTTTAGGAAAGGACCTGACCTAATTAGGCCAAGGATTTTTTTGTTTCACTTAAATAACAAATAAATATTGGATTTTTTATATAATGACAGTGTCTTATCTAATAGCCACTTAGGATATATCAACTTTTTTCTATTATTTGTGTAAATTCTCATTGAGAGGATATTGAGATTTTTCCTGTGACAGAATCAAGAGAAACAAGGAATTATAACTTTATTAGAAGTTAAAATATAGCCTCCTATTGGTCTTGTGCTGAATGTTCTCCCACAAAAATAGATGATGCACAGAGGCAAAATCAGAAGTGATGGGCTATGAGCTGATCATCATCACTCAATAGCAAAACATGTAGTTTTGAAAAATAATTTCATGAAAACTATAGCAGGCAAAAGAGCAAATTCAATTCTGAGAATTATTGAAAAAGTAACAGTGAACAAAAGAGAAATTCCATTGTATTGTTTTGCAAATCACTTTCAGTATTAGGCATGGTTCTGATCAGTTTCAAAGGTGATGGTGATGATATTAGAGGAAGAAATATATATGTCTGCATTATTCAAAATTTCCCTCCATGGCCATTGTTACAGACATGCTATTTGAACCTCTTGAACAAATATGGTTGGTCTTACGCTCCTATTCAAAGTTCTGCCTGTAAAGCAGAATGTTGCCCAATGTAAAAAACATATGGGATAGGTGACAATAAAGGTACCTTGCTGAAATAGATAGAAATACAGAAAAAACAGAATGGTCAGCAAACTAATTTATCTGAATTATTATTATTATTAATTGATGAAAACAAAGTCCAAAATGTAATGCTAGAAATGGAATAATTCTACTTTATCCTTTTCCTTTAGAACTTTGGGACCACTTTTAAGATTACAATGAAGCAGACAAAATTTCTTCATTTAGAAACTCCTTATTAGTTTTCTGATAGACAGCTCTTTATTGCATTCTCAACAGTGAACGAAGTCACAAAATACTGGCAGAGCTGTAAGAGTTCTTATGTAAACTCATGAAGTCTTCTTATGCAGTCACTCATTCTCATAATCTATTCCAAGTTGCATGCAAGTAAAATGCATTGTTGGTTTTGAGGAACTTCAAGGTAAAAAAATACCTTTACCTCTTTTTTTTTCCCCTTCCCAGAGCATCTTTGTGATATTGCTTTATAGCTAGAAGTGTAGTACTCTTGTGAGAGCTGAATAAAAACTTGGTGCTACTTATTGAAAAACATTACAGTTTTGGCCTTCGTGCTCAGTAAATTTTGATAACAGAAGTGTCCACTTCAAACAGATAAAGCTGCATTAGTGCTTTTAAATTTTTCTGTGAGAATATGCTCATCTGGAACAATGATTGCACAGACAAAATCAGATGAATGCTGCTTTCAGAACTAAATTGCTGCTCCAAGAGAACAGCTCCGAAGAAATATGTTTGAAGAGTCTGGAGAGCAATTTCATGGAAAACAAGTTAGGTAAGCTTTTTAAAAAAAAAAAGAAAAAGGAAAAACAACAAAGGATTGTTGAAAATAATATAAATTTATTTCAAGGGAATAATGATGTTTTATTTCTGTCTTTTATTATTAATAAAAGAAAGAGGATGCTAAACACATTATTTTTGTAATTTCTAAAAGAAAATTCTTGCCAAATAAAGCACTGCTATTTTGTTTTATATATATATATATGTACACACATACATATACATATATGTATGTATATATAGTGAATGTCAAATGTGGTTACACAGGAAAATTAGAAGATATTATTCCCCTTTAATGATTAATCTGGCCTTAGTTTTAACTTCAGATGTTTTCTATAGGTTTTAGGGTTTCTTCTTCTGGGATTTTTTTTTAGAACAGCATTTGAAAAAAAAATGCTATAGTTAAGGAAAGTGTGGTTAAGGAAAAAAAAAAAGAAGAATGTTTTAGTCTATAAGATATATCTAATTATAATAAAGACCCATGAGAAATTCTCAGTGTCCTTCCTTTTAATATATGAAGTTTTGTTAATAGCAAGTTTGCTACTACCTCTGGTTCTTCATACTGTTGAAATTCATTCTGTACAATGCTACCTATAGATATCTATAGATACCTATGTATATCTATGGGTATTCAGAGTTACGCATATACATAAACAGCTAAATCTGTAATCAAGTACAATTTGGYAATTTTCCCCTCCTGAAAATTGTTATCATTTCATTTATTGTCAATAAAGAATAATTGACAGGATGAGAGAGAAAGGATGTATAAATACTGACTTGGTAAGTTTAAGGAGTAGTGAGGATGGAGTGAAAATGGTCATCATTAGTGCAATTACAATACCGTTACTTGTCATGAGCCCCACCAACACACAGCAAGCAAATACCACATGATGATAATTCCAATTAAAACGTTGGATAAGTGGCTTTTACTGACTGATATATTTTTTAATAATTCCCTTATTTTTCAGTGTATATTTCTCTATTACTACAAAAACAAGTAAGAATCATAGAAAAATAACTTTCCATTATAACAAAACAAAGCAGTTGTGAAATCCCTCCAAAATAAGGATCAATTTTGTTCTTTTCAAAATGAATGTCATTGGTATATGATGTTACTCCCACAGCATTATTGAAAAATATTTGACTTCCAGATTCACATTCATATTATATTTCAAGTATGTCCTGTTTCATTCTCCTTTGCAATACTGTCTCATTTTCCTTTCTAGCCTATATAGCTAAACTCAGGTGAAATGAAACACCTGACAACACGCCTAATGTTTGATTTTCATAGCTAACTGGCTTCAGTGACACCAGTGAAAGCTGGCTGAAAAAAAATTGATCAAAAAACATGACATTCTGAAGTATTTCAAGAAGACTTTAGGTTTAAAATTAGTGATTTACAAAGGCATTCTAGACTTTCTCCAGAGTGTTTTCCACCTCCCATTTACAATCAGTCTTCCAAGTGCCACTGTTAAATATTGATAAATTTATTAGTTCAGAGTCCAAAATCTGAACTCTAGGTGTCCCTGCTGGAGCAGAAGGGTTAGACTAGATGATCTCCAGATCTCCCTTTCAACCTTAACCATTCTGTGATTCTGTGAATTTCTGCATATCTGTCATTATTATTTTAACTAAAGAAATAAACAATCTGAACCTGAATGATTAAACCAGACTGTAATATAGATCTTTATAAAAAAGCTGCATATTATTTTTTTTTCCTAATCTCAATGATAYTAGCCTGTCTGTATGGAAAAATGAAGATAACCTTGCCTAGTGGTCCAATCTCACCATGTCCTACACAAAGAAAATGAGACACACTCACAATCTCAAATGTCTACAAATTGAAATGTTAAAACTGTTCTTCCAATTCCTTTAAAGAACAGAAATAATAATAACTAATTACAGAAATAATAATAACAGAACTAATTCTGTCACCAATGGTATTTCACAGAAATGATTAAGCTAAAACCATTTTTATATGTACATATATTTTCARATATTTCAAATGTTTTAAATGCTAAGAAGTCTGACTGTATTTACAATAGCAGAATATAGATAATTATCTGAGAAACTCTGTCATAACATTTAGTAAGATTGTACCAAAGAGAAATTACATTAAGGTTAACTTCCCCAAAAGAGTTTTTGTCAAATTAATTTCATTCTTTATATAGGAGTGTTATGGTTATTACAGTGAAGTACGTATTTCTATATTTTTACATTAAATGGTAGGCTGTTCTAACTTCTAATTTTCCTGTAATAGGTGTACATTGACAACAGAGTGGATAAAAGCAACAAATTATTTTGTACCAAAAAATTACTCATTTCTGCCATTTTGCTGTTATCTTTAATGCTTTGGATGGAAATGGTCTATACGTTATGACTTTATCTTTGTACCCAGATCCCATTTACTGCAGATGTTCTATAAACAGTGTGCTTAGGATGTGTTATTTATTTGTTCCTAGTAAGAGCAAAAACAAAAATGGAAATGTACACATGACCACACACACACAAAAAAATACATTTTTTACTTACTTTTCATGGCATATTTATTATACTAAAATTGAAATTAACTAATGAACATTGCAATACTTTTAAGATACAGACAAACTGACCATTAGCTTTAAAATGTTTATTGTATATTATTCTATTCTATTATTCTTCAATTTAATACTCTATTATTCATCTAAGAAAAACTATACAATCCCAAATAAAATTATCTTGAGATCAGTTCGAAAGTCAGTATAAGAAGTTAGTTACACCAGTAGGAGTATTTATATATACAGCTAACTCTGTCCATAGGGATTTATAGGATCAAATTCCTCCACGCGATTACTTTGCTGCTGTGATTTTTTGATTATCTACTCAAAAAAGAGAAGTCTTTTGCTCATACAAGTGTTTTAAGGTTTAAAGGTAGAGTCTGCAACATTTAGTAGCACAGTACATTACATATTCTTGCATTGCTACCTCCTTACATCTTCCTAATCCGTGAAACACTTTTTATGCTGTTTTTGTTCCCCTAAGACGGCAGAAGACACATTTATGTAAATGTACAAATGTAAATATACATTTATCTTTTATAAAAGGTCTATCTCTGATTGTAAGCAAACATTTCACTGCAATCAAGTAAGATTCTGATAACTGTTCAGGAGAAAGTGATATATGTGGATCAGTCATGCAGTACTATTTCACATTTTCTTTCAGCTAGATGAACTGAGAGTTAAATTTACTTGGCACCCACATGTGCAATGATGTTAAGAGATAAAATTTCAGTTGAAAGTTAGGGAAATTTGAGCCTCTTTTTTTCAGCTTTGATTGCTGTAATAATACTTAAAATAAATGATATAAAATCTCAAACATTTTAAATTAGTCTCTGAGAGCTTTTATTATTTTCCACATTAATTTTACTTTTTCAGTTATTACCATTTTTATGTGTCTCTGTCAATTCAAGCACAATGGGAGATCTGCCTAGCTCAGCTAACCTAAAATATATACAATTAGCTAAGACACAGGGTACTTGTGCTGAGTAGCCAATTTCCTTCTCCTGTTGTGTTAATAATCTTCACATAATTATAAAGTAGTGGGTCATAGTAGTTTTACTTCAATGTGTGGAGGATACCAGTTGCCTGCTTAATGTACTATTGCCACGAAGCAAATTCCATAGATTTATAAACTTGTTTACTACTTTCCCATCCCATGCAATAATTGAAAAGGATTCAATTCTTCATTGAAAATAAAATATGCAATAGTAGTACAGACTTTATTTGTTACCTTGGTAACAAATATTCCTTTAATAATAACTTCAAATAAGTTTTCATGTACAGAATGACTGTTATAGTTTTAATAGGCATGACTGTAAGTAAGATGCATTCGGCATGATGGCCTCAATATGAACTTACTAAAGCTAGGGTCTGTAGTAAAGAACTACTCAACTTGACCTAATGGAGGAGTTGGGTCAGAATAAAACTGCTGATGTGCTTATTTTGGTCTTTTCTTTTTTCTTTCTATCTTACACCTAATCATATCCAAATTATTGCCTATTGCAGTAAATAGGACTGTTTCTATAGCATGCTGTGCTGTTAGATGTTTTAGCATTTGCTATGAAAYTCAGGAAAAAATCAATGTGAGGAATTAAGCAACTTGGCAGGCTAAATGGTCAAGGATTTTGGAAATACTGGCATTTTAAAGCTTTAGTTTTATTTTCTGCAACGTCTTTTATTCCACCACTTAGCTAGCAAAGTCAGTCATCTGAGGAGGGCACTTGCTGGAAAACCTGAAAATGCAAAGGAGATATTGCTACTGTTAGCAGTTCTTTTTATAGCTTGTATGTTTACCTGTCCCAGCTTTCAAGGAATTTTTGGACTTCAAAGCAGCTTTTCGGCATCTGAAAAATCAGATTTTGCACATTTTGGGATTTCTACATTACAGTTTGGCTGTTTCCTCTGTATGGTGATATTTCATATTAACTTGCTAATATTTATGATAAATATGGAAATATTAATATGTGCTGATCACTTGGCAGAAATGTCAAGAAAATGTTTGTGCAGACAAAACAATGGAGAAAGATTCTCTATTGTTTTTAATCCACGGGTATTATTGCAAAAATTACTTTAATGAGTTACCAATCATTACATAATATATTTAATTTTTAAAGGATTAAGCTTTACCATCTGTAAAAGCCACACATTCTAAGGAATTTCTAGTACTTAAGCAACACATCAAAGAGATCTATGGACAGAAACTGATTTCAAAAGAGACATGACATCTAACAAGATAATGAGTCTGTTTGCTGGGTTAGTTTATGATTCAAATTAAGAATTTCAAAGGAATTCAGAGTGAGCAATCAAGCCTTTGAAGCTGTCTAGAGGTAATAACTGAAGATTTCCATTTCAAAGACAGCATACATCAGGGTCAAGATGGACCTATGCACATGAAACACAAGCAGTAGTTTAAACACCAGTGAACAAYTTATATAGGGTTAACTGAAGCCATTCATATCATTCCACAACACTTATTCTCTGCAATGCTAAGTATTTCCATGAAATGCTGAACACCCTTACTTTTCAGTGAATATGCAAATAAACAAACAAACAATAAAAAACCTTTAAACTTTCAAATTGACAAATTCTAKATTTGGGATTTGCAACATTGCTTGCCTGTCTTCCTCTTTTTAAGTAACAACAGAGACCTCTTGCACCAAACAGTTCAAATATTTGGTGAAAAAGATAGTGGCTGGACAATCCACAGAAAGATATGAATGATCATATTCACCTTTACAGTTGAACAGTCTCTCTAAATCTTAAACATACTGAAACATTCTGAGTAAAAAGTTAGGAATAAAGATAGTATCAATGGCCTAAATACAAAGTATGTAAGATGCATAATTTTATATTATATACAAAATAAGAGGTAGGTAATGGAACCATTAAAGGGGATTGCTTTATTGCTGCTTGTATGTTAATTGCCAGAATCTATAGACATTTAATCTAATTTTCCTGAAGGTCCTACTGATCTCTTCATCTTTGGAATGGAAAATACTAATTCACACAGCTTAAACATTTGAATACCACTCTGTATCTTCTCAGGAAGTATTTGCTGTAGAAATATGTATGTTATAAAATTACCTGGTAATTTTATGTAATGTATGTAAAATTACCTGGTACAGCAAAGATATAAAAAAAGGAGAGATTCTGACCCCAAGAACTCRACCTTGGACAAAATAGAACACATTTTCAGACTGCTGACCCATCAGAAACTATAACTTTCACAGTTTATACATCAACAATAATTTAATTCATTTCCTGTATTTATTTACACAGAAACGGGAGTCATAAAGTCTAAAGGCCGAATTTAATGAACTCATAGGTCAGTTGATTTCATATCCCCACATGGGGTTTGGTTGCAGGACTAGTTTGCAATCTATATGCCACAGACTGTACTATCTAAAGATACAGTATGAACTCTAGGTTTGTTATATACTTCAGAAGAATTAATTAATGAGCTCCATTTTTTCTTTTTTTTTGCTAGGAAAGACTTAAGCAGTATAACATGTAAAACTATTATTAACGTTATAACTTCAGCAAATATGAGTAATCGATTCAATATTATTATGTAGAACTTGTAGTCTTCTTTTTGTTTCCTACCAAAGTGGTCAAAATTCTCTAAACATTTAAAAGGAATGACAAGTTAAGTAACCAAAAATTATACTTCTTCAAGTAGTTTGCTTTTCAAAAAAAATGATGAGCTCAAGTCTCATTATAGACAATACTCTGACAGATAACAGTATCAGAACTTCAGTACATTTATATTTTTAAACCTACTTAGTGTGCAGAAGCATCATTTCTAAACTATTTATAATATGAAAATGGATTACATTAGCATAGGTTATGTCTCAAGCATTTAAAAAATAAAGAACTGAGTGAACATGCATTTGTATGTTACATGTGATTTTTTTATTTTAAATTCTTGTTGTCTAAGATTAGTTATTCTATTGTTTTCCTCCAATAAACATACTCAGTTCCTGCCCCCGTTGAGAGGAAGGTGAGCAAATCTTTTCTTCAAAGCAAACTGAAAAAAAAAAATTAGCTGACAAAAAGTTAAAGAAAGAACMAATTCTGGACACTTTTACTGTTAGATATAATCTAATATTGAAATAAAACCTTATTGACAAAATAGAATTTATAGTAAGTATTTTGCTACACAGTGTATTATATCTGTTCTTCTCAGCGACCTATCCATGAATAATGAAGATTCCCATTCCTATGTTAAAAAATATTTTCTATTTTTGAACACATTACCCAAGAAGAATTTTGACGAATAAAGTATTAGTACTAGTCCTATCTGGTTTTCCTGAATAGTTCAAAATCTCTCAGAGCATCAACAAGCACTGAAGATACCCTATTGCCTTAGTTCAAAAAAATCTCTTGGTATACGTAACTTAAATATATGATGCTGAATATACGTCCAGAGTTCACTTATCACCAAACCAGAAAATTGAACCCAAAATTTTGAAACAAGATTAGACAATTATATCCTTTTTTCATTTTTCTTTTTCTTGTCTCTTCTAAATTCTTTTTGTCAGATTACTTAAACAAGAACCTAATTTCTTTACCAGGATCACTTCAGTAAACTGAAAGCAAACTTTTTCCCATATTCCATTCTAATCAGTCCTAATGAATTATATTCTGAGTTTTTTCTAATGAGTAAGTGCATATGCTTCAACACCAAACAGGGAAAATGAAAACTGGTTCCTTGTCCTGTGTCAGGGATCCCTATGAGGAAGTTTTTCTGGGCATGGATATATTTCTCCAGCTTTGCTATCTGGAAGAAAATGATTGAAATAATTTGGCAGTTCCCACACACAACAATATTTGTATGCCATGGGTCTAGCCATTATTTTTCTATTTATTTTTATTATATGTATAATGTTTTTACTTTGTTGTATAAGAGTGGGACCAAAAACAACTAGACAGAGAGTTGATGATCTTCCAAACCTTTTCCCAAAATCCAAATTTGTCCAAATTGGAAATCTCAGCAAATCCCAAAAACCAGAACAACTTGACCTAGAAAGAGGGTAGAAGAATATAATATTATACTGAAAACCTTTCAAACTGACTACTGAAATCTTTCTTTCTAACCAGAGATCAACCCTTCCCCACAAAAAACATCTTACAGCTTTTAGGAAACTTTGGTGTCTAAGTTAGATGAAAATCAATCTCCATTTAAAGGCTTAATCTCTATGGCTGACCACACATCTAAAAATAAAATAATCAATGTGATTTAATGATATTACAACTTCTCTGAGGTACTCAGAAACCAGAATCCAAATGCACTAGTCAGGACTCGTATACTACCTAAACTTGTCAAGTCAAAATATAATTCCTTGCTGGGTAATAGTGTTTTCTGGGTAGTAGTGTTTGGCTAAATCATTTAACTTTACTTGACATTTTCTCCTGCAGCATCAGGACCCTGGCTGCAAAAGTTACATGTCTGCAATCAATGCTCATCATTTAGAACCTCAGATCAGACCCTTTTTGAAAATCAATGAGCTTTACAAGGCGGAAATTTTAAGAACTATAGCTGCACCTTGACAGAAAATAACTAAAATTTAGAATGACTATTCCCCTGTTTGCTATGTATTAGCATGCAGTAGAAAGAATTAGCAGTACGTGTCTCTTTAGTAGTAGTAAGGTGAATTTAACCAAGGCTGTGCAACATGATCACGATGCTTTCTACTGCTCATTCTTAAGGAAACATATACTTTGTCATACACAAGTTCACCTTAGCAACTACACAATGTATTACAAAAACTACATAATGTTATTTCCATTACAAAGGTGTACATTTGTACATACACATTACAAAGGGTGTAGTCATTAGTAATAGTTACTACTGAATGATATATTAGCGAATTGTGTTTTGAAAAGTAAAAACAGTATTTTTTCTTCATCAATTTTGACAACTAAATTCTTATAAGGAATGGTGCAAATATTTTCCCATGTTTAAAACATCACTTTCTAACTTTGGGATGCCTGTTCAGAAGCAAATTCATTCAGATTCTAGTTTACCAAGTCATCAAAAAGTTATGTAGATTTAGAATGAGTCAATTCAAGGAAAGTACTCATATGTTACACACATATTAAATCTGAGTACACGTTCAAAAACCTTGATGAATCAGCATCTTCCTAATCCATGTGAATCATTTAAAATATTTTGAATATGAAACAAGTCTTCCGTGGATGAATGAGGCYTACAGAACTTTTATAGATGACAGCTTGTATTTTTCAGTCATTAAAGGTGGAAATGGAAAAGGCAACACACACACAAATATAGACTGGGAACCATTCACTGAGCAATTAAATTAATGGGTTTTTTTCTGCTGGTTGAAGTAGGTTGAAAATGTCACTAATACAATGCAATAAATATACTAAGATTAGGGAATTATACAGAASTGCATCAAATCAAATCAAATGCTACGTTAGACACAAAACATTTTGGAAAACATCATACCAAAACCCTAAATAAATAACTGTTCTCTGGTTAACATACAAATATCTCACATATTTAGAAATCATAAACGTTTTCAGTACATGTAAATACTTCTTCAGCTTCCTGTATATTTAAAAACAGAAGTTAAATTGCAGTAAATTCCTATAAGATAATTCTGGGAGCTGTGGTTACGCTCTAAATATTTGAGTCTATTCTTACTGAAATCACTGTAGTTATTGATAAGAAAGCAGTGAATTACATGCTCAGAGTAAGGGAAAGGCTTTAGCATAGTTATTTCTGAATTTCAAATTTTGAATTATACAAGCTAAGTATCTGAAAAACACCCTATCAGTAATATAAATCTGGAAAATTTATTGGAACAAATTGCTACACTGTGTACATTTTTTTATTGGTTTGGTGTTGTCTTCATTATTTTTATGATGGTCCTTAAAGTTTATCTTAAAAAAAAAAAAAAAAAAAAAAAAAAAAAAAAAGCTAATAAAAAACTTTGGCAGAGTTTCCTCACTCAGTTTCCTGAAATAGCAGAGGGTCTAGGCAGTGACATAAATAAACAGTTGAGTTGAATACAGGGCTTTGGCTGGTCTTTTTTACCAGCTGCACTAATAAATCAATTTGATGGTGTGGATCACCCTGATGCATTCCTTCCTCTAATGCTGCTAACCTGGAGGAGCTGTTGTTTTACTACTAGACTTTCATTTGCAATACTAGCCAACTGTTCTGAAAACCCAGATGTTTGAACAGAAAAATAAACAGATGACCTAACTGAGATAAAGAGTTTCCAAAGAGCTTTATTTTTTCCTCTACACAGTTGATCTTCTGCATACTGTAATGATCAAAGCTTGATCCATCTGAAATTCTGTGTGGTTAGAAATATTTATCAGAGAATCCAGCAGGCATACAAATAAACTTAATAGAAGTACTATTCCAATATTCTTATACAAGCCTAAAATACTACAAGAATATTTGTACACTGCATTTGTATAGTTTTAAAAAAAGTTGTGTTAGTCACACAACCCCCTTTTGAGGGTCCAACAGAAACGGATTTTCTGAAATGAAAATCCTTGACTGAGTGGATTTACATGCTTGCAGTTGCTTAAGAATTAATACAAGTAACAGGGTATCGGATTGTATTCTGACCYTATTACTCCTATTACTATTACAGTCATTAAAAAATGAAATGGAAATCCTCTTCTAGGCAAGTTTCATCTGATCCTAAATCCCTAGCAACTTCTTTAAGTACACACATATTTATTTTACTCTTATACAGGAATTATCAAAGACTGCCTTTCCATAATAGGGCTCAAGGTTTCTGTGGGAGTATTTATATAGTCCCTCCACTACCCACTGGAACATCTAAATGGCCATTATATTTGCAACATGTGAAAATTCTCAAAATGATCAACAGCTTCATTTCTGTACCTCTACATACAATCTAGAATCAAAGAGAAATGAGCCAGAAATAACTTCTGAACCTTATCCTTATATAAAACCAGGAAGGAATGCAGCTAGATGACTGACAGTTGGTAGTTATGTGACTTTTTTTGTGATGAATGGGAACATTTTATATCATTTATGAAATAATCTTTTCTTATGGTGATTCTCAATTTTCCCCTCTCTTGACCAAAGTATTTAAACAAAAAATCCATGCTGAGATATGAATTCTTTGTGCTTTACAATAACAGAGGAGGTGGTGAACTTGTGTCTTTACTGAGTTTTCAGCCTCCATTAAAAGCCAATGAAAAGAAGGACTACTTAGAAAGCAGTTCAGAGCATAATTTTAATTTAGGTGCTCTAAATGGTTCTACACAAGCAGAGCTTTGTGGAATAATCAGGTAGCAGAGCAAGGGGTTACAGGAGTGCTACCACACTGGTATACTAAATCCATCCAAATCAGTGACAAATTCACAATAGCCTGATAGTTTGGTTTTCACTATCTATACTAAGGCTATCAATAGCTGAAATTAGGACAACTCAACTGTATTTGAAAACGTGAGATTTTTGTTCGGTATAGGTATTTCAGCATTTGAAAATTCATATTAAAAATAACATGTGATAAACAGATTTATCCAGATGAGGAAGTATTACAAAAATTTTACATTCATTATAAATATTTAACAATGATAAACAGAACAACCTCTTCATTCAAACTGATTTCATGTCTGAAGAGTAGATTTGGTATTGTCTAAAATTATTCAATTGTGATTTGAATATTCATCTTTTTCTTCAAAATGTTATAACAATGAAATCTGTAACAAAAAGGTATTAAAACTAAACAGAGAAAGACATGTTTTACAGCACCGGAATCAGCAACATTCTATCCACTATAAAACAAACAAACAAACTAGCAAAAAACCCACTGTCTAATAGTATTGTTACACGTGAATATATAAAGTTACTGTACCAATGCTAAGTATAACAAAATTGACTAATATGTGTATTTTTGGCATGTGAAGAGGAAATACGAATGGTGGGGACATCCTGGACTATTTAGTTCTATGTCTTGCTATTGTAGGTAATTCTGTTCATTAACTTCTCAACTTCCATCTTAAAATCACTACTTTTTTGGGGGGGGAAGGATGCTGTGACTCATCAATGAACCTTACAATGCAAGAGGGCTTTAAGGACAGAACAAAGTGCTCCTGAAACTCAGGGAATAATGCACGGTGTAACACAGCATGGCCCTTGCACAGAAAGTGAATGACTTATGTTTCAGAAGTTTTCCAGAAGTTTTCTGTTTTTAAATATCAGCACAAATTGGACACAAGGATTGTCTTTCTTCTAAATAAACAGCTATGTTGGTTGAGTGGATCTCAGCTGTCAACATCACAGTTCTCATCACCACAGTGATCAAATGGTGGTGTAAATGTTTATCCTGGAATTYGTCAAAAGAGTATGAAAGGTCTTTCTAGATTAGCCAGAGCATCTTGGGTGAAGCCTTCACCCAACATAGAATATAAAAAAAGGGGTCAAAACCCATAGTATTCTTTCCTCACAACTTGGGACGCTCAGTGTAAGGACAGTGAGCTTATGATAGAGACTGATAGTGGGTATGTCTTTTGTATGGTGGTTTTACGCTAGATAGTGGGTATGTCTTTTGTATGGTGGTTTTACGCTATGCTGCAACTGCTGTTATCTTCATAAGTATAACTTACATTTGTATTGTGCTTTCATGTTCAGCATCAAGTATCTTCAAATAAGTAAATTTTGATATTAAACATTATATCTTCTATGCATGGAATATCTAGAATAACTTGGTCAGAGAGTACTGGATTCTGACAAATGCTTAAGAACTTTAATTCTCTAATGGATAGAAACCTCTAATTTTCAACATAGTTCTTTATGATGATAAGGTCAGCTTGTTCACTCTGAAAAATGGCCCTTTGGAACCTTTGGAAACTTTGGAGAAGATCCTCTACTTACCCATTTCCYTCTTGGTGAGCATAGAGAATATCTAGATAAAGAGCAATATAGTGCAAGTAATGAAGAGTGTTTGGCATTATATCTTACTGAGAGTTTACCTTGAAGACAAACCTTCTATTTTTCTGTATGAGGTAGGCAAGCTTGCCTTCTTATGTCAGTAAAAAATCAATAGCATTGGTCTTATGACTAATTATTGAGGAACTTGCCTAGTAGCTCCTTTTCCCAAAACAGACAACCTTTCAGAAACTTTCTTATCCACCTTTAAATTCTCTATTTATTGGTCATCTTCTTCTTCAGTTTGGTTAATAATATCCCATGTGTGCAAAATTCTTAACTGAAGTCCGAAGAGTTCAGTAAAGACATTGAATGGATGTCATAAGCTAAAAAGCAGAAAAAATGAGGCAAAGGCATATATTCAAAAAAAAAAAAAAAAAAAAAAAAAAAAAAACAAGCCAGCTAGAAATGAAGAAGAACCCCTGTCTTATAAGGCAGGAGTAAAGTCATAACAAGACTATTCAGAAAAGATTCTGAGGATCAGCTTGTTAAAAATTACAAAAGTTAATTTTAAAAAAGTACTTTCAAGCATCTCAGAATCAGGAAACTTGTCACAGACTGAATACTTCCTGACAGAGTTTGTCAGACCAATACGCAATTAAGGTGTAGAAACCATAACAAAGAATATCCATAAGCAGAAAAGACAATCAATTATTTGTGTGAATATCCACTTATAGAAGTGCTTACAGAAGTTTCCCAATAGAGGCATTGTTCATGGAGAGAAAGGAATGCAATCATACTAAAATATCAATAGAATAGAATTTAGAATAAACGGATTGAATGAACAGTATCAAATTGCAGTGATAAATGGCAGATTAGGTGTTTTTTATGCAAATATTCCAGAGGAAGTAAAATCCAAAACTGCTGTGATGTGGAACCCATCACTATAATTATTGTCTCTACCAACAGAATAGAAATTAAATAAAGTGTAATATCATCTTTTAAAAAGAGATCTATGAAAAATCTAGAAAATTACAGACCACTGTTTTTGACCTTTTTACTGAGCAACTTAACAGTACAATTCCTTATCATCATAAAGAACATAATGCTCAGCTGGGGTATTATGCAATCCTGGAGAAAAGTCAACAGCATTTTTACAATATAAAGCACTCCTTGAAGATTTAATATGCGAGTGTTCACAGTACAGAAATGTCACTTGTGAGAATTTGTGATAGCAGACTGCATGCAAAACTAATATAAGAAAAAGTAAATGGGAAGGTTACAAAATGTGCTAGTGGTAAATAATTATTTAAGATAACCCAAATGAAAGTTGACTATGAAGATTTACAGGAGGAATATCTTACAATATTGAATGGGTATGGTGAAATTAAATGTCAAGACAAAGCCTTTGTCAACACAAAGAAACTTACATAGAAAAAGTAGCCCTAAGCATACTAAGACAGTGATGGATACTTAATAACTTATTACTCCTCAGAAAACAGACACAGTAGATAGTTCTCTGAAACTGTCAACTCCTTAGCAAGAGCTAAAATGTCATATAGAATATTAAGAAGCAATAGATAAGAACTGAGACTAAATTAGAAATCACTATCACTTTGCTACTAGATAAATTTGTATTTAAAATATAACATGGTTACAGTCATTCCACCTAAAACAGATACAGACAGAACAGAAAACAAGGATAACAACACACAAAGAAATAAATGACTTCCATATGAGGTGTGATTAACCTGCTGAGAACCTTTCAGCTTGGGTAAAAGGGTCAGAAAATAGAAGAAGAAAATATGCTAGATATCTATAAAATTGTGAACATTATGGAGAAACTAAAAAAAGGAATAACAATTCACTGTTTCTTCTAACAAGTGGTAGGAGGTATTCAGTGAATTATCTATAAGACAAAAAAAGCATAATTTTTCCCCTCTAAAACAGTCCAAAATTGAATGGCTGAGGAATTTGTGTTCATTGCCACGAACTCTTAAGAAACATTTTCTACTGAAGCTGTAGTTTAATGTGTGAAATGTTTTAGCATTTTGGGATAATGGTCACCTTATTCCAGTACATACTCTTCTTTGAGTGTGGCTTCACCCCAGAAATAACTGGCACTTCTGTCCTTTAATTCCCATCTGCCATTACTCCTTCGTTTTGAAAAACAGAGGTATAAAGCTCATTGGAGATTAGCTCATGACTAGATTAAAGTTTTCACTTGCATCGTTCCATGAAGAGAGGGCCTGGGAGATGAAAACAGATGACAACAGTCCCACCTGCTCAGGGATGCAATCTGTTTAGCAGTGGGGAGTGTCTGATAACAACATTGAAGCTGACGTGAATCAAAGTGCCACAGTGCAGGACTCCCTCAACAAAATCAAAAGCAGTAACAACCAACCATACCCCATGTTGCTGCATCAGGACCACTTGGCCCTCCATCTTGAGACCAGAGGACTTTATCAGCACAGGGGTGTGATTGCTGTTTCCAGCACTTGAGCTAGTTGCCTCTGCAGGACACAACCTAGCAGCACATTTGCAGTTACCTGTTTTGCTGCATGTAGATATGCTCTTAATCTTTCTCTGTTTCCCCATGAAAAAAATCTAAAAGGCAAAACTACCTGCTTTGCTTTTGGAAATACAGGAAGGATTAACTTGTTACTATTTGTACAGAGTTCAAATTAAAGTTCAAAAAAATTTACCTCTCCAAAGCTAATGGCAATTCTGTCACTGAATTCCAGAAAGCCAGAATTTCTGTCATTTACAAATGCTGTTTGCTGAACCTTATGTCCTTTTCCTTTTTTTTTTTTTTTTTTTTTTTTTTTTTTTTTTTTTCTTTTTTTTTTTTCTTTTTTGGTGTTTTTTTTTTTTTTTCTTACTT